>NC_041393.1:269238951-269274580 GCF_002162155.2 Triticum dicoccoides
AGTGAGTTGTGGCGTTCCAGGATCCCGTGGTGTGGAGGGCTGAATGAACAGTAGACGGTGGAGGGGTGGCCGTGGAGGGGTGGTTGAATAGGACCCCGTGGTGTGGAGGGCTGGATGAACAGTAGACGGTGGAGGGCTGGATGAACAGTAGGCGGTGGAGTAGCGCGCGGTGGAGGCTGGATGAACAGGAGCCCGTGGAGGCTGGAGGAGATCAACAGTAGCCCATGGAGGTTGGAGGAGGTCGACGGTGGAGATGAACAGTATCCCGTTCAGTCCCATTTTGCGGTACGCCACACCCCTCCCGATGAACAGGACCCCTGTTTCGACCGTAGCGCTCCAACACAAGTCTGTTTCGTCCGTTTTGCGGTACGCACACCACTCTCGATCAACAGGACCCTCGTTTCGATCGTAGGAGGTACGTTTCGTCCATTTTGCGGTATGCCACACCCCCCGATCAATAGGACCCCCGTTTTGACCGTAGGAGGTCCGTTTCCTCCGTTTTGCGGTACACCACACCCCTCTCGATCAACAGGACCCTGTTCCGAACGTAGGAGGTCTGTTTCATCCGTTGTGCGGTACGACAGGCCTCGTTTCCATCACCTGTTCCGTCCAAGCCCTCCCGATGAACACGACCACGCATTCCGTTTCGATCTAGCCGGTTGGCTCCCATGCGTTCCGTTGCCTCCTGATGAACACGACGCATTCCGTTGCCTCCCCATGAACATGACGCATTCCATTGCCTCCCCATGAACACGATGACGACGCTGTTTCTTTGTTCTGACCCAGCCATGTACCCAAGCCCTGGCCGTACATATGCGCGAGTAGGCGTTCGAGACCCTGCCCGTATGTACGTATGTGGCCGTATTTTCTTTCTTGCACCCTCACCGTTGTACGTACGTGTACATGCTACGTGCGCGCCTCTACTACGACACGTGCACGCCTCTACATCGACCAGTATGTATGTACATGTTCATGACTAGAATGACAACGCTACGTATGCTTCGACCAGGTGGGTCCCGACTGTCAGGCACTTCCTTGCCTGCGAAGATGTAGCTGGTGGGTCCCAACAGTCAAGGGGGCGAATCGTTTTTTTTGCCATGACGCACTTCCTTGCGTGCGAAGATGTAGCTGGTGGGTCCGAACTCTCAGGGGGGTGAATCGTTTTTTTTGCCCGGACGCACTTCCTTGCGTGCGAAGATGTAGCTGGTGGGTCCCAACAGTTAGGGGGGTGAATCGTTTTTTTCGAACGCACTTCCTTGTGTGCGAAGATGTAGCTGGTGGGTCCCAGCAGACAGGGGGGAACATTTTTTTCGTGAAATACGGTGGCCCATCTGGTGGGTCCCCGCTGTCAGGTGGAGGAATAACTATTTTGCGCGTAATAAGGAGGAACTTCCTTGCTGCGGCCGTGGACCCAGCTGTCAGCCTCTGTAGGACCTTGAAGTATGTCTAGAGGGGGGTGATTAGACTACTTGACCAATTAAAAACTTAACCTTTTCCCAATTTTAGAGTTTGGCAGATTTTAGCTACTTTAGGACAAGTCAAGCAATCATCACACTATTCAAGCAAGCATGCAAAGAGTATATAGGCAGCGGAAATTAAAGCATGCATCTTGCAAGAAAGTAAAGGGAAGGGTTTGGAGGATTCAAATGCAATTGGAGACACGGTTGTTTTTCGTGTGGTTCCGATAGGTGGTGCTATCGCACATCCACGTTGATGGAGACTTCAACCCACGAAGGGTAACGGTTGCGCGAGTCCACGGAGGGCTCCACCCACGAAGGGTCCACGAAGAAGCAACCTTGTCTATCCCACCATGGTCGTCGCCCACGAAGGACTTGCCTCACTAGCGGTAGATCTTCACGAAGTAGGCGATCTCCTTGCCCTTACAAACTCCTTGGTTCAACTCCACAATCTTGTCGGAGGCTCCCAAGTGACACCTAGCCAATCTAGGAGACACCACTCTCCAAGAAGTAACAAATGGTGCGTTGATGATGAACTCCTTGCTCTTGTGCTTCAAATGAGAGTCTCCCCAACACTCAACTCTCTCTCATAGGTTTTGGATCTGGTGGAAAGAAGATTTGAGTGGAAAGCAACTTGGGGAAGGCTAGAGATCAAGATTCATATGGTAGGAATGGAATATCTTGGCCTCAACACATGAGTAGGTGGTTCTCTCTCAGAAATGGTAAGTTGGAAGTGTAGGTTTGTTCTGATGTCTCTCTCCATGAATGAAGAGGAGGTGGAGGGGTATATATAGCCTCCACACAAAATCTAACCGTCACACACAATTTACCAAACTCGGTGGGACCGATTCAACAGACTTGGTCGGACCGATTTAGTAAACCTAGTGACCGTTAGTGATTTTCGGTGGGACTGGCCTGCATCTTGGTGTGACCGATTCGGTTAGGGTTAGGGCATAACGTAATCTCGGTAAGACCGATTACACGAACTCAGTGAGACCGATTTGGTAATAAGCTTTCCAGAGAGTTGGTCAGGTAAACTCGATGGGACCGATTTGCTCTTTTTGGTGAGACCAAAATGTTACAAAAGGGAAATAGTGAGTTTACATTGCAATCTCGGTGGGACCGATCGCTCACTTCGGTTAGACCGAAACATTACGAAGGGAAACAGAGAGATTACAATCCCATCTCGGTGAGACTGAGATCCATATCGGTAAGACCGATTTGCTTAGGGGTTGTGGCAGTGGCTATGACTTTTGGAATCGGTGGCGCCGGATAGGAAGAATCGGTGTGACCGATTTTGGCTTTGGGTTTAGGTCATTTGGATGTGGGAAAGTAGCTGAGGGTTTTGGAGCATATCACAAAGCACATGAAGCAAGAGGCTCATTAAGCAACACCTCATCCCTCCTTGATAGTATTGTCTTTTCCTATAGACTCAATGTGATCTTGGATCACTAAAATATAAAATGAAGAGTCTTGAGCTTTTGAGCTTGAGCCAATCCTTTGTCCTTAGTATTTTGAGGGATCCACTTTCATCATCCATGCCATGCCATTCATTGAGCTTTCCTGAAATAATAGTCTTGGAATAGCATTAGCTCAATGAGCTATATGTTGTTATGAATTACCAAAACCACCTAGGGATAGTTGCACTTTCAATCTCCCCCTTTTTGGTAGTTGATGACAACATATAGATCAAAGCTTCGACAAAAGATAATAAGATTGAATAACATTGTCGCTTTGAGAAGTATGTGATAAGCAAGAGCTCCCCCTAAATTTGTGCATAGTTTAAGATTTGCTTTGGACTGCAAATGCACAATGAATTAGGCTCATGGGTTACTCTTCCATGTCACATACATCTTGGTGGAGCGCTCAAAATAATAAACATTGAATACATGCACTCATCACCAAGCAAAGTGAATGATCACATAAGATAGATAGGATAATATCATAAAACATGCATAAGTGTAGCTTATGATCAAACACATGATCATCAATGTCTCACAAGCATAGTATCACAAGCAATCAAAAGCAAACAAGTTTAACCACCAAATAAAGCAAGAGAGAACAAAAGCAACACTCTCTCTCTCGAAGCCTATGATCTATACATTTTTCTCCCCCTTTGGCAACAAGTTACCAAAAAGTTCATAGAAAATGCATAGTGCTAGATCGACTCTTAGGCTTGATCTTCGGGTGGTGGTGTCCGGATAACTCCAAGAATGAAGGCTTCAGTTGAAGTAGAGGGTGCTGGAGTTGATGCTGGAGCTGGTTGCACTGGAGCTGAAGGGGCAGTAGCTGGTGCTGAAGATGTTGCTCTAGTGTCTGTCACAGGCACTGCAACTGACCTCTGGGCTCTAAGCACTCTGGCAAACACATTTGTTGTAGTCTTGCCCTGCCTCTCCTGCATGTCATCCTGCAGCTGCTCTACAACTGACTGAATATTAGTTACTTTGACATCAAGGTCATGGAATTTGAGTTCCATGATTCTTTCCAAGCTCTCCTGATTCTGAGTGAGGGTGGCCAGTCCCTTCTCAATCCTCAGTGTTGATGCTATCAAGTAACCAAGCTGCTCCTGCTTGTTCTTCAAGAAATATTCAGATGCCTCCTCTTGAGTTGGCATCCTGGCAGCCTTCTCCTTCTTCTTTTGAGCTTGAACTGAAGATGGGTTATTCTCATTCATGACAACCTCATTGTCCTCAAAGTCTGGATAAAGTGGAAAATGTTCCTTATCCAATTGATATTTCCCTGTGCCCATCTTTGAGTTTATCAACTCCTGTATCTGTGGTGCATATCCACAGCTCCTCTTCAGATCTGTTGCAGTCCTCTTAATGGTTTCAATCATCAGGCTCATGACTTTGAACTTCTGTGGCACATCAAACACATGCAACATGTTGATGGCATGCCCTCTGATCATGTTATGGTCACCAGACTTGGGCAAAAGAGTGTGCCTCAGAATCCAATTGATAGTTGGCAGCCCTGACAACAGAAAATGAACTGATCCAAACTTGTGAGTCTCAACTGCCTAGTCTGGGATCTCCTTGTACATGTGTGCCATGGAATTGTGATCCATCTTGTTCTTTGCATAGATATCCAGGTCATCCTCATTTTCCTTTGGGGCATTTATCAGACTTGCCCATTCTTCAACAGTGGATTGGTACCTTGTACCTTCAGACATCCAAACAATTCTTCCATCTGGATAAAAATGTGTTGTGGAGTAGAATTGCATGATAAGCTCATCATTCCAGTGGGTTAACTTTTGCCCAACAAAATCAGCAACTCCACAAGCAACAAAGCTTTCTTGCACTCTAGGATAGTGCTCTTCATTGTCCTTGATGTAGGTCCAGTCGACCCACCTCATGTCACAAACTATGGGCTTCTTATCCAATAGAATTGTCTCATAGAAGTCCTGTTGTTCCTTTGTATGGAACCTGGAGTCAACAACAGTTCTTCTCCTTGAGGCATATGGATCTTCCATCCTCCATAGCCTCAACCCTGAGTCCTTCCTGATCCTCATGTCCTCATCCACAGGATGGGCATCATTGTGGTCTGGTATCTTGGGCTTGAGCTTCCTTAGGACCTGCCCTTCTTCATCTTCTTCATCAGCAACATTTGGCACTGGGGCCTTGTTCTTCTCAGCAGCTGGAATACTCCTAGTATCCCTCTTTGGTAGTTGCTTGGCCTTGGAGGCAGCTTTGGGTGCTTCCTTGGGCTTAGATGTTGCAGCCCCTGATCTGATTGCATCACCCATAAGCTTGGGTGCCTTAGGTGCTGGTGCAGCAACCTCTTCTTCCTCTTTAGAATCTCTTCTCATAGAGGGCTTTCCAAGAACCTGGGCAGTTCTGGTTCTTGCTCTCTTCTTCTTCTTGTCCTGAGCACCTTCATCCTCTGATTCAATTGTAAACTTCATTGTCTCTCCACTGGGGACTTTCTTGGGTTTGGAAGAAGTGACTTTCTTCTCAGGTGCCTCTTTTGGTTCAGTGTGTTTTGGCACGTGAGTGGATCCTCTGACCTTGGGCATTGGTGTCCTCTTGGCAGGAACTTTCTTTTTCAGTCTAGGCTTTGTGCTATGTGCAGAGCCATATTCCTTCTTGAGCACCACTTTCTTGGAAGTAGCCTCATCTTCTTCAGCTTTGTAGTCCTCATCTTCTGAGTCTAAGGTTCTCTTTCTCCTTTGCCTGGTAGCAGCCTTAGGCAGGTTGCTAGGAGTGCTTCTGCTCCCTTCATCTGTAGAGCTTGAGGGACTAGTGCCCTTGCTCATGTCAATCTGCTCTTCTGACCTGTTCTGGCTGTCACTCTGGTCTGACATGCTGCAAAAGTTGACTGCTGACCCTGTGAAGAATTATAAATGAGATAGAAAGGATGAGCATCACAAAATGCAGAGATTTTTGCAAAAGAATGATTCAAAAATTCAGTTTTAGTTTTCCACAGAAAGCATTTCGGATCAACCGATTTTCAAACTCGGTGATACCGAAGCAGTTTTGGAACCTAAACTAATGATCTCGGTTGGATCGAGTCACAGTTCGGTGGCACCGAGACTGCTAGGGTTTCACAGAATCCTAAAATCGGTCGCACCAATTAGCAATTCTCGGTCAGACCGAGAGTCACTAGTGCAATGGCATAAGCCAAATCGGTGAGACCGAGTTTTTCAACTCGGTGGGTCCGAGATGGTTTCGGCGGAAACCTAACCCTAAAAATTTGAATCTAATCTACTCTACGGACTACTTTGGCTGGATAGGATTGTTTCAATCGTGGCATGATTCAATAAGAATACAATGTGCTAGGAATCAAATGTGGATAGCACAAAGATCAAGTCCATACCCTATCTTGGCGATGAACTCGCCACGACAGCAACGGCGGGGGCGAAATCCGTTGACAGCGGCGGAGACCAGCTATAGGAGGCTGCTGGCGACGAGGAGACGATCCGGAGACCTTCGATGGCAGAGCGAGCTATTGCACGGGCGAAGGGTGAGGGAGTCCTGGACTAGGGGGTGTCCGGATAGCCGAACTATCATCATCGGCCGGACTCTAAGACTATGAAGATACAAGATTGAAGACTTTGTCCCGTGTCCGGATGGGACTTTCCTTGGCGTGGAAGACAAGCTTGGCCATACGGATATGTAGATCTCCTACCATTGTAACCGACTCTGTGTAACCCTATCCCTCTCCGGTGTCTATATAAACCGGATGGCTTTAGTCTGTAGGACGAACAACAATCATACCATAGGCTAGCTTCTAGGGTTTAGCCTCCTTGATCTCGTGGTAGATCTACTCTTGTAATACCCACATCATCAATACCAATCAAGCAGGACGTAGGGTTTTACCTCCATCAAGAGGGCCTGAACCTGGGTAAAACATCGTGTCCCTTGTCTCCTGTTACCATACGCCTAGACGCACAGTTCGGGACCCCCTACCCGAGATCCGCCGGTTTTGACACCAACATTGGTGCTTTCATTAAGAGTTCCTCTGGGTCGTCACCGATAGGCTCGATGGCTTCTTCGATCATCAACAACGACGCAGTCGAGGGTGAGACCTTCCTCCCCGGACAGATCTTCGTATTCGGCGACTTTGCACTCCGGGCCAATTCGCTTGGCCATCTGGAGCAGATCGAAAGCTACGCCCCTGGCCATCAGGTTAGATTTGGAAGTTTCAACTTCACGGCTGACATCCGCGGGGACTTGATCTTCGATGGATTCAAGCCACAGCCGAGCGCGCCGCACTGTCACGATGGGCATGACTTAGCTCTGCAACCGGACAGTAACCTGGAGGCCGCACACGAGTCCGCTCCGATCTTCAATTCGGAGCCGGCTGCGCAGATCGAGGACGGGTGGCTGGACACCGCCTCGGGGGCTGTAACCTCTAAGGTGATAGAGCCGAACACTGACCTTGTCCCTCATGAAGCTCGTGACTCCGAGGTGCCGGACTCCTTGCCGGACTCCGAACCTCCCACGCCCCCTCCAGTCGAATCCGATTGGGCGCCGGTCATGGAGTTCACCGCTGCGGACATCTTTCAACACTCACCGTTCAGTGACATCTTGAGTTCGCTAAAGTATCTCTCGTTATCAGGAGAGCCCTGGCCGGACTGCGGTCAGGACGGTTGGGATGGGGACGACGAAGAAATTCAAAGCCCACCCACCACCCACTTAGTAGCCACTGTCGACGATCTAACCGACATGCTAGACTTCGACTCCGAAGACATCGATGGTGTGGACGACGATGCCGGAGACGACCAAGAACCAGCGCCTACTGGGCACTGGAAAGCCACCTCATCATATGACATATACATGGTGGATATCCCAAAGGATGGGAATGGCGAAGGAACAGCGGAGGATGACCCCACCAAGAAACAGCCCAAGCGCCGGAGTCAACGGCGCCGCTCTAAATCCCGCCACAACAAGAATGGAGATTCCGGCACCGGAGATAACAACACCCCAGACAGTGCCGAAGACTACCCCCTCCAGCAAGATTTGGCGTAGGAGGACGGAGATGCTAGCCCTCATGAGAAGGAAGCAGACGAAGAAGTAGAGGATTACATGCCTCCCTCCGGAGACGAGGCAAGCCTCGATGACGACAAATTTGTCGTACCTGAGGATCCCATCGAACAAGAGCATTTTAAACGCAGGCTTATGGCCACGGCAAACAGCCTCAAGAAAAAGCAGCAGCAGCTTAGAGCTGATCAAGATCTGCTAGCCGACAGATGGACTGAAGTCCTTGCGGCCAAAGAGCATGAGCTCGACCGCCCCTCCAAAAGCTACCCTAAACGCAAGCTGCTCCCCCGATTAGAGGAGGAGGCATATGAACCTGCATCACCAGCAGACAATACGGCTGACCGACCACCCCGTGGCCACGACAGAGAGGCCTCTAGGCCCTCCACCAGAACCATACCCCGGCATCGCTCGAAAAGCACAAGGCCACAGGGGAATGCTCCGGACTTGCGAGATATATTGGAGGATAAGGCAAGACAATCAAGATCGATCTATGGATCGCGTGGGCACCCCATGATACGCGACGACAACCGTCGCGCCGAACACAGTAAGTCCGGCCGGGCCGAACAAAATACAAAAAGCTCTTTTGAACTCCGTCGTGATATCGCCCAATACAGAGGCGCCGCACACCCACTATGCTTCACAGATGAAGTAATGGATCATCAAATCCCCGAAGGGTTTAAACCCATGAACATTGAATCTTATGATGGCACAACAGACCCCGCGGTTTGGATCGAGGACTATCTCCTTCATATCCACATGGCCCGCGGTGATGATCTCCACGCCATCAAATATCTCCCACTCAAGCTTAAAGGACCAGCCCGGCATTGGCTTAACAGCTTGCCAGCAGAGTCAATTGGGAGCTGGGAAGACCTGGAAGCCGCATTTCTCGATAACTTCCAAGGCACGTACGTGCGACCACCAAACGCTGACGACCTAAGCCATATAATTCAGCAGCCAGACGAATCGGCCAGACAATTCTGGACACGGTTCTTAACCAAGAAAAATCAAATCGTCGATTGTCCGGATGCGGAGGCCCTCGCGGCTTTCAAACATAACATCCGTGACGAGTGGCTTGCCCGGCACCTGGGACAGGAAAAGCCGAAATCCATGGCAGCCCTCACATCACTCATGACCCGCTTCTGCGCGGGTGAGGATAGCTAGCTAGCATGCAGCAACAACCTCAGTAAAAATTCTGGCAGTCCGGATATCAAGGACCGCAATGGCAGGCCGCATCGCAACAAAAACAAACGCCGCATTAACGGCGAGAATAGTGAGGATACGGCAGTCAATGCCGGATTCAGAGGCTCTAAGCCCGGTCAAAGGAAAAAGCCATACAAAAGAACTACTCCGGGTCCCTCCAATTTGGACCGAATACTCGACCGCTCGTGCCAGATACACGGCACCTCCGAAAAGCCAGCTAACCACACCAACAGGGACTTTTGGGTATTCAAGCAGGCAGGCAAGTTAATCGCCAAAAACAACGACAAGGGGCTGCATAGCGACGACGAGGAAGAGACCCGACCGCCGAACAATAGAGGACAAAAGGGTTTCCCCCCACAAGTGCGGACGGTGAACATGATATACGCAACCCGCATACCCAAAAGGGAGCGGAAGCGTGCACTCAGGGACGTATACGCGATGGAGCCAGTTGCCCCGAAGTTCAATCCATGGTCCTCCTGCCCAATCACTTTTGACCGAAGGGACCACCCCACCAGCATCCACCACGGCGGATTCGCCGCATTGGCTTTAGACCCAATCGTTGACGGATTTCACCTCACCAGAGTCCTGATGGACGTCGGCAGCAGCCTGAACCTGCTTTACCAGGATATAGTGCACAAAATGGGCATAGACCCCTCAAGGATTAAACCTACAAAGACGACCTTTAAAGGCGTCATACCAGGTGTAGAGGCCAATTGTACAGGCTCAGTTACACTGGAAGTGGTATTCGGATCATCGGATAACTTTCGAAGCGAAGAGTTAATCTTCGACATAGTTCCGTTCCACAGCGGCTATCATGCTCTGCTCGGACGCACCGCGTTTGCAAAGTTCAACGCGGTACCGCACTACGCATACCTTAAGCTCAAGATGCCAGGCCCTGGAGGAGTCATCACAGTCAACGGAAACACTGAACGCTCTCTCCGAACAGAGGAACATACAGCGGCTCTCGCGGCAGAAGTACAGTGCAGCCTCTTAAGGCAATTCTCGAGTCCGGCCGTTAAGCGACCGGACACGGCTAAACGCGCCCGGAGTAACCTACAACAAGACCACCTGGCACGTTACGAGCACGCGTAGCAATGCAGCCCCAACCCTAGCCCCTACAAAATTTCAAGATAGGTCCTTCGCATACATCATTACGCTCTGAAGATACCATGGGCATAGGGGGAGGGGCACGACCACGATAGGCCCAGAATGCGGCTTAACCACACCAGGGGCTCACTAGTGTGTCGTTCTTTTTTCTTTTCTTCTTTTTTTTATTACCCACAGGACCCAGTTCATCAGAGGCCCTGTCCGGCAGTGGACCTACCGAACTCACGATGCAACAGCCAGGGAAGGAGAAAGGCTACGACGAATATCCAGGTGGTCTCCATTATGAGCATTAAATCGGTTTTATACATCATTCCGTAGCCTACCCCTAGAGGGGGACATGTTTAATAGTCCCATTCCTTGCTTACCGCACCATTTGTATCGTTCTGCATTCACAACAGTATTTCTTGAATAAACAATGCACCTTTTTGCTTATAATTGCATTCCTTTCTTATACATATGTTTATTTATGACATGTTGCATCCGTACACTTTGGTATGGCTAAATACACCAGGGGCTTATGTTTCCCACATCATGGTGCGATAAGTCCGAACACTTTCACAAGTGCGGCACCCCGAACTTATAGCATTATATGCATCGGCTCCGAATCATGTCTTGGGTCAATAGTTGGGTTTGCCCGGCTCCCATGTTTTGGTACCTTCTGTTCCGTTGTATTGGCTAAGGTAGCACTGGGAGAACCACTGCGATTGCACCCCAGTTGAGCTGGGCGAGCGCCTCAGTGGAGAAAGCTAAAACTGACCGTCATGATGAGGCGAGAGCCGGTCGCTGTTCGAGAGGTTTTTTCGAGTCCCTAAAGACTTATGCCGCTTAGAGCGAGGAACCGGCTTTGTCCGGCCCAGGCGTGGATAGCGCCCCAAATTCGGCCTTCCGAACACTAGGGGCTTCGCCGAAATTTAAAATTATAGAATTCTATGGCTAAGTGAGAGTGCTCAAGCATTATAAGTCCGGTTGCCTTGTTCGTTGTGTTGAGCGCGTCCCTAGATGGACCCAAAAATGGGAACAAGAGTGCTCAAATTTATCCCGAACACCCCAGCACTCGTGGCATGGGGGCTGAAGCCAACGACTTGCCATCTCTCAGATTTGATAAACGGCCGCACAGAAGGTAATATTTTAAATTAACAAGCGTTGCTTTGCACATATGAACAAAGTTTTCAACGCACAGGATACTACTCAAATATTACATCTTTGGAGCACTCCCCCGCAATAGTGCGGGCACCTTTCAGAACAGTCTTATAATACATCTCAGGCGTACGATACTCCTTGCCCAGCGGTGGCGCGTCCGTCACAAGCTTCTCAGCATCCATCTTGCCCTAGTGCACCTTTGCGCGGGCAAGGGCCCGACGGGCACCTTCAATACGGGCGGAGTGCTTGATGACTTCAACCCATGGACACGCATCCACCAGCCGCCGCACCAGGCCGAAGTAGCTCCCAGGCACGGCCTCCTTAGGCCACAGCCGAACTATGAGGCCCCTCATGGCCTGTTCGGCCGCCTTGTGGAGCTCGACCAGCTGCTTCAGCTGGTCGCTAAGGGGCACCAGATGTCCGGCCTCAGCATACTAAGACCAGAAGACCTTCTCCGTCGCGCTCCCCTCCTTGGCCCGGTAGAAAGCGGCAGCATCGGACACACTGCGAGGAAGATTTGCGAACGCTCCTGGAGAGCTCCGAATTCGTGTAAGTGACAGGTAATTCACACTCACATGCTTACTTTGCATGAAAAATGCCTTACCCGCTGCTATTTTCTTCAACGCCTCGATTCTCTTGGAGGGCCTTGTAGGCTTCAGCCTTAGCGGCTTTGGCACTCTCAAGAGCCAATGCAAGCTCGGACTCTCGAGTCTTCGAGTTACGCTCCAGGCTCTCATGTTTTTCCACGAGATCCTGGAGCTCTTGTTGTACCTCCGCCACCCGTGCCTCCTGTTTCTCTCGCTCGGTGCGCTCCGCGGACGCATTACGTTTGGCCGCAGACACCGCCTCCTTCAGGGTCGCCACCTCGGTCGTGGCACCTGCAATACCAATGTTATCCTTGTCAATTTGTTGCAACCAAATCCTTTTCTATAAGGTACAATCTTAATACGGTGTTATTCACCTTACTTGTCCTCAAACTGCTTCTTGGCACGGCTGAGCTCGTTCTTGGACCGCTTGAGGCTTTGCGTCAAAGTATTGACCTCCACAATCAGTGCGGCCGAGGTCAGCAGCACAGCCTGCAATCCCATATTGACATATTTCTTCTATATGACTCTTGCGTAACTCAGTCCGGCTTTTCTTTCCGAATACCGAACCGAGCATCAGGGGCTACTGTCTATGCGGTACTATTCTACATATATCAAAATTCTTACCTCAAAGCCTGTTAGAAGGCTGCTGCAGGCTTCGGTCAGCCCGCTCTTGGCGAGTTGAACCTTCTGAATCACCGCACTCATGAAGGTGCGGTGTTCCTCTTGATGGAGGCGCCGTTGAGCGCCTCCAGCAAGCTATCCGGCGCCTCCGGTTGGACGGAGGCCGCTGGCGTCGCGGTCTTGCCCTTCTTACGAAGGGGCCGCCCGTCGGACTCCAAAGCCACTTCAGGTTCCGGTGCGGAGTCCGGCGCAAAGTCCGGGAGGTTGCCCTGCGGCACCTCCGGGGCCTCCTCCTCCTGGCGGGTCCCTTCCCGGGATCCCACCTCGGCATCATCCACATTATGGGGGGTGGAGGCGGTCGGAAGGGAATCCATATCCGACGCACCCAAGGACCCACTCGACGAAGTGGGAAAATCATCCTTGGGTGGACTACAGGGTTGTATGCGGCATTAGAAAGACACTATGTGGCGAAAAGAAAAACCATGAAGTTATTCGGGAGTCCGGATACTTACGATCTCGCTGGGGGCTTGGCCCTTGGAGGCCAATCCTCGTCGTCATCGCTGGCGTTGGCAGAGCAGTCCGGGGGAAGAGCCTTTCCCTTCTTGGACCCTTCGGCCTCCCTTGTTGGGGAAGCCTTCCTTTTCTTCCCTCCCCCCACTGGGGGAGAGGCCTTCTTCTTCTCCTCCTCGCCTTTGTGGGAGGAGTCTGCCTTGGAGTCATCATCCGATGACACCTGAAAATGGGAACTCTTCCAAGTGCCCGTGGCCTTCTTCTTGGCCTTCTTCTCCGGCACCACGTGGGGTGCCGGAGCCAGCAGCCCCGTTAAGCGGGCGTCCGCTGGGTCCTCTGGCAATGGGGCCAGACAGATAGTCTGTTCAGCCTTCTTCAGCCAGTCCTGTCAAGGGAGAGGGAGTTTAGATCCCGCATAGAGTCAAACTATGAAAAACAAGTGTCCCGTAAAGGGCAAAATCACTTACCTCGCTAGCCGGACACTGCGAGCTGAATCCGCGATCTTCGGTAGCGGATGCGGGGACCTCGGCACCTTTAAACAACACCCTCTAGACATCTTCGTATGTAGTGTCGAAGAGCCCGCTCAAAGTCTGGTGCTGTGCCGAATTGAACTCCCACATATTGAAGCTCCGTCGTTGGCACGAGAGAATCCGGCGGATAAGCATGACCTAGACTACATTGACAAGCTTGAGCTTCTTGTCCACTAGCTTTTTGATGCAGGCTTAGAGTCCGGTCAGCTCCTCCGAATCACCCCATGTCCGACCGCTCTCTTTCCAAGAGGTGAGCCATATGGGGATGCCAGATCTGAATTTGGGGGCCGCTGCCCATTCAGGGTCACGCGGCTCGGTGATATAGAACCACCCCGATTGCCACCCCTTAATGGTTTCCATGAAAGTGCCCTCAAGCCAAGTAACGTTGGGCATCTTGCCCACCATGGTGCCTCTGCACTCCGCTTGGCTGCCCTTCACCACCTTCGGCTTGATACTGAAGGTCTTGAGCCACAAGCCGAAGTGGGGCTGGATGCAGAGGAAAGCCTCACACGCGACAATAAACACCGAGATATTGAGGATAAAATTCGGGGCCAGATCATGGAAATCCAGGCCGTAGTAGAACATGAGCCCCCGGACAAAGGGATGGAGTGGGAAGCCCAGTCCGCGGACGAAATGGGGAAGAAATACTACCCTCTCATGGGGTCTGGGGGTGGGGATGAGATCTCCCTCGTCGGGGAGCCGATGCGCGATGTCGCTGGACAGATATCCGGCGCTGCGCAGTTTCTGGATGTGCCCCTCCGTAACGGAGGAGGCCATCCACTTGCCTCCCGCTCTGGACATAGTTGGAGAAGGTTGAGGTGAGATTTTCGGACTTGGGCGCTGGAGCTCGAGTTCGCGAAGATGGATAAGCCAAGGAGGAAGAAGGTGTAGGTAAAAGGGTTGGATCTTTATCCCCTTATATGGGCGGACGGAAACATGTGTCCCCACCGTCCTGATAAAACTCGCTTATCTCCCAAGTGCCGCAATCAATGGCACGGTTGGGTTACCCATGTCCGTATTGATGGGAATCCTGGAATAAGAGGAACACGATCTCTTCTTCGACAAGACGTGCCAAGGAAACCGCTTCGCTAAACACGCTGAGGTGGTATAATAAAATCAATTCGAGTAAAGGCTTGGTAGTGGTGTGACGTCCCGCCACGAAATACGTCAGTAGATTGAACTTGTGTAAACATTATTCTCTCTATGGTGGTATGTGGAATTTATTTTGCAGAGCCGGACACTATCCTGGTGTTCACAATCTTCTATAAATTATTCAAAGAAGGAACCCGCCTTGCAATGCCGAAGACAACATGCGCGCCGGACTCGTCGTCATTGAAGCCTGGTTTAGGGGCTACTGAGGGAGTCCTGGACTAGGGGGTGTCCAGATAGCCGAACTATCATCATCGGCCGGACTCCAAGACTATGAAGATACAAGATTGAAGACTTCGTCCCGTGTCCGGATGGGACTTTCCTTGGCGAGGAAGAGAAGCTTGGCGATACGGATATGTAGATCTCCTACCATTGTAACCGACTCTGTGTAACCCTAGCCCTCTCCGATGTCTATATAAACTGGATGGCTTTAGTCCGTAGGACGAACAACAATCATACCATAGGCTAGCTTCTAGGGTTTAGCCTCCTTGATCTCGTGGTAGATCTACTCTTGTAATACCCACATCATCAATATCAATCAAGCAGCACGTAGGGTTTTACCTCCATCAAGAGGGCCCGAACCTGGGTAAAACATCGTGTCCCTTGTCTCCTGTTACCATCTGCCTAGACGCACAGTTCGGGACCCCCTACCCGAGATCCGCCTGTTTTGACACCGACAAAGGGTTTCGGAGAAATTTCCAAAATTTTGCCCGTGACTATATATAGCCTGACCCTGTCAGTGTGACCGAGTGGAACAACTCGGTGGCACCGAGATGCATAACTGTGTACAGTTACAGCAAATCGGTGTGACCGAAAAGTTCAAATCGGTTGCACCGAGATTGAAAACTCAGATCAACTTAATGATCTCGGTAGGACCGAAATGGAGGAATCGGTCAGACCGAGAGTCACAAAGAGGTTTTGGAAGTTTAAGTCTATGACGAATCAGGGACTCTGAGTGCTCCTCACACAGAGTGGTTCGAATCTGACTTGATCAAATTTTGTGATGTAGCATGAATAGAGTTTGAGACAAGAAAAGTATAGATAGCTAGAGAAAGTTCTTAGGCATTCCTGTCCATCCACTTGGCAAAAAGAAAAGAACCCAAACAATCAAAACAACAAGTGGATGTCCTTGAATGAGTAAAATATGCACCAACATGCTCACACAATAAGATGGCAAATGAAATATGTTGCAAAGCATGCACAACCAATTCTAGCATCTATCAAACAATTGGCGATGACTAGGTCATCTATATATGAGTATATTGACTTAGGAGTCAAATGAGAACATTTGATCATAGGTCATACTCATTGTTTAAGCTCAAGTGGGGTTACCACTTTTACATAATGCATTGATGTGTTCACACCATTAGAGTTGCTTTGACTCAATTCTTAGAGTTAAGCTCCCCCTAGATGTGAGATCCCCCCTTAGAGGGATGAACTAACCTCGGGTTTTGTCGATGATGACTTCATGTAGGTGTTGAAGATGTGGATGCTCAATGTTGATGTAGATTATTTGGAGCAATCCTTTTGAGTGAGTTGCACTTTCAACTTACCTACATGGGTTAGTCCCACAAGGAACAAACAACAATATCCATAGACATAGAGTGATGCACACACAAGATGATGTCCATGAAAACATTAGGTTACCTTGTCCCTTGCCTTACCAACATGAGGGTTTGTGACTCCTTGAACTAGTGCAAGATGTGGAAGTTGATTGCACGTGTTCTTGCCATAATGATATGAGTGAAGAATGTTGGCGTAGTCACCCTCAAGAACTCTCTAGTTCTTCTTCTTCGGGATCCACATCATCTTGATGGGAATCCTTGGAGTTGTAGTTGTACCTTATGAACTAGAACTTGACGTAGTCTTGGGAACCCACTTGAACGAGGCTTTAGGTGCTTCTTCAAATGCATCAATCTCTTCTTGACGCTTGTCCTTGCCTTTGTTCTTGTGGTCTTGTGGTGGAAGATCATCTTGAGCTTGTGTTCCCTTGAAGGAAGTAGGATCATACTTCTCTTGTTGAGGAACAAACTTCATCTTGGGGTATTGATCTTCTTCCCACTCAACTCCATTGGCATTGAACTTTCGTTCAAAACCAACACCTTGATTCTTCCGGTGCCTTCCTTGCTTGCGTACAATTTCCTCGAATTGCTTACTCCCAGCAAGGCTCTTGTAAACACCTTTCTCTATAATTCCCTTCAATAAGCTATTTTCTTACTCAAGTGTAACTTGGCTAAGAGAATCATTAGTGGAATCAAGAGAACTACTAGAAGAAACAATGTTGGATTTGACATGATTATTGTTACTACTAGAGGAAGTATCTTTCTTGTACTTGTTACTAGACTTGACTTGAGGCATGTAAGTAGATAAGAGTAAATGCTTGGCAATGTAAGAAGAGCTTTTCTTGCCGAGATCATCATTGATTTCCTTTAAGAACTCATGATCTTGATCAAGATTGAGCTTTTCAAAGCGTAACTTCTCATGAGCCCTTAAAAGTTCTCGATGATCTTCGAAGATAGTTTCATGAGCCAACTTAAGAGTGTTTAGTTCTTTAGTTAGAAGCTCAATCTTCTCCATATCATTGTCATTCATTTTATCTTGATTAGCATGATTAATTGACGTTTTATCATAGTATTCATCACTAAAGTTGTCAACAAGTAAATCATCATCCACAAGCAAGTCATCTTCATCACTATTGAAATCAACATACTCAGGATGTGTCACCTTTGGACCTTTGGCCATGAAGCATCTTCCAATTCCTTCATTTGGTGAATCAAATATGTCGTAGGAGTTGGTTGACACAAGTGCTAGACCGGCAACACCTTCATCTTGAGTATATTCGGTGTCGGAGTGATAGCTTCTCTCGGAGTGATTGTGGGAGTCGGAGCCGGATACCCATTCACCAACATGAGCTTGATGTCTTCGTTTTTTGTAGCTCCTTGATGACTTGTCCTTACTTTCTGAATCCTTGCTTCTCCGTGAGGGTCTTCGTTCATAACGATCATCTCTACTCCTCCTCTCTATTGGTGGTGATTCTTATCTTTTGCTTCTTCTTCTTGGAGAATCTTCTCTTCTTTTGTAGGGTGCCGTAAACTCATTGGAATAGTGTCCAGGTCTCCCACAATTGTAGCAATTGCGCTCTCGACTAGAAGATCTTTTGTCATTGTAAGACCTTGACTTTGAGCTTCTTTCTTTGCTTCTACTCTTGTAGAATTTGTTGAAGTTCTTCACCATTAAGCTCAATTCTTCATTGAAGGTTTGTTTCTCACTTGATTATGTGGGGGCTTCACTTGAGGATTTGTAAGCACCACTTGACTTGTTGTGAAGTTCCTCCTTATCCTTGAGTGACATCTCATGAGCAACAATTCTTCCAATGACTTCCGTTGGCTTGAGATCTTTGTAGTTTGGCATCATTTGAATCAATGTGCACACGGTATCATACTTTCCATCCAATGCTCTTAGGATCTTCTTGATGATGAATTTGTCGGTCATCTCTTCACTTCCTAAGCCGGCAATCTCATTTGTGATAAGAGCAAGCCTAGAGTACATTTCAGCGACACCTTCACCATCCTTCATTTTGAACTTTTCAAGCTGACTTTGGAGCACATCCAACTTGGATTCCTTGATGGATTAGGTACCTTCATGCATATCAATCAAAGTATCCCAAATTTCCTTTGCATTCTCAAGACGGCTGATTTTGGTGAATTCTTCGGGGCACAATCTGTTGAAGATGATATCACAAGCTTGAGAATTGTATTGCAGCATCTTCAATTCTTCCGCATTAGCTTCATGGTTCGGTTCTCTCCCATCAAAGAATTCACCTTGCAAGCCAATACAAATAATTGGCCAAACAGCGGGGTTATGTTATATGCATTTTCATCTTATGCTTCCAACTAGAAAAATTAGTACCATCAAAGTAAGGACCTCTACGGTGATAATTTCCCTCGCTAGACGCCATACTCTCCTAGGTTGTGAAACCAAGGCTATGACCACCAAAAGCTATGGAAATCAAAGAAAATGGAGATAAAAGCTCTGATACCACTTGTAGAACCTTGAAGTATGTCTAGAGGGGGGGTGATTAGACTACTTGACCAATTAAAAACTTAACCTTTTCCCAATTTTAGAGTTTGGCAGATTTTAGCTACTTTAGGACAAGTCAAGCCATCATCACACTATTCAAGCAAGCATGCAAAGAGTATATAGGCAGTGGAAATTAAAGCATGCATCTTGAAAGAAAGTAAAGGGAAGGGTTTGGAGGATTCAAACGCAATTGGAGACATGGATATTTTTGGCGTGGTTCCGATAGGTGGTGCTATCGTACATCCACGTTGATGGAGACTTCAACCCACGAAGAGTAACGGTTGCGCGAGTCCACGGAGGGCTCCACCCACGAAGGGTCCACGAAGGAGCAACCTTGTCTATCCCACCATGGCCGTCGCCCACGAAGGACTTGCCTCACTAGCGGTAGATCTTCACAAAGTAGGCGATCTCCTTGCCCTTACAAACTCCTTGGTTCAACTCCACAATCTTGTTGGAGGCTCCCAAGTGACACCTAGCCAATCTAGGAGACACCACTCTCCATGAAGTAACAAATGGTGCGTTGATGATGAATTCCTTGCCCTTGTGCTTCAAATGATAGTCTCCCCAACACTCAACTCTCTCTCATAGGTTTTGGATCTGGTGGAAAGAAGATTTGAGTGGAAAGCAACTTGGGAAAGGCTAGAGATCAAGATTCATATGGTAGGAATGGAATATCTTGGCCTCAACACATGATTAGGTGGTTCTCTCTCAGAAATGGTAAGTTGGAAGTGTAGGTTTGTTCTGATGGCTCTCTCCATGAATGAAGAGGAGGTGGAGGGGTATATATAGCCTCCACACAAAATCTAACCGTTACACACAATTTACGAAACACGGTGGGACCGATTCAACAGACTCGGTCAGACCGATTTAGTAAACCTAGTGACCGTTAGTGATTTTCGGTGGGACTGACATGCATCTCGGTGAGACCGATTCGGTTAGGGTTAGGGCATAACGTAATCTCGGTAAGACCGATTACACAAACTCGGTGAGACCGATTTGGTAATAAGCTTTCCAGAGAGTTGGTCAGGTAAACTCGGTGGGACCGATTTGCTCTTTTCGGTGAGACCAAAATGTTACAAAAGGGAAACATTGAGTTTACGTTGCAATCTCGGTGGGACCGATCACTCACTTCGGTTAGACCGAAACGTTACAAAGGGAAACAGAGAGATTACAATCCCATCTCGGTGAGACCGAGATCTCTATCGGTAAGACCGATTTGCTTAGGGTTTGTGGCAGTGGCTATGACATTTGGAATTGGTGGCGCCGGATAGGAAGAATCCGTGTGACCGGTTTTGGCTTTGGGTTTAGGTCATTTGGATGTGGGAAAGTAGCTGAGTGTTTTGGAGCATATCACAAAGCACATGAAGCAAGAGGCTCATTAAGAAACACCTCATCCCTCCTTGATAGTATTGGCTTTTCCTATAGACTCAATGTGATCTTGGATCACTAAAATATAAAATGAAGAGTCTTGAGCTTTTGAGCTTGAGCCAATCCTTTGTCCTTAGTATTTTGAGGGATCCACTTTCATCATCCACGCCATGCCATTCATTGAGCTTTCCTGAAATAATAGTCTTGGAATAGCATTAGCTCAATGAGCTATATGCCGTTATGAATTACCAAAACCACCTAGGGATAGTTGCACTTTCAGCCTCTCCACGTACAGTCCACGTCTGATGGAAGCCATTCCTTGACCACGTTGACCACGCCGCGCCGAGAGCACCAGGGCGGTGGACGACGGCGAGGCCTAGGAAGGGGACGATGCGGAGCCGGGGAAGACGCGACAGTGGATGCCCACGCATAGAGGAGTATGTGGGTTCACTCATTTGGCTGCGGTGTGAGGTTGCCGTCGCCGTATAATAACAGGGGTGTGGGTGCGTAGAGGGATGGCCTGGCGAGTGGTGGGAGTAGTAGGGCGCAGTGAGGCCTCCGCGGCATCACCGCCGGCCACGGGCGGCAGGAGCAGGCGACACGACCGGCTGCTTTGGGCGGCTGGAGCTAGAAGACCAGAGGTTGAAGAAGCACTAGGCCGTTGGATGGACATCCTACGATCACTAGAGCTAGAATCGTTCATATATTGACCAAAGTTGACAAAGGCCTCTGTCCCAGTCAACTTAGTAGGCCCACAAGTCAGCCTCCCACCAAGATTGGTCCCAGCTAGCAGGGGGTATTCAGTTTTTTGTGCGTAATAAGGAGGATGGCGAGGCCTAGGAAGGGGACGACGCAGAGGACGCGGCAGTGGAAGCCCACGCGGAGAGGAGTACGAGGGTTCACCGGCTCGGCTACGGTGTGAGGCTGCCGTCGCTGTAGAATAACAGGGGGTGTGGGTGAGTAGAGGGATGCCCTGGCCAGCGGTGGGAGTAGTAGGGGGCGCTGAGGCCTGCGCGGCAGCACAGCCGGCCACGGGAGGCGGGAGGCGGTCCCGCCGGCGCTGCTTTGGCGGCTGGAGCAAGAAGATGAGAGATTGAAGAAACACGACGGCCGTTGGATTGACATCCAATGGTTACGTCTACTAGAATTGTTTGTTGACGTAGTATATAATAACTAAAAAAATCTTGCATACGCGTCAACTAAACAGGCCCACAAGTCAGACCATTCCTCTTTTTTTAATAATTTATATATAGCTCATGGCAACTTCCTATGCAATTTATTGCAGTCGTTTTCTTGGTTGGCCAGGGCCAATTTCGCATATTTCTGTGGGTTCCAAACTATTTTTAATACCGAAATGTCGAGCCAGATTTAAAGTACTTTGAAGATATATTTAAATTAGGTTAATTTCCAGTGAAATAGGAATCTGAAAATGTGAAAAAACAGAAATTATAAAGTAATTGCCAATTTGTCATCTGTTTTTATATTTACAACCCATTTCATATTACTTTCAAGATTTGCAGGCGTCTTGAAAGAGTTGCAGCCCATCAGGGCATAGAAAAATAAGTAGGCCTGGATTGGGTATTCTTCAAAAAAAAAATAAACTGGGCTCATTTTCACAAAGAAAAAATAGCTGGGTTGGTCACATGGTGAACATAAAATATAAGCCTGGGCTAGACGGGCCACAGCCCAGTTCAAACCCTGCTCCGTCTCAACAATACCAAACAAAAAAATACTGCTCGAGTAGCTATGTCCCAGGTGTCAGTCGATCTTGTGTTGTTCTCTTGTCTATTGACTATATACACTCACAATGTCGTGGGTCCCAGATGTCAGGAAAACACTAGGAGGAAGCATTTTATTTTCCATACGCTGACATGGTGGGCCCCTACTGTCATCCTCTCCACGTGCTTCTGCTGATTCCTATTGTTTGTTGACCATGTTGACAACGCGAGAGGGCGGCACCGCGGCGAGCGCACCAAAGCGCGCGGAGGACGTCAGTGTTAACGATTTAGGAGACGGTGGGGCGGCGATGCGTGCGCTGAGGCGCAGCCAGCCGTGGGAGGCGGAAGCAGGCGGCCCCGCCGGTGCTGGTTTGGTTTTGGCGGCTGGAGGAAGATAGGACTGAAGAAACACGACAGACTGTAAAAGCAGCAGGAGTACTTAACAACCTTAACTGAAACCAGCAGGGGCACTTAACAACCAAAGCTGAAAGCAGTATGAGTACTTATACAGGTTCAACCGTACAAAGCACGCCTCGAAAAATGCTACTTTGCCTACAGTTAACCAAGGGTGAGGCCTCCAAGCCCCAGGACAAGGCCCAGGCGCCACCCCATGCATCCACAACCTTCTGAAAGCGGCTTCATCTCGCAACGTGGTCAATAAACAGGATATTCGCTTTAGAGCCATGGAAAAGCATGAACATAATCTTCTGTCCTATTCTCCAAGATGGACGGGCCTTCATTATTTGAGACCACCCACGAATAAGTATCTTTTCACCTCCAAGGGGAATTGAGTAGGTCGACATAAACATCATGTTGTGACCAAGCGCAAGTCTGACCCGACCATGGTCAGGCATCTGTATAGGAACAATAGAACTTGGCAGTTCATGTTTCAAGAAGATCACAACTGTAAAACTGTGTATAAGAAATAGTTTATGAACAACATATATAATAGAAAACAGCTCGTACCATAAGTTTCTCGACACAGTTGGACCTTTTCAACGAGTGCAGCAGTGGCACACATATCCCACGTGGCCTTCCACCATTGAAACGCCCCACAAGGACCTCAAGACGATCAATAAAGTGTAGGAACTTGTGGATGTTGATCCAGTCAACTTCAGTGCCATTAGTAACAGCCGAGTTATTACAGAGTAACAAACGAGCAGACTGCTTAACTCTGAAAAAACCTAGACGTGCCAACAATTATAAGATATTAGTTAGAAGTAGCATCTTTGTGAGAGATTCATTGCTACTTCTAAAGTTAAATTGTGATTAGTTAGACAGAATAGGTGGATTAAGAAGTAATCGAGGCAACAAGCAAGAACCAGATACAAAACTAACATGGATGAACAATTGGAACGACGTCGGGGTGGAAGATCGCAGTGAAGATGAGACCAGGTTCTGCTATTTCCATCAACATTCGTGCGCCAACTTTCAGTCCGTAACACTTGAGAAAGTTTATCCAAGTTCGACCATAAAAAAAGCAGCGATCTTCTTGGTTCATGAACCCAACTCGGAAGTAATATCCATGGATTGTCTTCATTGTGACCATTAAACTAGTGTATTCAGTTATGGCAAGACCGAGCATCTTGAGTACATGTGTTCTGGCAGAGCAAATAATACATTGTAGGAAAAATAATATGAGAACACAACATGTTAAAAAAAACACCCTCCCGGATAGAGAAGAGGATTCTAGGAACATACTGTGCGTGTTTCAAAATGATGTGGTAGGATGAGAAGGAATAAGTGTGGCGTCTCGCCGAGGGCGCAGAAATCTGTTGGGTACTCGCACTTTGGGCACTGCAACTGAAACACACTAGATTCAGTACGAAGAAAAATGCATCAACGGCGGCGGCTGCCATCCTAGGATTACCTGCGACCAAGGGACTTGGATTTATCGGGGATGGATGAAGAATTCGTACCTGGTTCTCCATGAGAAAACCCTATGCAATCGCCGAGCGGGGGTTTTCTCTGAACAAGCAGACGAGGGAGAAGGGGATTCAGGCCCAGTGAAATATTGCCGCTTCGTCCGTAAAGCTTACTGCTAAAGCTGGAAAGGGGGGGGCTGTGATTTGACGGCTCATTGGGCATTAGTGCGGCGCTACGACCGGTGTGTGTCTACCGTGAAGTTGTGCACTCTAATTTGTCAATATGGCACGTGGACCCTGTTGCCGGTTGCCCCATATATCAGCGAAAGGAAGTTGAAAGACAGGAGTAACTAGTTACACATAAATATATTTTTTGACAGAGAGATACTCCCTCTGTAAAGAAATATACAAATCTTTTATATCACAGGCTCACCTTCCCGAGAAATATACTCCCTCTGCAACGCACAGGCATTATGGGGGTTCAGCTT
Source organism: Triticum dicoccoides (assembly GCF_002162155.2). NCBI lineage: Eukaryota > Viridiplantae > Streptophyta > Magnoliopsida > Poales > Poaceae > Triticum > Triticum dicoccoides. Next base: position 269,263,251 of record NC_041393.1, read on the forward strand.
TTTTTATGGGGGTTCAGCTGAGAATATAATACTCAGATAGGCTCACGGTTCTGGACTTTGGGCCGCAGGCCGACCCTGCATGTTTGGGGGCCCATGTGTTCTACCTCAACGCTTTTCATATTGCAAGTGATCGGTACCGCGCTGGTTTATATGCTGTCGCAAGGCGAATACACAAAATTGAATAAAGCACGACAGCTGTTGGAATGAAATCGAACGACAGTTCCTAACCAGCACTCAGAGTTGCAATTCTATCAATGATATACCATGTGATAAATAATACTTTCGTACTACTTATACACACAGGACACTTGTTTCACCATGCCAGATTATTACATCAAAATCTCTCGGAGGATAGATCAGTTCGGCAGTTGCGTGCTGCTACTGAAGAATTTCAAAGTTGATTTGGACCAGCTCTCCTTGCCGAGAAAGTTCGATTTTGACATCATCCCCTACCGTAAGATATGATTTAGATTTGAACCTTGACCATCCTTTAGCATCAATCATCATGCAACCAACCTTTGTACTTACGGTATATTGAGCAGGTTCATTCAGACAAAGGCTGCGCATGGTAAGAGAAACTTGGCCGCGGTTGCCCGGATTGTTGAACGACTCCCTCGTTGCTCTAGGAATTCTCTGTTTGCAAACAAGAAGACATACCCAAACAGTTAGATCAACACAGTGAATCATGTGAAACAACATGGAAAGAAAAAAGAATGAAGCACTTGGGCGGCCAATGCTTACCAAGAAGGTGGACATGTCGGTTTTTGTAAGGACTTTGGTATATGAAGTGCGAACTGCAGCCCGGTCTATTGCTGGTGCAATTGCACGGGCTGGACCAAATGTAAGTGCAAGTGTTGGTGCAGGTGCCGAAGCCGCTGCTGCTGCCGGAGATGGTGCTCCTTGTAGAGCTGGTGCCGGTGTCGATGCCCGATCCTCCGGTAGATCAGACTGATCTGCTGACGCGGTCGGTGCCCAATCCTCAGCTGGATCAGACTGAGCCGCTGCCGCTGTCAGTGCTAGAGCAACTGCCGGTGCTTGATCTGTGCGAGACAGCGGCGATCATGTCTGGCCTGCTATGATCAGCTTTCTAACTTGACTAGGATCCGTGACCGTGATCCAGTTTTTTTCTTCATTTCTTTTAAATGCGAGAAGGTCTAATTGTGGCATTTTTGTTAAACCAAACTGCAATTCATCATAGGGATTCAGCTTGTACTCAGACAATAGACTGATCCATTTTTTTCCAGTAATATAAGTGATGGACAGTGCCTTCGTTACTGACACAACATCAGAAGTGAAACCTGCAAAAATAGCCATCGTAGAGCAAACCAAACGGTTTACTGTGTGATGAATGTCACATGGCAAAACCTGCATCGTAAAATTGCAGGAAAAGAAAGAAAACATGACATTAAATCAATAAGATTTAGACAGTAAATCAATAAGATTTACTTGATGTGACATGAGTGAATCCTTACCAGGAAATCACTATGTTGAAGTACTAAACAGAAGATTCATCGTCCAAGTACGCGTGGCATGCAGGGCCCCTGCCTACTCTAACAAGCATGACGGTCCAAAGGTCGTGACAAATCGTATGGACCGAACATCCATGGGACTGGAAATCCTGGTGGGTGCGATAAACCCTGCAATGCATACAGATATTGGAGTGTAACCATAATTGATAAACCGCCATCACAAAAAATATGATCTGGATACTTCAAAATGTATAGACTGAATTGAGTGGACAGATAACATAGACCGTTCTCAGGACGGACCACACACCAAAAGCGGCAGTACTAATAAAGAATACAGGGTTCACAAACACAAATCAAGTACTAAACAATAGTACTTACTATAGACAAGCAAAGTTGCACTAACTAAACTCTGCAGACTATTTCTTGCCACCGACCTACGGGATGAACCCCGCATAACTGACTAGGCCATGGACTTCGTGGGATATGTCTACATGCACCATCACCATCTTGTCAACCTTGGAGAACCTAACAGAGTGGTCTTTCCACTCATAAACATGATGATGAAGACAGGCCGCATCAGATTTGTTGGGAAGCTTTACAAGAACCACACCCTTCGTAATCGAAGGCACAGCCAGGAAATTGTTATGGTCAAGTACAGCCTCGAGAACACGCCTCACAACAATGCTACAGGAAAACACTAGTTCAGGATACGTGGCGACAAGGACACAATAGCTGGATAGTTTAGTAGTAGAACTCATCACCAGGTCTTCCAGTTCACACGGCATGACTTTGAGAACTTCATCTCCACCGCGGACCTGGTTCTAATTAAAACAGAAACCATATTTTATTACTTCCTCCGTTCAGAAATATAAGATGATTTTCAATATTATACTCCATATATGACTACATATACACACAGAAATGAGTGAACAAAGACACTAGAACATGTCTTCAAAGGCATGAGAGCAGAGGGATTACATGCAATATCCATAACACAAGTTACTGAGGCAAATATACCCTCTTAAAAGGTAGCATTGATGTTCATAAATTACTCCCTCCGTCCCAAAATTCTTGTCTTAGATTTCTCTAGATACGGATGTATCAAGTCACATTTAGTATTAGATACATCTGTATCTATACAAATATAAGACAAGAAATTTGGGACAGAGGGAGCAGTTGAAAGTAATCTATAAGAAATCAGTGTCAACTTCTCGCATGTTTTGGGACAGAGGGAGCAGTTGAAAGTAATCTATAAGTAATTTATAACCGTCATTTGGGACACTAAAATCACATGCTAGATTACCCAGAAAGTTGTTCTACCAGTACTAGTACTGCGTGTTAGATGAAAAAACACGATCAAGATCGAGAAAAAGATCGTCAACAAGAGACATTACCTGGACTTGCTTAATGAGGGATCCCGGAGAGGGGGACTTGGACAGGGCGATGGCTTTGAGATTGTCTTCGGTAGTCTCGGCGGGGTGCTTGCGCTTCTTCGTACCATGAGCCTTGACGGTTTTGGACAAAGCCATAGACATCACGTCGGCCGGTGCTCCAAGAGAGGAAGCTGAGAGAGAAGAGTGAAAGGAGGAACGAGATGAGGGAGAAGCGAAGCGAGTGGGGGTTTTCTTCAAGAGAGGAAGCTGAGAGAGAAGAGTAAAATGATGGTTGCTTCGTCCGTCCAACTTACTGCTGGAAAGGAGGGGGTTTTGTGATTTGACGACTCATTGGGCATTACTGCGGCGGTTCGATCGGCGTAGTCTACCGTCACTCTACTACGGAGTAATTTAGTGCATGGCTGGTGGACCCAGGTGCTGGCTGTCCCACACGTCAGCGAAAGTGAGTAATTTAGTGCATGGCTGGAGGAGGATCCGCACAGTAGAGCGTGTCCACTTTTTTTCATTCTGAAGAAAAAATGATTACAGCAAGTGTTTCCACTCTTACGACGAAGGAGTGCGAAACACGGCAACCACTTGAACATACACAGTGCTCCTACTACTAGGCATGTGCAGTGGTTCATACGTCAGTACTACACAATCTTGTTGCTAATGTAGTAAGATATGACGATAACAAATGATGTTGTGCGCATGTCAACTACTCCTATATGTAACATAGTACCGCTTTTTCGACTGTCCAGTCGAGAATGAACGGTGAGATCAATGTTAACAGAACTAGGTCCACATCGCACAGAGAGTACGGTGCTACAATACTCCACGAAACATGAACCATATGAAGAACATCCTATAGTGTTAGACAGGGTGTATGAAGGGTGCACAGGATGGGAGCAAAAGTTCCCTTCTCGACCCACTTTTGGGTGTTTGGCAGAGTGCATGAACCATGAAGGGTGCATGAGTCCACACTAATAGGTTGACAAAAATACACGAAGAGGAAACAACTATATTGAGATGAGAATGCAACCAAACACACCCACATGCTTTGTTCTACAGTGACTGATCTGCACCGTCTGAGTTTTATCCAACGGTCATGTTGTGCCGAGACATGGACATGCCCATGCAGAGGGCGCCTAAACACCACCCAAGTCCCTCTGCTTCTCGAGGCGCACGACGTTGGTGATGCAGGGTGCAACCGCCCGCAGAGCCCGCTCCCGGTCGACGAGAGCCAGCTCATCAAAGACGGCGTCCAATGGCACGAATGGATTCCGGTGACGAAGCCCTGAAAGGATTCGCCCGGCAATGGTGACGACAGCCTACAACCCCTCCTTGTCCAGCTCATCCCCCACCATCGCGCGGAGATGGCTCAGCTCCTCGGAGATATAGGTGAAGAAGGAGACCAGGTTAGGAAGCCGCGGCTTGTTGAAGTTGACCGGGCGGTCGAACAGGTTTAGCCTGATGGCCGGCGTCGTCGCGCTGGCACGACGGTAGGCATCGCGCAGCCGCAACACGTGTGTGGCAACTTGGTTCACCAAGTGGCTGAGGCGATCCTGGACCTCGTCACGATTGGCCCGCTCGCGCTCCAGCCGGCTCCCCTGACGGCCTATCATATCTCCCGCTTTCTGCAGCAATGTCGCCGACACCTCGAGCATCTTTGTGGTGGACGCCTGCCGCTTTTGAAGCTCCGTGAACTCCCACACATAACGGAGGAGCATGGCACTCCTCTCTTCCTTGAGCTCACGGAGCTCCACGTCCTTGGCCCTGAGCTCTGCATCCTTGGCATGGAGCTCCTATGTCAGGCGCCTCACCACGGACTCCGTGATCTGCTGTCCCGCCATGGCACCAGGTAGAAGCAATGGGGGAGAGGAAGCAAAGGGGGTGAAACGGCTGAAAGGCAATGCAATCTACGGGAAGGCGGAGAGAGCTAGCCGAGGAGCGGGGAATCTTTTGGTTTTCAACACGATAAAACACCAGTCGACGACTTCTCACATCAGGGAGCAGTTGGTTTTTATAGGCGGAGTCATCGTGACTAATTGCTGCCGCGCATACTCCCGTCAATCAAAAAATTAAAAATCCCGTCGCGCCTGCTGCCGTCAATCAAAAATTTAAAAATCCTGCCGCACCCAAACACCAGAGCAACACCGCGGTGGATATTTAAATTTACCTGCCGGCAAGGAGATAAAAAAAGGGGTGAAAAAACAAATGTGGCGGCGGCCTAGCTAATCGGTCGAACTAGCCCAACTAGCTGGCCACCGTGCTTCACTGATGTACTCGGCGGGAAAGGTGGTCGTTCGTGATTTGACGACTCATTTACTTGCTTCGGCTCTACGACCGAGGAGGACCCAGAAAATGTGTGGTAGGGCGTCCCACGTCAGGAAGAATATATGCGTGCACCACCCGGGAGGACCCCGAAACCGCACAGTAGGGTGTGCCACATCTCGGCAGGGAGGAAAAATGTGCATGTAAAAATATACTGTATCAGACGTAGTAGTACCTATGGTTCGACCTCGGAACCCAGCCAGTCGGTTGAAAACACCCCACTAGCCACACAGCTTCATCATGCAAACATGGCACGGTTAGCTCCATCTCGACCAGCCACAACGTCTCTTGTTCTAGGCGATTCTTCTATTTTCCAAGCTTTTTTTAGTTGTAATAACACCACGGCAAGCTAGCGCCACTCTTCATGTGTGCCCGTGCAAAGGTTAGACGATGGAGAGAAGAGAGATTGAGATCGCAGACCTGGGACCCACCAGTAAGTGAGACAACGGTCATGCACGTGTTGATGAGGCACTCCCTCTACTCTACTCAACGCAAGTACTGTATAAAATCAAGTTATGGGACAAAGCCAACAACCGTTCATTTTTTCAGGCTATCAACTTACGCTTTGTAGTCCAGGTTGCTAGTTCGAATCTCGTCTTTCAGATTTGTTAGTTTTAGGTCCAACTTTGATTAATGACAAGTGGGACCCCCGTGTGTTGTTCCGATATTTTAGTGTAGGATGGTTTTTTTGAACAAACACTTTGCACGGTTAGACAAGTAACGGCACGAGTTACACGTATTTTGCAAGTTTACAAACAAGAATGATAGCGGCATATAATATCACATCCACCCCGCAGCTTAGATACTATGGTGATACGAGTTTTTACACTGTTGGAAGTGAGATCCAATGGATTGGGAGTAGTCTTTGTGATTATGCGCAATTTCCAAACTCTCCAAAGGTTTTTTTTGCAAATAAAACATTCAGGCCTCGTGTGTGCCACTGCATCTTCGATCCGACGGCTCCCCGGTGCTCATATTAGGTGCTCCCCATAGCTTAATTACCGGCTAAGGTGATATGAGCATCTAGGTCGTATGATTAGTGATCAGATGGCACATGCATAGTACTTGTACTTTCTGCGCATTTCCCAAACTCTATCAGCCGTATATTGCAAAAACATTCAAACCTCCTATTGTGGGCCATTATATCTCAGTGAACTCGTATCACCATAGAATCTACGGTGCGGGAGCACCTCATACTCTCCCGTGCGAGAAAACATAAGGTGCTATCGCAGCTTGGATGCTACGGTTATACGAGCTTGGAGGTCGTTTGATCTGAGATCCAATGGCATGTGAGCACTCTTTGTGCTTGTAAGCAGTGGCCGAACTTTTTTGGGGCTTTTCTGCATAAAACCATTCGAACCACCGAGGAGGTGTTGGTTCACAAATCCAACGCCTCCGAAGAGCTTGTATCACCAAAGCATCTAAGGTGTGGTAGCATATGATATTCTTACATAGAGGAGAATATGATGTCCTCCTTCATCTTAGATGCTACGGTGATACGAGCTTCGAGGTCGTTGGATATGGGATCAAAGGGCATCTAAGTAGTTTTTGTACAAATTGTGTGCAATTCTCAAACTCATCAAGGTTTCCTGCAAAAAAAATTAAGACACATCATGTGAGCTGCTATATCTCAGATCTACAGGCTCCAAGCAACTCGTATCGGCATATAGCATCTAAGGTATGGGGGAACATGATATTCTCCCGGGGAGGAGGGGTGGGTCGTGCACAACCAATCGGTGGTTGGGACAGTGGGGACAAATATAATCTAAACAACCCTAAACAGATCTCCACAATTTTATCTAAGGTCGAGGGGTTGACCCCCGACAATCATAGCTCCACCTAAACACAACATTTGCATGTACTGTAGTACTAGACTTAATATTCACGTTTCAGTTTCATGTTCATTTTAAATATTGAACTGTGGACCATGGATGTCTTACATTTTACTCCCTTCGTTCCTAAATATTAGTCTTTTTAGAGGCTTCAAATGGACTGGCACATACGGATGTATATAAACATATTTTAGAGTCTAGATTCATTCATTTTGCTCCGTATGTAGTCACTTGTTGAACTCTCTAAAAGGCTAATATTTTGGAATAGAAGGAGTATTTTTGAATTCGTGTCACACATGCATGGGTTGGAAAAATAGATGCACTATACTTATTGGATTGTTGTTGTGTTCGTGCGTGTCTCTCTCTCTCTCTCTCTCTCTCTCTCTGTGTGTGTGTGTGTGTGTCTGTGTGTGGTGATATGCTTGATACATACAAAGTTTTCTCACCTCCATATTGTTCATATTTTAAATTTGAATTTGCATTGGAAAACTTACTAGGGATACCACGAAATGTGAAATCCACGTTGAGATCACTCTATCACAAACTCACTCTAATTCAACAACTCGTCATAAATCAATTACCACGTTGAGATTAGTATTTGCAAGGAAAATACGGGTATTGTAATACACATAGATTCGTTCGGCAATTTAAAAGGTTCCTTTCATATTCTCGAATGGTAGGACCCAACGGCGTACCAGCCATACCTTGGCTTGTGTCGATCCTAAAAAAACAACGGGCTCGTGTCCTTCGGTGGCGTGCGTGGTATGCACATTAGGCAACCCCAACCAGTCGAGCCTCAACATTTCAAGTCAAAATATCTGGCGGCTAGAATTCCAGCCCTAGGAAATTCCCCTCATGTCCCCGGTCCATAATGACTACCGATGAACAAGGGAGGGATGCTTTAGTAACTAGACAATGTTACCTACCGTACCGAGCACGGTTCAATTCCCTCGGTCGCCGCTCGTCAAGGTCACCCGTCAACTGCATTGCCTAGTACTACTACTACTACACCAGGATGAGCACAGAATTGAGCCCGTTTGTTCGTGCCTAGTACTTGAGTTAATATATAAGGCAATGCACTGGTACGCAGGGATTATCCTTTTACTCCCTCCTTTCCGGTTTATAGGGCTTATCTCAAAATTTTAGTTTTCCCATTTTACAAGTCTCAATTTGGTTGTTCCCCATCACATGTTCAGATTTCAAGGTGCAATAAATCATTACATGCAAGAATTAAGACAAAATTGACCAATGCATGTACTTTATGCATGCATGCATTACAATTAATGCATTCGTAAACACATTTTTTTAGGAAAACAAGCGCATTAATTGAGTGGTTTTGCAAACTATAACAATTGTTCCACCACTCACCATCTACCTTGGTTGGTGAGATTTTTGAATTGAGCCCTATAAACCGGAAAGGAGGTTTAACTAAGCAAAATGTTTGACCAAATCCATTCTTAAGAAATACAACAGGACAGATGTACGCCTTGAAAATTTATTGCATGATGTAGGTTATGATATTGTCTCGAATCATGGATTTTAAATTTCAGAAAATCCAAAAGTGAGCATAAATTCTTGAAACTGAGCATGGTCACGTGATATGGCACAAATATTACTTCGTATGTTTTTTCTTCAATTCGAGACAAGCTGCTTATGACAAGTTGCACAAATGAAGAGCCAAGGTATTTTGGAACAAAGACTTGTCACGTTAAGGCGAATGCTTTCACTATTGAAACCGTGGGCATTTACGTGCCTCCACGAGTCCCCGCTTATCATCGGCATGTGCCGTCCCAGCAAGCATGTGTGTTGACGGGAGGCGTGCGAGCAGATCGCTACACCGGCTGAAAGGGAGGCGTGCGAGCAGACCGTTGTGCGGACTCACCGGGAGGCAAGCCCTTTGACCAGGCTCCGCCGCCCACCGTCGTCCCAACTGCTCCCACTTTTAATGTCTCCGGTGCCGCAGTCTAAAATCAACCCCGCACTACCCGGTATCGCTACAATCCTCTCTCTTCCTCTACGGTTCTCCTCCAACTAGCCTAACCTAAATGTACGCCATGCCGCATCACGATGGTCTACCCTTAGTGTTCCAGTTTCGTGAGGAAGACACCCAGCCGGAGTCTCAAGAACATAAGGCGCTTTGGGACGAGCTTGAACTGGCCTTGCGGGAAGACGCTACGCCTGTCCCCGCTCCCGTTCCGGCTCCCGTCGCCCCAACTACACCAGCGCCCATCCCCGTGGCATTGATGGGCTGGGAGCCGCATATTGTCGCCGAGCTTGATGCCACGGGGTTCCACGAGGTCCCCGCCGACTTTCACGCGCCCGTGCACCTGCCAGCGCATGCTCCTACACGTGCACTGACGCGCACGCCCGTGCCGGTGCCCGTGCACCTACCAGTGCATGCGCCTGCGCGTGCATTGACGTGCGCGCCCATGCCGGTGCCCGTGCACATGAATGTCTCCGCCGCGTCGTTGACAGCGCCTGTCCCCGCGCGGGTGCCAGTGCCCCCTTCAGCGGCATGGATGGCCGCCGTCGACCGCTTCCTTGCACCAACGACAGTCGCCTCCACTCGCCAGTTGACTCGCTCCGAAGTCAAGAACATTTTGGCCTTCCTTGAAGCTAGGCCAACATCCAGGAGTATGCCAACAACGGCGCAAGACGCCGCCGTCACCGTCGGTTAGTGGCCCGATGACACACAGAGCACGGCAGAGGAGCCGTTTCCCACCACGAGACGCCCCCGCTGCCGCCGCGTAATCTAAATTTGCCATGAAAAACGTTCGGATTGCCATGCTTAAAATCCGAACGTTTATCATTTCCGTTTATTTTATATCGATCGTCGTATAATTTAAAGTCGGAGTCAGACTGAACGAAATGTATGGTTTGATCGATTGAATGTTCTGCTAGAGCCGTATGAAATTAAATATAAAACATCATCTAGCCACATGTATTCCTTGTCATCCAACGACCTAGACTGCTTCAATGTCGAGCGCTCAACACGTTTAGCGTGCAGTTAATTTCATGCCAAAAATAGTGCTAATCACATGACAACACGCAAATAATATCCTAGTAGTTAATATCCGCATGCACTTAATATACTTCCAAATTAACGCGCATTGCACGTACACACTGACTAGTGCTGCTAGTACGTGAAACTGGTGTCATGACTTGTGAACGCGTCCAGATATGGTCAACGGCAACATCCCCGCGAGTTATTCCTATTTGCATGTGCGTCTAAACACAGAAGGGGAGGAGTGAGAGAGCACACATGGAACCCACCAGTAAGTGAAGGCGAATAGTACTAAAAATAATATTACATGTTATCCATTAATTAGGCTTTGGTAATATAAAAACATTATGTGAACAAAGGGGGTACAACAAACATTGCTATTCTACGTATGTTGCCTATTGACGTGCGGCTTGAAGGCCCGGTCGCATGATCGATCCTCATCCTTTATTGTTTAATTTGTATATGGGTCCAAATTTGTTTCATGACATGTGGCCCCTCGGTGTGTAGTTTGTAGCACTTTAATTTGTGGGTCGAAATTTGTTCCATTCCAAGTGGACTATCGGTGTGTAGTTTTGTAGCTTATTTATAATAATTAAAGAGAACAACATAGTTTTTTCAATAATACCATGGTGTGACGTTGAAGGCGAGAAAGGACGTGCGAGAGAGCAATGGCCGAGCCAGAGGGAAATCAACTAGGGGAGTTGCGTGGGTTGCAACGGTGTTTGGAGTAGTTGTGGGACGAATGCTACGAAAATATAATCTAAACCGGCCGGAATAAATGCCTACACAAATTAATCTAAGGTTGGAGTGCCCCTCACAATGTAAATAGCTCCGTCCTTGCGAGGGATGGAGAGGTAGTAGCTTTAATGCGTGGAAGATACAGTGTGAGAAAGCGAGGTCAATCGAGAGACATATAGATAGAGAGACAAATTGAGTGTGATCCGACACTCATTGAACAAATATATATGCTCCGGAGAGATATTGTCTGATTGAGCTTTTGGTAAGGGTGAGGGCTGTAAGATAGAGCTTGAGAGATGATCCAGTCACAGACGTGTAGATATATTTTGTGCGTGGGAGGAAGCAAGGTTAGCCGATCCCATAGGGGCCGTGCGATCGAAAGAGTGAGACGGGTTGGAGAGAGTGACCTAGATAGACGATGTGCGTGAGAGAGTATACCATGTGAATAGGTCGAATTGGGCTCAAACATGGTGATATATCGTTTTTGTTCGAGAAAGAGCGAGGTCAATCGAGACATACGGATATATATATATATATATATATATATATATATATAGAGAGAGAGAGAGAGAGAGAGAGA
>NC_041393.1:269275578-269381945 GCF_002162155.2 Triticum dicoccoides
ATCGATATTTCAATTCGGTGTACATTGTAAGATTTGAATCAAGGACCAGGCATACGGGTAATTATTTCGAATTTGTGCCATACTAAGTTTCGAAAAGTTGACATTGACTCAATTTGTTGTGCTATTTTGTAGGTCATATGTTTGAATCCATCCAAAAGTTTTCTCACTACCATGGTGTTCATCATATACATATGAATTTGTATTAAAAAAGTAGCGTGGATACAGTGAAATGCGAAATCCACGTTAGAATTGGAGATCGCTACGTGACACACACTCTAATTCAAATAACTAACTACGTGACACACTCTCTAATTCAAATAACTAATTATGTGACACACTCTAATCCACGTTAGCATGGGTACCGTTTCAATTTTTTTCAAATAACTCCTCATTAATTAATTTATAGTACTGCCTCTGTTCACTTTTATAAGACCTTGAAGACATTTCAGACAATGTGCAAAACAGTTCATTTTAAGTTGTCTGAAACGACTTACAAAAGTGAACGGATGGAGTATCTCATTTCGATTGACTAATTATTGCAAGGAAAACACGGGCATGGTAATACATATAGATTCATTTGCAAATGAAAGAAGATTCATTTGCATTCTCAAATGTAGGAGCACCAGGCAGACCAGGGTCGTGTTGGGGTGGATGCTGCTTCGGTGACTTAAAGGCAACTGCCCTTGGGTGACTGACATGTGGGCCAGCCACCTGTTGGGCCCACATGTCATGGACACAAAGGCAGGTGGCTTAAGGCATCGAAGCATAGTCCTGTCGGGGTAGTCGCGTGTGTCGGACGGACGCATAGCACCCATCCACCCACCCCCTCCCCCCCCCCAAAAAAGGACGACGACAATATAAGTTCATGCTTCCACGTTTCGGATTGAAATATCTGGCGGCCCCAATTCCAGCCCTGCAAAATCTCTCTTCTCCATCGTCCCCTTCCGCGCCCAGATTGCTCAAATCCCTAATTCGCCGCCATCCCTCGAATCGCCCCTCGTCTCGTCTCTTTCCCCACCGTTCCCCACCTCTGTGCCGGACAACGATGACAAAGACGACGGTCGCGCTTCACCACCGCACCGGTGCTACCTCATCTACGCCCTCGTCCACCGCACCGGGTGGTCCACCGCCAACGTCGGCCGCCGCAACCGACGTGCCTCACAGACACTGAGTTCCACCGCATCAGGTGCGCTTCACCGACGCCGTCTCCCAGCTCACCGAGGCTACTTCACCGAGCACATCGTCACACCTCCGCCCCCCGAGACCGTTGGGGCTTCACCAACGGTCTCGTCCACTGCACCATAGCGCTCCGCTGCCACTCAAGATCTGCATCCGTGTGTGGCCAGCCAACGCCAGTGCATCACCCTCAACGGTTCTGAAGTGACCCGCACTCTAGCTAGGCGAGCATGCCCAAACGCCGGCCCGAACTAGGTATCCACACATCACTCCCTTGTGCACTATTCCGATGATGTTTGGATATCCTGTCACTGCTCTCTTAGCTTACACGCCTATGCAACTCTGACTTTAACTCTTATTTCTTCTGGAGATATCATCTGAAATAAGCAAATCCATTTTTCAACGAAGCATGACGGTGCTACGGGATCTGGTACACATCCTGCACACCCGTATAACCTTGTAAGTATCTCTCCTCTGGTGCAACATCAAGGTTGATTCCTCTTATTTGATCAACCATTCACCATGTCAAAAATGCAGAGGGGGATGCAAGGAGCACAAGGCCTGCACATCCAAGCAAGTGGTAACATGGACTTGTACATGGAACATCCCAAGCGCAAGCAGAGCTGCAGTGAGCCTTTACAGCGAGCTAGCGTAAGTCCCTGCATTTCATTTAATTCGTGCTAGCATTCGTGTATGACTTGTGTGCAGTGGCTGATCCACGAATTCAAGTTACCAGGGGCGAACATTTAACTTAAAAAATACAAAGGCACTTGCACTCTAGAAATCAACATAACTTGAGAAATGTGAAGCTACATGCACTTTGAAAACCAGCTAATGATCCAAAGTAGTTCAGATTATAAACACTAAATGATGCAAGCACCAAACAACACAAAATGCAACATGGTGTACAAGGACTACAAACATGGTCTGTACCTGCTTGAATTATTCATTCTCTGGCTGAAAATATCAAAGTGTAATTGCACGTATAACCAGTGCGCAAACTGCATATCAATATATCTATCATGCACAAGTATGCCAATAGTTTCAAACAACAGATTAGAAAAGTATTTATGCTATGTTGTCATGATACGGGGACTTTCTAGTAGATGGCCTCGACATTTCCTCAAGGTATGAAAATGCACTATAATTTGTTTGTCATCAATGCCTACAAATATTTGTCTCTCCCAACATAGTAGATCATCATTAGACACTAAATCCTTCAATGAGCTTGCAAAATGCTTGCATTAGATCCCTCATTAGACACTATATGTTCATCACCAGGAGCATGTAAAATGTTTGCATCAAATCCTTCATTAGCAGTCTGTTCATTAGACACTTTAGGCTCAAGAACAACATGAGCTTGTATGTTTGCACTGGAAACTTGATTAGATACATCAGATTGAGTCAGTTCAGTATTGATTGGGGGAGTTATAAAATAAGTAGAAATTGGTTTCATTTTCTCATAGATTCCCTACATACAAGCAGTTTTACAACACCGTCAGTTTTAACTATTGGGCAGAAATTGAAGAGTTGAATTAGATATAATCAGGGATGTGATGTACCTGCTTGTTGCGCATGCTACTCTTGCAAGCTGCGACTGTCCGTTTGCGCAAGCTCGATGCCATGCCCGTGCTGCCGCCACTGCCTCCCATGCAGGCTACACCCAGGGTTGGATCTTCATCTTCTTGTCCTTTCGTTCTCTTGAAGCCCGGCTTCCCGCCCTCCAACAAGGGTGCGAAGAAGTGTTGTGTCGGTCTATCCAGCGGCGGCTAGGTTAGGAGCGAACCAGACTAGAGGTTGGAGCGAATGAATTGGGATTTTTCCTGCTGTCGATCGATATGGGAGGCGCTCGTATGGGCCGCGAGCCTGCTATAGGGCCTGCCTTGCACTTATGTTATTGGCCCATCCAAATTGAAACATTTTTCTTCATTTTCACATTGCCTGCTCATGCGTTGGGACGAACAAAACTACCGTGGGCCAACCTGGACGACTCAAACTAGGTGCACACTTTCCTCCCACCTGAGGCGGCCGCCCATACCAGCCCCTATGGTGGCGTCGCCCTTTTTTGCGTGTATGATTGGATAGTGAAAAATATTCCAGTGGCGCTTTTGATTTACCAACGGAATGGTTGAATTGCTTGTTTCTATGAACTGAGTTTGCCAATAATGTGAAGGATGCCAGTCTTTTCATCCTATTGTAGATTGCTTAGATCTCGATATGCCAAAAGTAATCGCATGAAATATACATTAAAAGCCAGTGTGATGTGTTTGGCTACAACTAGTCTGACTACACGCCCTCATATAACATATCAAGGACGCACCATCTTACCAGATTAACCATTCGACTTACCCATGCAGTGTGGGAAGAAAGAAGTATTGGGACTGCATATCCAAGCAATTGATGCCATGGACTCCTTTGTACAACCTTGTAAGCGAAAAAGAAGTTGCAGTGTGCCTATACAAAGAACTAGCATAAGTTCAGTTACCTGCTTCTCGGAATTTTAGGTAGCCACTTATTGCAAAATTGTTCAATTACGTTGCTTGGCTTAATTTAATTTGCTACTGATTACTTAATGGCACAGCCTGTTAATCATATTGTAGACTGCACCTATCTATGTGTTTGATACTTACTGTTAAGAATTACCTATTTGCCTTAACTTAAATATCTAGTTTGTTTATCTGCTTTGCTTCTGCAACAGCGGGTTACAATGATGTTAATAACTACTGTACTTTTCAGCATCCAATTGAAACTCTTTAATTCCTTGTTTGTTTAACTGGTTTGCTGTTATAACTCCCAGTTGAGATGTTTTGCTAACTTCAACTTTTCTGAATCCAATCGGAACTTTAATGGCAAAACAGGTTAGCCCAAGATCAAAGAGCAAGGTCCCCATGGACATTGCATCATCCCACAGCAGTGGCACCGGTCCAATCGTGCATTTAGAATTGCCAACTGCTGATGCTCTAGAGGCTAACTAGTGGTAGAAAGAGATTCTGCTTGTGCACTTAGAGATGAAGTTGACATGTTGAGGAAGCAAACAGCACAATCACAAGCAGTACTCAAGACAACCATTAAAATTTGGTGGATTTCAAAACGAAGCAAGCTGAGACTGACCAGATTGTTAAGGTCCTGAAGGAAAAAAGGAAATTAAATTCCTACTTGGTAAGTCATAGGTGAAATGTTCTTTCTATAGTTGAATAACCTTTGTGTTGTCTGTTCATGTAATCAATCAAACCATTTGTTTTAGAGATCATGTAATAATTGTTTTTTTTTGTTTTTTGGTTTGGAATTTTATTTGAGCACAAGTCTGTATTAATTGATAAGACTCGGAGACACTTCATTTGGATTGTTGTGCCAGACCTACAAATATGCCAATCAGGCTGAATGTGCATTCAGAAATAGTTGTAGTATAGATGGACCATAAGTGGCACGCATCGGAAAGCGCCAAGATGCTGGCTAAAAAAAGGATGATGTTGTAGCCAAAAAAAAGTACAGCGGCCTGGCTTATGTATGTTAGTTGATATTATTGATCCATATACTCTATAAGTGTTTATATGTCTGTTAGTTCTGTACATTCTTGGTTGATTGACTTGGTATTTGAATCTTAACACATCGCTTGTGTACATATCTAAATGGAAGTACACATTATGCTACGTGTGAAATTTGAGTTGGACATGAAGTGTTCCAAATATTTGAATTCACCTTAAACTGGATTCTAGTTTCTGAATTTGAGTATCGGCATTTGTGAACCATGTTCATATATGACAGTGGAATACATCTTTGTCGTCCTTTTGAAGATATATAAAAACACATAGAATGATTTATAAAGATTCATATAGGAATACAAAGTGGATTCGAATTTAGTTGCCAGGGTAAACGTGGATGCTTATTGTCCCAAAATTCAAAAGAAGCAGCAAAATGTCCACTCCCACGTCGGCTGCCCGAAGCCAATTGTTTGGGAGATGGAAATTATAGTCTACCCATTACACAGACAATCCATCGGCCCGATTTCCACTTCTCTAAATAGGGGTAGGTTAGTAACTTCAATTAGACGTGACACGACCGCCTCTGAGCCCATTCCGACACGGTGGGCGTCAAACATGGGCGGGAAAACACATTTGATTCAAGCTCGTCCGAAAGACCTCTGTTTCTCCCTCCATTCCCCATTCATACACGATGGGCGGCAAAACAAACTCGACTCGGCCGAAATCGATGTAGGCAAATATTTTCAATAGGGGCAGGTTTGTAACTTCACAAAGATGTGACACAACCGCCCTACCTGTCAGCCCGTTCATACATCATGGACGCCAACCATGGGCGCCAACCACCCTCTCCTCGCCCGAAATCGCTCTGGGCAAATATTGGCGAGATGCGTTCTATCCCCAACCGACGAGACGTCCAAATTTTAAACGGGGGCTAAGTTCGTAACTTTCGCATATTTCAGACAGGCGCGTCCCAAAAACATGGTTCCCCGTACCTCTCCCGCCATTTTCCCATTCATACACCGTCCGCGCTAGAACACCCCATCCCCCCACCAGCCACCGTCCGCCACCCCATCCATCGCCTCCGTCCTCCACCACATCCATCGCCACCATCCTCCACCATGCCGGAGCTCCTACCAAGACCGCGTCGTCCACTTCTAGAGATGGACGTTTCTCATCCACGACGATGGACCAATAGCCTTGCATCGCGTCCTCTCGATTCATCGGCGTGGTCGTCCTCTTTGCCGGGGCCACTCACACGACCTTCTCTTCCACCGCAACGAGACTTATCCCCCGATGCACCCGTCTACCATCGCAGATCTGCTTCAACGCCACCGACAGCCATCGCACCCCCGATGCACCCGTCTACCGTCGCAGATTTGCTTCAACGCCACCGACAGCCATCGCACCCCCGATGCCTACACGGTGCCGTAAGAGAGGTGGTACTTCATATCTCCTCAACTTTTTGATCTCAACCAGAAAATAGATCTTAACTTGGTTACTCTACTTTCTTTTCGGCTCTTAGAATTTAGTTCTTAGTTCGAAGCAAACAATGGATGCTAAATATCATTTCTCTGGTTTGCAGCTTCAAATCTGCCATGGCACAGCCATAATACGGTTTAATTGATCATGCTTAGGGTTTAATTGATCATGTTGGTTCCGTGGTGGTTTCTTTAATAGAAATCGGAGGGGAAACCCTCTTTTGCTAAAAAAATATGCTTAGAGTTTCCCCCTTTTATGATCACTATGCGATCAGAATACGTGCTTCGTGTCATAATAACACTACTCCACCCATCAAGCTAAACACGCTTAGATGTTCAAATACGAATCTGATATTATTAAAACAGATTTGTTTAATTGGTCAGCTAAATGTTCCTAAATTAGTTTTGAAAATGCATGTTCGCCGCTCGGGTGTGTATCTCTACAAGGTGCCCACGGTGGGCCGGCCCACCCTGGGATATTGGGTCGTCCCGGGCCCCGATTCCCCTCTATTCTGTTGCGCGCTTCCGATGTCTACTCGCCCCCAGCCGCCTACCTCTCCGGCGACTTGCCGTCCCCGGACGGCATGACTCTAGGAGGAGACACCGGACTAACAGGAGGCCAGGAGCCGCTCGCCCAACAGCGTCACCGCTGCCCGGGCGCACCGCCGTGCCTACCTTCCCTGTCCGTTCAGGGCTCAGGCGTGCAGCACCCATTAAGCCAACCCGATTTATCCTGAGATACGTCCTCAACACTCAGCAGCCACTCCTCATTACCCATTTTCTAATTGATTCATTACTCATTAGGCAGGACTGTGATTAGGGTTTGTTGTGTGCTCAGTGCTACCTACACTTAATGATTCAGATGTATTTTGGTAATCTTTAGTACCTCTAAAGTTCACAGGGTTTCCAAAATTCCTGCCCTCGGAACAGAAACTAGTCATTTTGGATTGTTGGTCGTAGTGACATTGACCCAGATTACTACTGCAAGCCAGGTTTGTTGACAAGTTTACTTGTCTTTCTTACTCATTCGATATAATATCCAATTATTCACGTCGGTTAGTTGCAAACAATAAGTGCTAGACAAACTTCTTCATTCAGATTTTTGACGGTCTCTTACTACAGTTACAATTCTGCATACTTGTCCTAATAAGCTCACAAGTAAATGATTGATTCACTACATCTATGCTTGCCTTGTCATATTTGTTGTCAATATTCTTTTAGGGTGGACCACCCTGTTTCTAAATTCTGGAACCGTAGACATGAGTGAATAGTATTTCTCTATGTGATCTCTTGCATCATGTGTGGGTAACGAACACTTCATTGTATAGAAAGAAAGTTTCATTTCCAACTTTTACATAGGTTTCGATCTTTTACATGGAATACAATCTGCCTACTTGCTTTGTTTCGCACTACCAACACTCCACCCTTGAAGCTAAACATTACGCCACTCATAATTGCTTAGTTTATTTGTTCAAATATGAATTTCATATGATTCTAATGTTCCTACTTCAGTTTTGAAATGTGTGCCTGCCTGTTATAGAGACATAAGGGGTTTGTATTTCTGTGTGGTCTGGTCAGCACGGTTGGGGAGGTGAACTTTGCATATGCAGGGGTTTATAGGGAGACACTCTCCAAGTTGAATCCGCAATGCATTCCATAGATAATCTGACTACTTTTTATGCTTTCATGAATCTCAGATTCTGAACAGCATCATAATGATTATGAGCTTGCGTGCATGAAAAGAATAAAGCAGAACAATGCCATGGCTGTCAAACTTGGCATTAAGGGACTGAAATCAAGTCTGGATGCAATGCAATGCAAACGCTCTCCACCTACATATTCATGCTCATAATATGATCCTCACAGTGATTCTGAGCTAGAGGGAGACCTAAGTCAATGTAGCGCCCTAGTGGAGGAGTCAGAGGAAGATGCCCTATCTTATTCACTCATCAAGGTACTTGCTCTAAATTTTCAAGGTTACATTGCTCGCACATATCTTGCAACTGATGCTTTGCATTGCTTCTACTTTGTTGAACTGCCATTAGCTTAGTTTACACATCGTGTATGTGAATACACCCTGCCTATCCATTTTCAGTACATATTCCATCGTCATCATACCATATTTATCCATTCAAATGTTGTTCTTGTGTATGAGACGTTCAAAAGGAAGAGGGCGATTGTTGATCGTGGAGGAGCACAAGCAAAGTATTTGGAAAAGGTAGTGGCACCTGATAAATCAAATAGCCCATTAGGTGTAGTTGCAATATCACCTGACCCACAAAATACCCCAACTCTAGCAGACTCTAGCCCTACTACACTGGTCATTTCTGATGCCCCAACTCAGCAGACCCCAACTGCAGCAAATAGTATGATTATGCCAGTTGACATAGCACCAGCTATATGACGCAAAACCCCCATTCCAGCAAAGAGTACACCAAATCCAGTTACCAAATCCCTTTTCGAACCAGAGAGAGCCCCAATTGCAGCAAATAGGACCCCTATTCCATTTCTTCCCAGTTTATAAGACGAAGCTTATGTTGTTGTCAGGAACTTTATGTGCATCTTTCCTTCATGGAAAGATTATACCGCAGACACAGAACAATTTCTAGTCTTCCTCCGCAACTTACGCGTAAGTAATGTACTAATGTTATTCATGGTCATTAGTGCATATGTTTCTGCTGACAGAAGACAGAAGATTTCATTCTTTTAAATAGGCGAGGAGCAAACTGGATTGTGATGATGAACAAGAGTTGGTTGCGCTTTTCAAGCACTCGTTGATGAAGTATCGTTCCTACCTGAGGCAACCGCACTTCGATGGCAAGCCTCTGAACAAAATTTCAGTAAAGTCTCCGGTGCTACATTTATCCGACGGTGACTGGAATAATCTTGTTACACATTGGTCTCGGCTGCAGCGTAAGGTACTGTCTATGATATCACATCACAATTTGAACTACATTTCTGCATTTGCCTTCATGTCTCACTTGTACGAAAACTGTTAGCAGAGGAACAGTCGTTCTCAAGGGACCACGGAATCTCGCAACTATACTGCACACTGCATTGCTCTTGTGAGTACCTCCTGCCCTGTATGACCATACTTACTTTCATAGTTGTTTGATTATGTAGCATCACTGCACATGTTAGCCTCGTAATCCTCCATTTGGTGGACATTATAAGATCCGTATGGACTCTTACACAAATTTAGAATCAACCCAATGCTTTTGAAGAGGTTTAGCTCTGCAGTCCTCTTGTAAGGACTGAACGTGGTCTATCACTGTACTTACATTAACAGCTACTCCCTCTGTCCCATAATATAAGAACGTTTTGTACAGTACACCAGTGTTCAAAACACTCTTGTATTATGGGAAGAGGGAATGGTTCATTTTGTAGCATTCTGCATCGTATCTTCCTCGCCCACCATTTACTAAAAAAGATCAGATCTATATTTAATCTTACCAAGAAGTAGAATACACAGACAATGCCAGTGCAGAAGTGTAGCCCATTTCTCTTGTCAGTACATTTTGTCCTGTAACGCTTGTACTTCTAGGGATTGGTAGTTGATTATGTAGCATCAATCTGCATCTTATCTTCATTATCCTCTATCCCTTCCAGTATTATCATATCTATAATTACTCTCTAAAAAATGTAGAGTACAGGCAATGCTTATGAAGAAGATTTTGTGCTAAAATTCTTGAGTTATCCTTCCCTTGACATGGAGAAGGGCATTATAAAGCCGGTGTTAACTGTTAATGTAAGTCAGTCCTTCTAAAGCCTTTATCCTCAACTGCTATTTAATTTTCTCATACTCCCTATCATTTACTGTTGTTTAGTTTGCTGTTTCTACCAAAATGCATGTTCGTAAGAACCGTAAGTTCTAAGTTTTACATGTAAAACCAAATTTCTTATTCATACCATGCACATTACTTAATACTCCCTATATGTATGCTTGGTTTTGTGGATCTATAATCCAGTGTCTGGTGAAGCAGCCCACGTTTGCACCTTGTCATCTCCTGTTTTATCTTACTGATGTGGCTGATGATATGAACAACATGCCATGCACATTATCCAAAATAGATACAATGATTTTGTTTGCCCTTCATCTATGCTTGTATGTTGACATGGTAATCCAGTAGTGTGGTGAAGCTCCCCCGCATTATGAACAATGCCAAATTATGCTATTGATATTTTGAACTTACTCTTTATTTTCTAATTTGAAATTGGATAGAATTGACAAAACAATTATCATCTTTGTTTATACATGTGAAAAACCTGTCATCTCTCTGCTTTGTTTCAGGGTGATATGCCTGATGGCATGCACAAGTCTGCTGAAGGCTGTGAGACAAACCCAACATATATTGTAGCAAAGAAGGCAAAACATCTTGAAGATAGCGAGACAACCCCAAAGTCTTGTCTTGATGTAGTGTTCAAGTTACTTGAGACTAACAGTCAGACAAGCTCACAGAATTCGTTGTCTGAATCAGTTCGACTTCTTCAGCCCCAAGTTCTAGCAGAAAGGCATTCTGCAACTCAACTTCGACTTGAAGTCCTATCTCTAAGAAAGATTGCGGAGAACACCAATGAGAACCTCATCGCTAAACAGCTACACCTGGAAGCTATGACCGACATGCTAGGACAGTCTCACAGCCTTGCTCAGTAGCTTGCGCAGCAGTTCCCCCGCAAGGCTAACCTTTCTTGAACTGTCTTGGAAGTGGTCTCTGTTCAGTTTTATTTTGTTACGCTGCAATGGTGCCCAGTTTTTGTAATCTGCTTCTTCATTGCGCTTTATGATCACTGGTGGCGAACTTCGATGCCCAGTGGATGTAATATACCTTAAATCCTTTATTGTATAGTGTAGGTTTATTCTTAGTTACTATGCCGTAATTTCTTTATTGTATAGAGTAGGTTTGTTCTCAATTCCTACTAGTTACTGCCATCATTTGCTATCTGAAAAAAAATTAGATGTAGTCGACCGGGCCGAAACATTCGACTCTAACGGGCCAGGTTTTTAGCGGCCCACAATTGGGTCAGCCTGCGTCTTTCTTGGGCCCGAATGATTGGGGCCTTCACACATTGCGCCAGGCCCAAACTTACACCGGCCTATATTTTAGTTGGGCCTTTTGTTGACCCAACGCTTAGTTTGGCCCAGGTAGCGTTGGGCCATTAACAGGCTGAATATTGTACTAGCCTGTTACGGCCGAGATGAAACCACGGGCCTTTAGCAGGCCAAAATGCATGTTGGGCCTCAATTTTCACTAGTCGTCGACTGGCCTTCAGCAGGCCGAAATGTAGACTGGGCCGTTATGGGCCCAGTTAGCTCACGGGCCATTACCAGGCCAAAACATATCTTGGGCCTTAGTTGGCCCACTAATATCATGGGCCTTTAAGAGGCCAAAAGCTTAGTACAGGCATCAACGGGCCGAATTACACGACAGGCCTTTAACAAGCCCAAAGTCACATTGGGCTTAACTGTTGCCACCTTTAGCACGGGCCATTAGTGGGCCCGATGTCCCGTCGGACCATATATGGCCCATGGGCAGCACGGGCCATTCCCAGGCCGAAAGGCAAACCGGGCTGAAATGGGCCCATGTCTACATCAGGCCTCTAACAGGCCGAAAGTCACTGGGCTGTAGTTGGGCCCGAATATTCGGCGAACAATTAACGGGCCAGATCTGGCTTCGGGCCGCAAATGGGCCCAAATATTGGGCGAGTAATTAACGGGCCAGATCTGGCTTCGGGCCGTAAATGGGCCCAAATATTGGGCAAACAATTAACGGGCCAGATCTGGTTTCAGGCCGTAAATGGGCCTTTATTAAGCAGGCCGTTATTGGGCTGGCCCACTAGTACCTGATTAAGTTCTACCGGCCTTTGACGGGGCCGGCCTTTTTAACCTATACGGGCCTCTGTTGGGCCCAGCCACGTGTCGACGTACCATAGCCTTTGACAGGGCCGGCCTTTTTAACCTATACGGGTCTCCTCCAATGGACGGGCGACATTTGGCCCACTGACGAGCTGACAGGTGTTCCCTTCGGCCAATCAAAATTTTACACGTGGAAATTTCCCATTGGTCGGGGCTGTTAACGGGTTATCGGATCCAAAATCTGACCCGATAGCTTAACGGCGTTCCATTACGGTGGATGCCACGTGTCGGTCACCCTTGACGAAAGCACTTCTTTGACGCGCGATTTATCGTCATGGAAGTGGACACTTCCGTCATGATAATTTTGGTAATATCATGGAACACTTCTATGATAGCACAGGTATGACTATCTTGATTTTGGCATAAATTTGTCATGGATGTACATGCATGACAAAAAACGCGACCTACTGTGACAAACACGTATCATCACAGAAGTTTATTTTTTTTTGTAGTGCACCTTGGGTTTACGACTAGTCATGTCGACCCGGGTTCTTTGTCATATGGATGCTAGCGACACTATCATATACGTGAGCCAAAAGGCGCAAACGGTCCCGGGCCAGGTAAGGTGGCACCCGTAGGAATACCGTGCATGAGGCCACAAAGTGATATGATGTGTTATATGCTAGATCAGTGTGACTTAGGATCGGGGTCCTGACAGCTTTGGTATCAGAGCCTGACTGCCTGTAGGATTGCCAAGCCAAACTGGTCGAAGTTGAGTCTAGAAATTCTTTAGTTATATAAGGGAATTGATTGCGGGTGGGAACGTAAGGCTTTTTTTACTCTTTATACCTTATGCCCTTTTGATCTGAGTCATCATATCTTTCCTACGGTGTTAAGGAACTAGGCTATCTCTTCCTTCTATCAGGATCACGTGCTACTAATCCTTAGACTTATAAGATTGCTCGATTTAAGCCATAGTTCAGTTTCTACTACCTCCATGTGTTCATAGTTGATCTCGGAACCTTGATATTGTGACGATCGAGTGGTTATGCCACCATTTGTAGTATGTCTTAAATCTTTTTGAGCATTTACAACAGTTATGCTGTTCGAGTCATCCCAGGTTTCTAAATAGTCTGATGCATTTGCAAATCCCTTCTTACCGTTCCGAAGTTCCTTTACGCCAGACCAACCACACTAACTAGTGTGTTGAGGTACTTCATTGCCTCGACATTTATGTTGGAGCTATTATTATGACCCTAGGTGTCTAGAGTATCACCTAGTAATCTAGCCATGCTTTGTGTTCCTAGTGTGATGATTCTGGCCATCATTCTCGAAAGCATCCCGTGATGCCACTTAGTAGTAGGTATTCTACTCCAGGGTTCTTGAACCCGAGATTCACCCTACTTACTTCGTGTTGATAGTGTTTGCTCGTTCCTTTAGGTTATTAGAAACCTTTGCAATAGTCCTTGCGGTCTGTGGTATTTCTTTCTTCTAAATACCATGAACTGTTTATGGCAGAAGTTTCTTGTTGAACCGAAAGATCACCACCAGAGTGCTCTTGACGAGTTCTGGATTCCATGTTGTGACTCTGCCAGTTCTACCTTTCTGCATGGGTTATCCAAAAGAAATATGTTGAACTCATTCTACATGCTAATCCATGCATCCTCAACTCAGAAAATCGTATGTTCTTCGGAGTTGTCCCTCTTTAGTTGTATTATGACCTCATCTATTAATTGATAGCCAGGAGTAGTTCTACATTCATGTTTATCGGTGCCTATTATTCTTGTGGTCCTTCAAGCCATTCTATTCTGGAATGACTAGGAGAAACAAACTCCAGTACCTCATCAATATCGAGGATTGGGTCAAAGCAGTCGTACTCCGCAGATCAAATTGCTAATCCAGCTTTTGTTCTATTCTACCTTGAAGTATTACCATCTTTATATTAAGAATATCATGGGAGTTGTACACCATCCTATGAACTCTTGATACATTGATACTTCTCACCATCGTTATTCATTCCTCGGTCCCCGTGTTATTGTAACCGGAACACCGACAAGTGAATCATGATGTGTGAAATCCATACTCCTAGCAACTCCGTTGCTTGGTAGTTAAATGGACAATAACCTCATTCTTAGCGAGTTGATTATTGGATCATCACCCTAAGGTTGATCGTGCTACCTAGCCCCTATTTCCGGTGTACTTTTTGATCAATGAGTTAGGATAGTGTCAATCCTTGCTTATTTGATCATATCGTCTTGCCTGAGAAGCAAGGTTGTTCTCGAGCTTAGTAACACACCGGTGGTTCATGATTTTCCAAATATCTTCTCGGAAGTATCACCAGGTCGTCACCTGACAGCTATGTTGAGCTTGTGAGCAAGTTGGTTGCTTGTAACCACCCCTTCTCCAAGAATCTGTGTTGCGTACCCCTGAGCTGGTTGGTTAAGCTAAAAAACAACTTGGAGAGTTGGAAGGTGAAAGCTTGTCCGACTCAGTTCATTCCGAAGAGATATCTTTGTGTGCGTGTGTGTGTGTGTGGGTGGAAGAAAGATGATATATTCATTGATTGATCCTCATCATCAGTTGTTGAGTCCAACTTTGATTTGAGTGTGGGATATCATCAAATCAAGTCAGAACCAATGATATTCGTAATGTTGTCTTACTCGTGGTTGTTTCCTCGAGCATACACCATTATATCTTTTGGGTCTGACCAATGCTATAACTTGTTCACATAATTATGGAATTCTATCTTCATAGAAACCTGGATGAATTGTTGTTGAGCCCATCAGCAACATTTTTATCCTCTCCATGATTCGTGCTGAACATCCATCTAGTGTTGGAAACTTTTATACGCATTTTCTTCATGACCCGTACGTGAAGCATATGTTGAATAAAGAAGTCACTTCCTCTAATTCATCTACATTTGATGCAAGTTGCCGCCGTGAATTCAAGAAAGCATGTTTTTACTTCCTATGGAATCATCCCAAGTCAGTTATGCACCTGCAAAGTATTCTATGGTCTGATAGACTGATCATCTTCATTCTCTATGTATCCCTAGCACACCAAGCCACTGATTGATTTGTTCTAGGAGAAGAAGTTCCTTCTTAAGAGCTAGACTTACGCAAGGACTTCCATATCCTCGTTGACGGTTCCCCTTCTAAACTCGGTAGTGTTTTGTTGTAAGACTACTATGTGGTCATTCTTGTCTCAGATAACGTGTTCACATGTATGTAGCAGAACTAGCTCATGTTCTGGAGCTTACTATCGTAGTTTATTCGCCGAGAATATCGCATCGTCATCTTGTCGATTTGTGTTGCAAACTTTCATTTTTCTTTCTAGACTCGATGAGTTTGAATTATTCTGACACCAACCAGATCTGAATCTCAGGAAGATATGATGGTTGGAACATTTTCCAAGAACTATAATATTGGCTCCGTGTAACCCGGTAAAGTGGATGTTGTGGCCAACACACCAGCCGGAAGACCTATTATTGTTGTACCTTGATTGAGGAAGTTGGCCACCTCCCCATAAGGATGCCACAGGATTTACTCTAGTAGTTGTTCCATATGGATTATTCTGCTCCCGAAGTCCGACCTTTTACTTGATGTTCTCGACACCAAACCATAGCTATAAATGGGTTACGCTAGCACATCAAGGAGAACATTAGAATTGGAGTGCTAAATGTTTCTTGGTCGATCATCCAGATTTTGATCCCTTGGCCTCGCTAAGGTGAAATCTGAGAAGGTATTATCTTCCTTTGCATCTGCATTGCCCATCACTATTCATCATGGTAGTATGTGGTGTTGCAAGGATCCTTGACACGGATATTGGTAAAACCTTGATGAATATGGAAATGCTCAAGTTCTTGAGAGCACACACAAGCACTAGGTGTTATCATCGACACCAACTAGGATTGCTCCCAGTTTCCTCGGTTATGCTATAACTTTTCAATAGTGGACTCACTCTCGTCTGTTGAGTTTTTCCCTAGTTACTAAATTTATTCCCAGTATTTGCATTTTGTTCCCTGCTTGCACTTGTCGTTGTGCCAGTCTACTATGGGTCCCACCCATTTCCGATGATAAGAAAAATCATCCATTGCGTTGTCTTCAACAAGGTAGTCCACATCATCCATTCTAGTCTGGGTATGCCATTCCTTCTAACTCCGTCAAACGATCATATGGGAATTACCCCAGGTTGGTATAGAGAATTTTATTGATCTCTGAATCAAAAGTAATTCTTTTTGCCACTTAAGGGATAATTCTGAGAGTCACCCTTCTCTAAGGTGTCTCGTTATGGTATCATGGCAACTCAAATCTGCCACGTTGAAAATCGTCCACTACCCTCTTAAGTGTGGAATTGTTGTCTACCTAGTGAACTCTCGTCATCTGTTCCACTCCATCCCACTAGATGTGTGCTTCGTGCCTCAGCTCGAGAGATGTTTCTATGTATCATTCCGTGAGTTGATCCTGAGTTTTTCGATCTTCGAGAAGATCGATCCTTCTAGAGTTTCCTTTTCCTCTCATTGTCATGTTGGCTAGAGTTCTCAGAGCAAGACGACGAGACAAAGATGGTGACTGAATCAACGCCCTTATGAAGCGCAACCTAGATCATGAAGATTATGTTAGTTTGTTCCCCCTTCATCTTACCCTATGCTTGAATCTCGGGATGAGATTCTTGTTTAGTGGGGGTGAGTTGTCACAGTCCCAGTTCAGGCCTTGCCTCTCTTTGCATTAACCTCCATGCATCATGTCTAAATTTTATGAATGTTTGAAATGGGGGATGATAAACCCCAGCAGCAAATGAAATTCAACTAGGGTCCAAATAAATTCATTTTCACTAAACCCAAGATGCCCTTTGTCACGACCGGTTCTCCGGACATAAATTTCCAGAAAAGACCGTCGTGCTCATCAGCCCCAGGATTACTGTTAGCTGATGAGGCTCCAACTTGATACAGAAATTCCAAGCAGAATACAACATATGTAGTACAAGACCATTCTGGCCTGTGAGTACAACAAATGGTTTCTAGTGGTTGATGGCGGAAGCGGGTTGTGAAACATCAGTGTCTATGGGACTCCATTTCCCACGGGAACAGCTGACCAGGTTAACTCCTATCTTCGCGAGGCTGCTATCTCCATTACTTAGGTTCCGGGGCTGTCATCGCGTCGCTCCTCTCCGCGCAAGAAATCTGGCCAAGACAATAGCCAGGGACAAGCCAGTGAGTACTTTGAATGTACTCGCAAACATTATGAACACAGGTATAATATAACCATGATGTGCTGAAAATATTTTATGCTCATGACGTCAGTCAAAAATAGTAAATAAAATTTTGATGCGTGCAGGCGGTTATTTATAAAAATGCAATAACATAGTAGTATAAAAATTTATGAAATAAATAACAAGCAATGCCACAGTCGGGCGTCTTAGCGACACCACATAAAGGGCTTTAAAAGAAATGCCACAGTCGGGCGTCTGAGCGACACCACATAAAGGGCTTTAAAAGAAATGCCACAGTCGGGCGTCTGAGCGACACCACATAAAGGGCTTTAAAAGAAATGCCACAGTCGGGCGTCTGAGCGACACCACATAAAGGGCTTTAAAAGAAATGCCACAGTCGGGCGTCTGAGCGACACCACATAAAGGGCTTTAAAAGAAATGCCACAGTCGGGCGTCTGAGCGACACCACATAAGGGGCTTTAAAATAAATAATCATAGTGAATATCCCGGAGGTAGAACCATCCCAGAGATACTCGATGATAACAATAATATCACGGGTTAGTCAACAGTAATAATAATCATAATTATCACAAGTCACAGGTAGTAGTTCCAGTTCTGGTTAACAGTTTCACCTCCGAAGACCGACACTAAGACCGACACCTGACCCATCCCAGACTGTAATCCTTAACCATGGACACGGCTATTCGAATAGGTTTATTCTCTGCAGAGGGTGTACTCTTTACCCACGAGTAACGGATTTCGTTAGTCCATCGGGGCTAATTCCGTCTACGGTCTTTTTGTTGAAAACACACCTAACTTGCACACACCAGCTTATCTCACATGTGTCTGGAATCACCCACGACACCTGTTAAGCAAACTCTAAGTGGGGAGGCTACAACCTCGCGTAGCATGGTATCAAATTTATATCGCGCACTCTAAGGGGTGGCCTCCCCTCTCGGTCCTAACCGGAAACACCCATGCCCCCGGACCAGGTGGCCTGCCTACCAGCTACAACCGGTATCTTCCACCATGGCCTCTCTGTACGGTGTGTGCTAGAAAGAGGTTGACAACTTACTGAACCGTACTCTACTTGCTGTAGAGACGAGTGGTAGTACGAAACAAGTATGGGGGTTACTGGCACAAGACTCGATCTACGGTCGACTCAGGAGGTTTAAGTATTCCCTGCATGATTAGCATGACGAATATATTTCAACCAACAGAGTCACCGCTCATATCACCTTGCCATGCCATACCAGACATAACCGTCCCGACGGAGACCGGCGACAAACTCATGCCTACCCAAGGCAGAGGTTTTCCCGGGTTCCTGCTGGTATGCATGCAAGGCACATGAGGGTGATTATCATCACAAGTGTGTCCATTTCCAACAGCATGGAAATCAATAACATGCACCCATGCATATGATCATATCACATGAAATAACAAGTTTCTCCAAAGTGAGGTGATGTTATGAACGTGTCATCGAACACACAAAAATATTATGCCGGGGTTCAGAATGCTTGCCTTCAATGTGTGGAAAGGCAGGGTGCACTCCAAAACTTGAAACATTTCTCCTCTCTTCAAAAATCCTATTTTAGCAATATAAAAGAATTAACACACAAAATAAAAACGGCACCAAAAGTTGTTCTGAATTTTTTTTTCAAATAAATCTTAAAATAAACTAGGTGAAATTCGAGAGAGGTAGGAAAAAGAATCATTTCATTTGGAGTTGTATTTAAAAAGTTATAACCAGTCAAAGTTTTGGTCAAATCTGTTATTTAAATAAAACAGAAAAGAAAACGTTTCGGAGGGGAATACGCTTTCGGAGCGGGGGAAACGTACTGGGGGATTACGCCTTCACTTAATCCCACGTGGACAGGCACGGGGTCGCTGACAGTGGGTCCAGAGGGCCCACTGGTCAGGTTTGACCAGTCTATCCCTCCCTCCTCTTACTCTGCCCGAACGGAGGCGAGGCAACGGCGATCGTCGCTGGCGAACGGTGGCTCCCCGCGGGTTCCAGAGGGTCTGGATGGATCCGCGAGACTGCGGCGGTCCTTCCGGTGGTCGCTGGGTAGACGGGGGTGGAAAGAGTCATCGGCGGTGAGCTTCGCGGCGGAGGGGAGCTTCGGGAGCAGAGTGGTTTTGGGGCTACGGTGGTTCCCGATCAAAATCGAGTAGGGGGATGTGTTCACGGAAGGATGAGGAGGTTCCTGGCGAAGAGAACGGAGAGGGGGAGGCCCTGGTGGTGCCGGAATGGCCGGGGCAGTGGCGGCGGCCGCGGTTGCCGGAGATGAGGAAGGAGGCCTCCCCGGGTCGATTGGCTGCCAATTGGGGTCCTCGGGAGGTGGCTTGGGACTGCCTGCATGCGGAGATGAGCTCGGGGCTCCTTTTATAGGCGTGGCAAGGCGGTTCCGCGGCGGCCGTGGATAAGCTCTCCGGCGACCGCCATTCTGTAGCTAGGGCGTCGTGGTGGCGACGAGCGCTAGTGGACACACTCGCGGATGAGCACGCGCTGTTCCAGGGGCCAGGTGGCGAGCGGGAGTGGCTTTGGCGGCGCCGACATGGGCAGAGGCTGTCAGACGGCTATGGCGGCTAGCTCATGGCCTGCTGGCGTGGCGAGGGGCGGCTTGGCGCGTAGCGGTGAGAAGGGGAGCGCGTGGCGTGGTGCTGCAGAGCAGGCCAAAACCGTGGGGGCCAGCGTGTCGGCTCGGCGCACGTGCGTGCCAAACGCACGCTCTGCTCGCGCTCCGGGCGTGCACGGGACGTGCTCGACGCAATGCCAGAGCATGCTACAGAGCTTGGGTGAGGCTGGCAATTAACAGATCTAGGTTAGAAGAAACGGGGAGTCTAGTGGACATGCTTGTTTGATCAGAGGTGCAAGTTCACAGTGCAATGCCAAAACTCATGTCAAAACTGGTCATGCCTACAGGGTGCTCGATAGAATGCCACATGCACCTAGGCATCTCTTGGGGTAGCCAAAACTTCCAGGTTGGGGTCTCTTTAGATGTACAAGAGGGTGGTGAGGTTAGTTTGCCAAAAGTAGAAACTTGTTAGTGCAAGTTTTGCAAAACTACATTTCTGGACAGGAAATAAATGACATTATTTCATGAACCAAAATTAATCCAAGGGTTGCATGCTCCTGGATTTAGGGGTTTGGTGGGGCTATCTACAAGTAGGAGAAAACACAAGATCTTTGGAGCAAAAATAAATAGGGTTGCAGTAGAAATCACAAGGCTGGACCAGAATGAAAAAGAGGTTGATTCACTCAATATTTTCAAAGAACAGCACTAGGTTTTTGCATAAAGTTGAATCATATGCTACTAACAATATCCCATAATTTTGGTGGAGGCCAGGAAGAAATATTTAAATGGGTTGTAGTGCAAAATGCACTCTGGACCAGAGAAGAAAAATTGAGTGTAGGGCTCAAAATATTTCATGAATGAAATATATTTTTGCATAAAAGTGATTTAAAAACATCACATGACATCTCCAAATTTTTGTGGGAATTTTAAGTGAATCTATCAAATGGTTGCAGTTCATATGGCCATTTAACCTTGAAAAACCATTTTCAAGAAAGTAAAGATCAAGCAACTTAATTATTTAATTAGTTATATTAAATAAGGGAAAGTTTCTCTTGAGAGATTAAATATGTCCAATGACATATTTGAAAAAAATTCTCTTTGGGAAAAACTCATCATCACAGGGAAGGAAATGATTTAAAAAAAAATCAAAAAGGAGCTCAGATATCCAAAGTTTTAATTCCTGGAAAAAAAATTAATTTATTAAAACAAGGCCAAATTTTTGGGGTGTCACACCCTTCTAAAATGTTCATCATCTTTGCCTTGGTCTAGAACCTGTGACAGAAATGGTGCACAATTTTCTAGGACAACAGAGGGTCACTGAGTTAAATCATATAGTATTTGCATTTGGGCATTTAAATGCTATAAAATATTTTAAATGCCCAAATAATCATGAACTGAAATGTTTACTGTAGGATATATTTCCAACATTTGTCATGAGCAGTTTCAGGATTTTTGGGGTTGATTTAGTATTTTTAATAAAGCCACAAAGTTGCAAAAAAATAGAAAACATGAAATAAAAGAGAGAAAGAGTTACCTAGCCTCACCTTTGCAGCTCACCTGGCCGGCCCGGCCCAGCCAACTGACCCAGCCCACCTAGCGCCTCCGTCGTCTTCCTCCCCTTGCCCCGAAGCAGTTGTGTGCCCGCATGCGAGCGACCGCGGCCTCGTCTCCCCGCCACCTCCTGTGTCACGCCCAATATGCGATCCAATCCTAAAGGAACTCGAAGGTCCCACTAAGGATAGAAGCGCATATTGGAGACGCCTTTGCAACGTGGATATCATTACATCGTACCATTACATAATAGTAGGGGATACATACAAGAGGCATACAATGCCACACGAATACAACATCATCATACATAAGAGCACCACCTGACTACGGATGAAACACAAACAGAAACTCAAACGACATCCACCCTGCTAGCCCAGGCTGCCGACCTGGAACCTATCCCCTGATCGAAGAAGAAGCAGAAGAAGAACTCCAAAACAAGTAAACATCGCTCTCGCCTCATGATCATCGCATAACCTATACCTGCAACTGTTGTTGTAGTAATCTGTGAGCCACGAGGACTCAGCAATCCCATTACCATGGGTATCAAGACTAGCAAAGCTTAATGGGTAAGGAATGGATAAGTGGTGAGGTTGCAGCAGCAACTAAGCATGATATGGTGGCTAACATACGCAAATAAGAGCAAGAAGAGAAGCAACAGAACGGTCATGAAGCTTGCAATGATCAAGAAGTGATCCTGAAGTCCTACTTACGTCAAACATAACCCAAAACCGTGTTCACTTCCCGGACTCCGCCGAAAAGAGACCATCACGGCTACACGCACGGTTGATGCGTTTTAATTAAGTCAAGTGTCAAGTTCTCTACAACTGGACATTAACAAATTCCCATCTGCCACATAACCGCGGGCACGGCTCTCGAAAGTTTATACCCTGCAGGGGTGTCCCAACTTAGCCCATCACAAGCTCTCACGATCAACGAAGGATATTCCTTCTTCCAGGAAGACCCGATCAGTCTCGGAATCATGGTTTGCAAGACATTTCGACAATGGTAAAACAAGACCAGCAAAGCCGCCCGATGTGCCGACAAATCCCGATAGGAGCTGCACATATCTCGTTCTCAAGGCACACCAGATAGGTCAGCCTATCAGTAAAACCCGCCCTCGAGTTGCCCCATGGTGGCCCCGCAGTCTGCCTGTTTCGGACCAACACTCAAAGGAGCACTGGCCCGGGGGGGTTAAATAAAGATGACCCTCGGGCTCCGGAAACCCAAGGGAAAAAGGCTTAGGTAGGCAAATGGTAAAACCAAGGTTGGGCCTTGCTAGAGGAGTTTTATTCAAAGCAAACTGTCAAGGGGGTCCCATAAATCACCCAACCGCGTAAGGAACGCAAAATCAAGGAACATAACACCGGTATGACGGAAACTAGGGCGGCAAGAGTGGAACAAAACACCAGGCATAAGGCCGAGCCTTCCACCCTTTACCAAGTATATAGGTGCATTAATTAAATAAGAGATATTGTGATATCCCAACATAATCCTGTCCATCATGGAGCAATCTTCAACTTCACCTGCAGCTAACAACGCTATAAGAGGGGTTGAGCAAAGTGGTAACATAGCCAAGCAACGGTTTGCTAGGAAGGGTGAAAAAGGTTAGAGTCTGACATGGAATTTTGGGAGGCTTGAAGAACAAGTGATAGGTAGCACAGCATAGCGATAGAACGAAGCAACTAGCATAGCAATGATAGTAATGAGATCCAAGGTGACGGTCATATTGCCTGAATTCTGGCTAGGAAGAAGAACGAGTCCATGAAGAAGATGAAGCCACGAAGACGAACCAAGCGTAGTCGAACGAATCCTCACAATCACAACAAAACAGGAACTATCGAGAAGAAGCAGAACCGGAAAGAAGCAAACAACATGGTAAACACACAAGCATAATCATGGCATGATGCACAATTGACAAAACACCACATTGACATATTTAGCTTAATCTCGTTTAAGCTACCAAACAATATTAAATGTGGTTAAACATGGCAAGAGGTGAAGCATAATTAAACTACCTATCTAGGCAAGTTTAAATGAGGCCGGAACAACAAACAACAATTCTGGAAAATCCCCATGTCCATATTTCGAATTTGGTACTGTTCTACCCTAAACCATATTTTAAAGTTATTAAGCAGTAAAACAAAGTGCACCATGTTAATCTATGCATTTTTCTAGCCCATTTACATATAAAGTTTATTAAGATTGGAGCTACGGTTATTTAGTTATGAAATAAATCATTTTAACATGGCATTTAAGCATATTTAAACAAACAACATTTTAAACATTTCAAACATGGATTAAAGCAGCATATTAAGAAACTAGATGAAATTCTAAGCATTTTACATATATAGTTTATTTAAATCTGTTGGATGGTTAATTAATTATTATATGCATGAACATGAGGGTCTTTTCTATAAAACTATAAATCCCTGGATAAAGCTAAAATCGCAGACATGAAAAAAACACTACATCGGGCTGAATCTGCAGGTTGGACCATCAGGAGGAAAAACAAAGGAGGGGCGCTCACCATGGGCCAAGGCTCAGGTCGGTGAAGCAGCAGGCCAGCGGGAAGTTGGACTTGGCGCGGCGCTGAGCCTCGCAGGCAGATCGAAGCGGAGCAGGGCATGGTCAACGCGGGGTCGAGCGCTGTGGAGCGCTGCTCGACCTGAAGCAGAAGGGATGCAGGGGAAGCAGGGCTGTGATTGTGTTGGCGGCGACGGGATCCGGGCGAAGAGGGCCATGGCGCGACACGGGCGCTGGAACGGGTCTACGCAGGGGGGGTGTCATGGATTTGTCATGGCAGATGTCCTCATGGAAGGACTTAGTCGTGGAGCCATCGCTATGGGTTAACTTGAAGGGGTTAAAGCGGACACAAAGACACAAGGGTTTATACTAGTTCGGCCCCTTCGATGATGGTAAAAGCCTACGTCTAGTTGTGATGGAATTGATGTGGTTTCGATGGCTAGGGAGCAAACAAGCTTCGCCTAGGCTCGAGTTGTTGTTGTCTGTTCTTGAACCGCCGCTGGGTCGTCCCCTTATATACACGGGTGACGCCCGTCGGTCCACAGAGCCCCACACCGGTTCATACTCGTATCCCGGTTGGTCTCTCTCTATTCCTAACTTACAATACAAGTTTACATACCAAGCCGGTTTACGGCTACAGGTTCTAAACCAACTACAGGCCTTGGGCCTTCATCTGCTTAATCACCTTTACACTACTAATGAAGTTAAGCCGGCCCAGGTAGGCCGGTTCACACCCAGTGGCAATATCCCCAACATTAGGCCCCAGATTGATTTGAACTGGTTCATGTCAATCCTTCACAAAAATCTTTGTCTTCAACATCTTCTGGTAATTGGTAAACCGCCATGTCGTCATCATCTCTGGTTGCTGTAAACCGGCATGACGTCATCATGAAGTTAACATTTATAACGCCTTCTTTTATTAATAGACCTACGATACCCAAGGCAGCAACTCCACGTCCGAATCTTGTGGCTCCTGGATTCGCGCGCCTGACACACGTCATTTGCCTTATAAATAGGACCGAAGGGTCATTTCCTTTTCTCCCCTTCGTCTCTTTCTCTTCGTCTTCCTCGCGTCGCCAGCCTCGGAGCTCCGCCGTCACCATTAACCTCTGCCTCGTCTTGGGCCGCTGCATCAACCTGAACGTTCCAGAACACTGCGGTATCTTTCCGCATCTTCCTCGATTCCGGTAAGCCTTCTGCTCTTCTTAACATAGATCTGTTCTAGGGTTTCATGTTCTTGCTGTGCTCCTCACTTGTTCAAGCTCGTACCTAGATTCCTGGATAGATCTGTGAAACCCTGCTCTGATTAGCAGTAGCCTTTTAGCATCCACCTGTAGTTTCACGCTCAAGTCCATAGATCTCATCTACATACCTGCCCATTGATTCACTTCCGCTCTGCTTTAATCTTTTGAATATTTTCTGTTTTTCTGCACTTGCTTCAGATCCATTACTATAATAGGATCTTGTGAAACCTGTTTCTGCATACTTAGCCATCCGCAGCCTCAATTGCTTTCAATGATTAGATCAGGCGGTTTAACTTAGTATAGAAAAAGTTAATAAACCGGTATATACCATTAGTCCCCTTGTTGAACCGCCAGAACTCTTTGGGCATATGATGCCACTTCATAAAAATCCGGTTTAAGTATACTGCCCCCGGTTTAGCCTTGTTCATACCAGTGCCTTCTTTTATCCAACATGTTCTTGAACCGGAATCACCTATTTCTTGTAGATCTCACCATGGCCAAACAAGTATATGAGTGCAACTGGGTTCCTTCTCATGTCACAGAAGCCCAGTTGGATGATTTAGTCTCGATCGGCACTTTAGACAGCAAAGAGACTATCCACTGGAGAGTTCCTGGTAATGAATGTCCTCCCACACCTCAAGAGGGAGAGGTTGTGATCTTTGCGGATCACTTAGCTCGGGGCTTCAAACCGCCCGGCTCCAAATTTTACCGGGATGTACTAGCCAAATTTCAACTTTGCCTGCAAGATATTGGCCCCAATTCTGTTACCAACCTATGTCACTTCCAAGTGCTCTGTGAGGTGTACCTTCAAGAGAAACCCACAGTAGAATTGTTCAGAGACTGCTTCCACTTAAACCGCCGCACAGAATTTACTGACGGCCCCAATACCGAATTGGGCGGTATGGCGATTCAGAAAAGGAAAGAAATCACTTATCCCCATGCCAAACTACACAGTCACCCCAAGGAATGGAATGCAACATGGTTTTACTGCAAAGATACTTCCCCTAGTGATGAAAATCCTTTGCCTGGCTTTCGTCCGGAACGGCTCAGCAATACACACCCCTTCCCACAAAGGTTAAGTGCCAAGGAGAGGAGTAAATACGCTCCGCAATTATCCAAACTCTAAGCCTTCATGGCCAACGGTTTAACAGGAGTTGATCTCGCACGCTGTTGGATATCATGGACCATACTGCCTCTCAGCCGGCGCTCCGATTTGATGTGCAAATATACTGGCAGCGTTGATGACCCACTCCGACACACCAACATCCAGCTCTCTGATGATGAAGCCACAGAGGCTGTGAAGAAAATGCTGAACGAACCGGAGCATCTTTGCGCTCAAACCGGCCTGCCCCTTTCTGTGCTACCAACAAACCGCCAGCTGTAAGATTTTGATTGTACTTTTTACTGAACCTGTTATTGCTATCTTTGTATGACATGAACTGCTGCTTACCCAGGGTGATAATCCGTTTTGGAGCAAGAAACTTCCACAAGACAAACCGGATAAAGCAGATCGGCCAATCCGGCCAAAGACCAAGGTCGTCAAGAAGCCTGCCAAAAAGAGGAAAACCACTGCTTCATCTGATCCGGCTGTTGATGACGATGTGGGTAACTCGGACCCTGAGGTAGAACTCAATTCACTAGGCGTACTTTTTACACGCCTTATTGATGATGATACTTGTCAGGACGACGCTGAAGCCAGTAATGCTGATGTCGCTGAGGTAATTACTCTTTCTTCCGATTCGGATCCTTTGCCTTTGCCAAAATTTCGCCAGGCAAACCGGAAAATTAAATTTTCTCATCCCCTTGCTTATTTGGATCCCAAATTTCTTATGAAGACTCAGCAACATGAAGCTCGCCGCACAACCCGGCACAGCGGCCAGGTAGTTACCTCCGCCGGTTTACGAACAGTCCGGTTCGAAAACGCCGCTCCGAGGTCTCCGACCTTTTTATTAATTTGTGTCCTAAAGCGGGTTTCATCCGTCAACCTCTTAATCCGTCCGACTCCGATTATCAGGTTACTTCCCATTCTTCCTCTGGTGAATCGTCAGCCACTCAGCTGCCACCACTTAAAACGGTTCTTGGGTAAGCTAGACTGAACATATGCTTCTGGTATATCACGTTACAACTTATGCTATTCCTTGACTTTTTGTTTCTCTTTCAGGGCTAAACCTAAACCGAGCAAGAAAGCCCGCCTGAATAAAGCGGCCGAGGAAGATGCTGCCCTTGAACAGGACAAAACACCAGATCTTGAAGCGTTCGTTCCTGAAGATATTCCCAATGATCCTCCTTTGCAAGATGATGCTATTACTAATAAGAGGCCTATCGATACCTCAGTCCCTATTGACCAGCCTGCCAGCTCCGTCCGGATCGATGAATCCCGTAGTCCTTCAAAGCATGCTGATAAACCGACCGCGCCAACGCAAACCGGTGAGTCCAAGGATGATGACGTTGTAATTACTGGCGTAGGTCGCTTTGAACCAGGGAATCCCGTCGCTTTGGCCAAGGATAGTGTGAAAGAAGATTCTCCTGGCATGAACAAAGGCAAATGGGATGTTGATCTGGAAACATATGCTGCTCTGAGTGCCCAAGATGTTCATTCTGGTTATTTGAACCGGCTATATACTAGTTGTGACTGTGAAGCTGGCCTGGTAAAGATAATGAGAGACAAATTTGAGGTAATTTCCTTGTGCTTCTTCTTTCTTTAATTACTGCTATCATAGTAATCCTCCTAGCCCCCAAGGGCCGGTTTGTAATCTTCTTTAAACCGGGACTTGAATATAGTCCTCAATACTTTGAACTCCATCAATGTAGCCCCCAAGGGCCGGTTCAACTTAGTATAGTTAAACCGGGACTCCAATAAAGATTAACATCAGAAGATAACTGAGCAAATAGCCATTAGCCCCCAAGTGCCAAGTTGAATACCTGTATTGAGCTTGGGACTTTTGCGATTTAGTAATAGAGGAAAATTGAA
This sequence comes from Triticum dicoccoides, assembly GCF_002162155.2. Lineage (NCBI taxonomy): Eukaryota > Viridiplantae > Streptophyta > Magnoliopsida > Poales > Poaceae > Triticum > Triticum dicoccoides. The sequence goes on from NC_041393.1 coordinate 269,303,648, forward strand.
GGTGCATTAGCCCCCAAGTATCAAGCATATAACTTGTTATGTGGTTGGTACTTCAAATTCTTGTACCGTTTGTTGAAAACCAAGCACTGTCTTCATATAGGCTGAAGGGAGGATCAAAGAAGACCGGATTACTGATCTGCAGGAAATTTTGAAAACCCAGCAAGCTGAAACCGACAAGGCAAGGGAAGAATTAACTAGCGCTTTGAGTATGACAGAACAGCTGAAGGAGGGCTTCGAGAAGGAGCGGACTGATTGGGCCACTGAGAAGGGCGATTTAATAAAAAGAGCTGAAAACGCTGAAGCTGCTCTTAAACCGGTGGTAGATGAGCTGACCGGCGTAAAGCGGCAAGTACATTCCATGACCGCTGCTATCTTTGGTAAGTTCCTTTTGGTTTTTTGGACAACTCTGGCCTGCTTATGATAGATCCGGTCTGTGATCTTTCCTGTATTGTTACAGGTACACGCATTGGTCACTTAGGGTCAGATGTTCGGAAGAAATTGAAGGCCGCCTACACCTTAATTGAACAGCTGTATATCGGAGCGCAACGGATCATCACCACTGCATCGCATAACAATCCGGCACCTTCCTTAATCCAAGACACTCTTAATAGGTTGTCAATGCTTCCTGCTCGGATTGAAGAACTAAAGGAATCTGTTGCTCGAACCGGAGCCATTAATGCCTTGATCCGGGCGAAAGCATGGGCGCCGGATTTCGATCTTGTTGAAGCAGCTCAAGGCTATCCCAGCTTGAAGGAAGATGGATCAGAGTTCAATGAAGATGATTTGAGGGAAATAAACCGTGTAGTACGCCCTCTGGCTTGTCAATTGGCTGAAGAGGTAGACTTGTTGCATTATCAAGCCCAGTACAATGATCAGAACAAACGAGTGCCTGCACCAACTCCTGAAGTGGAGAATCTGATTCCTCCAACCCGTAAGCATACTTACGCTCCTAATATTGAACCATCTTCTCTGATCCATGAAGAAGCTGTCTTTCAAGCTTTAATGGGAATCGACTGGACCACTGTTGATTTCCACCAATGGATAGAGATGAGGAAGCTGAAGCGGCGCGGGACGACCCACAACCGTCAGACCGGATTGATGAACAGACTTGAACCGGAAGCCGGTTTAAGTGGGTGCTTTATCATGATCCACCGGAACAACAATGATTTTATTTGGGCACCGCGTTGCCTTGTAATAGGATAGTCAATACTTCTGCCTTAAATATGCCTTCGTGCATAAGTACTGATGCTTTTGCTTGAAATCCTTAATTATATTTCCTGCAATCAGAAAATCTTGAACTGTGGTGGCGGTTATACCGCCAACCGGTTTATAACCTTGATATACATATATCAATGTATTTAAAACATATAATCAAATATGTGATACAAAATACCTGCCATCGCTGGGCATGAAATTGGCTTAGCCAGGCTTGAAACGGAGTATTTATAAACCGTTACCATCAAAGGGGAGAAAACAACTCCCATGTAAATCGTGCTGGGTCATTATGAGCCCCCCTGCTATTTCATGATGTTAACAGGAAAGTTAAACCGGGCATATTTCTCCGGAATACAAATGAACCGATTTCCGTCAGCTGAACCGGTAAAAAAGTATTGTTGGTTCAAAAGGAAACACAACAAAAATTGAAGAATAGTCATAAAAGAAATATGGCAGCAAAGTCAATGATAAAAACCGTTTGTAAACACATGCTTTACTGAGCTGATCAGATGGTGTTACCATGGTCGGACAGGACCAAGACCCCAATAGGAGTGACAATGGTTCAAGTCAGCCAGTTCCCCAAATGAAACCGTGGCAATTATGCCGATCAAAAGGCGTGGTAATGGTTCGGGTTCGACCAAGCCCCCAAGTGATTTTGTGGCCTTAGGCCGATCAAGAGGCGTGACTGGTTCAGACTTGACAATGTCCCCAAGTGATCTGGTGGCTTTCGCCTATCAAAAGGTGTCGCGTTGGTTCGGACACGACCAAGGCCCCAAGTGATATCACAAAGCTATTTGAAAAGCAAATTTCAAGGGGTAAACCGGAGGCCGTTTTAAAACAAAACCACTCCATGTAACCACGCATGATATGAAAGGACAGAGACCCTGCTTTAGCTGAGGCTCCGGTTTTATTATATCAATGATAATATATACACTGCCATAATATGTACATAGATAGAGCCGATGGCTCAAGTGTAGTAAGGCCGAAGATGAGCTATATTCCACGGCCTGTTGGTCTCCTCCTCTGATGTGCGTGAGTCTTTATGCTCTCGAATATCAATCAGATAGTACGACCCGTTGTGCAGATTCTTGCTGACCACGAAAGGCCCCTCCCAAGGTGGGGATAACTTGTGCATATCCGTCTGATCTTGGATGAGCCGAAGCACCAAATCTCCTTCTTGAAAAGTTCTGGTTCTGACCTGGCGACTGTGATAGCGACGAAGATCTTGTTGATAAATTGTCGAGCGGGCAGCCGCTATGTCACGCTCCTCATCTAATAGGTCCAAAGCGTCTTGCCGTGTTGTCTCATTGTCCGCTTCAACATAAGCCGCCACACGAGGTGAATCGTGCCGGATATCACTAGGGAGAACCGCCTCTGCTCCGTAGACCATAAAAAACGGTGTGTATCCTGTAGATCGGTTGGGCGTAGTGTTGATACTCCATAACACAGATGGTAGCTCTTCAACCCAACATCCCGGTGTTCTTTGCAATGGAACCATAAGCCGGGGTTTGATGCCTCGCAAGATCTCTTGATTAGCTCGTTCTGCCTGCCCATTGGACTGGGGGTGAGCCACTGATGATACATCAAGCCTGATGTGCTCACGTTCACAAAATTCCTTCATAACACCCTTGGATAAATTGGTACCATTGTCAGTAATGATACTGTGTGGAAAGCCAAACCGGAAAATCACCTTTTTAATGAACTGCACCGCTATAGCTGCATCACACTTGCTGACAGGCTCCGCTTTAACCCACTTGGTAAACTTGTCCACTGCCACCAAAAGGTGGGTTTTCTTATCCTTGGATCTTTTAAAAGGTCCGACCATATCCAGCCCCCATGTTGCAAATGGCCAAGTAATTGGAATCATCCTCAATTCTTGAGCCGGCACATGAGCACGCCTTGAAAATTTCTGACAGCCATCACACCGTTTAACCAAGTCCTCTGCATCAGCATGAGCTGTTAACCAGTAGAACCCGTGACGAAACACCTTAGCCACCAGAGACTTTGAACCGGCGTGGTGACCACAATCCCCTTCATGGATTTTGCGCAAAATTTCACAACCTTCCTCAGGAGAAACGCAACGTTGAAACGCCCCTGATACATTGCAATGATGGAATTCGCCATTGATAATTGTCATAGATTTGGACCGCCGGACTATCTGCCTGGCTAAAGTCTCATCCTCTGGCAACTCTCCCCGGTTCATGTGCGCAAGATAAGGAACTATCCAATCCAGTATAACATGCAGGGCTGCCACCAATTGAGCCTCCGTATCAGGAATAGCCAAATCCGCTTCACCTAGGAGCTTGACTGACGAATTGTGCAACACATCAAGAAAGACATTAGGCGGTACCGGTTTACGCTGAGAGCCCAACCCGCTTAAAGCGTCCGCCGCTTCATTTTTTCGACGATCCACGTGATCCACCTGATAACCCTTGAAGTGACCTGCAACAATATCCACCTCACGACGATATGCAGCCATGAGCGGATCTTTAGAATCCCAAGTGCCAGACACCTGTTGAGCTACGAGGTCCGAGTCACCGAAGCACTTCACCCGACTTAGATTCATCTCTTTAGCCATCCGGAGACCATGGAGCAAGGCTTCATACTCAGCTGCATTATTAGTACAAGGGAACATTAAGCGGAGAACATAACAAAACTTATCACCTCGTGGGGAAGTTAACACGACTCCAGCCCCCGAGCCTTCCAATTGCCTGGATCCGTCAAAATGGATAGTCCAATATGTGTGATCCAGCTTCTCCTCTGGTGCTTGCAACTCAGTCCAATCATTGATGAAATCAACAAGTGCCTGAGACTTCACCGCCGTCCGGGGTACGTATTTCAATCCGTGCGGCCCGAGTTCTATAGCCCACTTGGCAATCCGGCCGGTCGCCTCCCGGTTCTGTATGATATCGCCCAAGGGAGCTGAACTGACCACTGTGATAGGGTGCCCTTGGAAATACTGCTTCAACTTCCGGCTCGCCATAAAAACTCCATATACCAACTTCTGCCAATACGGATACCTTTGCTTGGATTCAATAAGCACCTCGCTGATATAGTAAACTGGCCGCTGAACCGGATACTCCTTGCTTGCCTCCTTGCGTTCTACCACAATAGCCACGCTAACTGCACGAGCACTGGCCGCTACATATAACAACAACGGCTCCTTGTCGACCGGAGCTGCAAGAACGGGCGGATTGGCTAATTGCCGCTTTAAGTCCTCGAACGCTTCATCAGCAGCTGGACTCCAGATGAATTGATCTGTCTTTCTCAACATCTGGTATAAAGGGATGGCCTTCTCTCCGAGGCGGCTGATAAACCGGCTTAGTGCGGCGATTCGACCCGCCAACCGCTGAACATCGTTGATACACTTCGGTTTAGCCAGGGAGGTGATGGCCGTAATCTTCTCCGGATTAGCCTCAATTCCTCTATTGGACACAAGAAAGCCCAGTAACTTGCCTGCCGGAACACCAAAGACACATTTGGCAGGGTTAAGCATCATCTTGTAAACCCGCAAGTTGTCAAAGGTTTCCTTTAAATCATCAACCAGCGTCTCCTTCTGCCTTGACTTGACTACAATATCATCCACATAGGCGTGCACATTGCGGCCGATCTGTTTATGCAGGCAATTCTGTACACACCTTTGATAAGTGGCTTGGGCGCTCTTGAGCCCAAAAGGCATAGATACATAGCAGAAGGCTCCAAAAGGAGTAATAAACGCCGTCTTCTCCTGGTCCTTAACCACCATTTTGATCTGATGATACCCAGAATACGCATCCAAAAAACTCAAACGCTCACAACCCGCCGTGGCATCAATAATCTGGTCAATGCGAGGGAGGGAAAAAGGATCCGCTGGACAAGCCTTGTTAAGATCCGTATAATCCACACACATACGCCAAGTGCCATTTTTCTTAAGAACCAGCACCGGATTAGCAAGCCACTCTAGATGGAACACTTCAACGATAAAGCCAGCTGCTAAGAGCCTGGCCACCTCCTCCCCAATAGCTTTGCGCCTCTCTTCGTTGAACCGGCGGAGAAATTGCTTTACCGGTTTATACCTGGGATCAACATTAAGAGTGTGCTCAGCGAGTTCCCTCGGTACACCTGGCATGTCAGAAGGCTTCCATGCAAAAATGTACCGGTTCTCACGGATGAACTTGATGAGCGCGCTTTCCTATTTAGGGTCCAAGTTGGCACTGACAGTGAACTGTTTGGACGAATCACCGGGTATGAAGTCAATAAGCTTGGTCTCAGCCGCTGATTTGAACTTCAGATCTGAATCATGCTCCGTAGTTGGCTTCTTCAAAGGGGTCATGTCCGCCGGATCAACATTGTCCCTATAATATTTTAACTCCTCCGTGGCACAAACCAACTCTGCATAGGCCGCATCACCTTCCTCACATTCCAAAGCAACCTTGCGGCTCCCATGAACCGTTATTGTCCCTTTGTGACCCGGCATCTTGAGCTGCAAATATATATAACAAGGCCGTGCCATGAACTTGGCATAAGCCGGCCGCCCAAACAAGGCGTGATACGGGCTCCGGATCTTCACCACCTCAAAGGTTAGTGTCTTGGATCGGGAATCATGCTCGTCCCCAAAAGCCACCTCTAGGGCTATCTTACCAACAGGATATGCTGATTTGCCAGGCACCACACCATGGAACACCGTATTAGACGGTCTGACATCCTTATCTGTTAGCCCCATGCGGCGGAATGTCTCATAGTAAAGGATGTTAATACTGCTCCCTCCATCCATGAGTACCTTGGTGAATTTATAACCTCCCACCTGAGGGTCTACCACTAATGCCAACTGGCCCGGATTGTCAACCCGGGGGGGGGTGATCCTCCCTGCTCCACACGATAGGCTGTTCTGACCAGCGTAAATAATGCGGTACGGCCGGTTCAACAGAGTTTACTGCTCGCTTATGAAGTTTCCGGTCGCGCTTATCCGAGCTAGTTGTGAAAACGTGATACTGCCCATTGTTCAACTGTTTTGGCTGGCTCTGATAACCCGATCGCTGCTGCTGCTGCTATTGGTTGTAACCCCCTTGACCGTTCTGATTATCCTGGTCATTATTACCGCCCTGATTGAAACCTGAACCAGAAGCTCCATCGTGACCCAGCCCATGGAAACCGGATCCTGAGCCACCACCTGATCCACGGTCATACCGGAAGGCATTAGAGTTTTTAAATTCCTGCATAATGAAACAATTCTTCCAAAGGTGGTTAGCCGGCGCCTCCTTCGTCCCGTGTTTTGGGCAAGGCTGATTCAGCAAATAGTTTAAGTGATCCGGGTTAGGATTTGGAGCCCCATTACGATTCGCCGCTTTACCTCTGCGCCGCTGACCCTTGTCCTGTGCATTAGTGTTAGCCACAAAGTCCAGGCTGCCATCCGCCTTATGTTTGCCCCCGTTTCCATGGCCCGCCGGTTTGTATTGATGCCCCTTAGAGCTGCTATTCTTCTTTCCCTTCCCTACTTCGTCATCGTCGGTATCAGGATCCTTGGTACTATCAGAATCAGCATACTTCACTAAAGCGGCCATGAGAGTTCCCATGTCATTACAGAACCGCTTCATACGCCCTAGCTTTTGCTTTAGAGGCTTAAACCGGCAATTGCCCTCCAGGGTTAAGATCGCAGAGTCAGCATTGATCCTGTCAGACGAGTGCAAGACTTCAGAAACGCGGCGTACCCAATGGGTTGTTGACTCTCCATCCTCCTGAACACAAGCCGCCAAGTCTACTATGGATTTAGGCTGCTTACACGTATCTTTGAAATTCTGGATAAACCGGGTCCGAAACTGGGCCCATGAACTGATAGAATTAGGCGGCAGGCCCTTCAACCAAGTATGGGCTGTGCCTTCAAGCATCATGGTGAAGTACTTTGCACACGTGGTCTCATCCACATCCAGCATCTCCATTGCCATCTTGTAACTCTCTACCCATGCTTCTGGAGATAAATCAGCGGTGTAGTTCGGCACCTTGCGCGGGCCCTTGAAGTCCTTGGGCAGGCGTACATTGCGTAAAGCGGGGACTAAACAGGGTACTCCCAAGCTAGATGCAACCCCTGGTCCGGCAGAGGTGGTAGGATGAACCGGTGCAAGCTGATCCGCCGCATTCTGTGCTGCTAACTCGGCCTCCCTTCGTGCCCGGGCCCGGTCCACGACATCCTGAGCATCATGAACTCCACCGGCCGGGTTATTGCCACGGGCCGCTTCACGGCCCCGCGCATTGCTTGATATGGCCGGTTCATCCAGGCACCTACTATAGCTCCGGCTTGGACGAGGTGTGGAATGAATCGGATCGCGGCTGTATGAATATGCCTCTTGTTGTATCAAAGCGGTCCGGAGAAGTTCCTTAACCCGGCGCGTCTCTATTGCTTGCGGAGAGTCTCCTTCGACCGGGATAGCTTCTAATCGTGCAGCAGCTGCGACAAGATTGTCCATAGGATTAGAATAATGACCCGGAGGTGTCTGGACCGGCGGAGGAATCAGAATGTTCTGCCGAGGAGGTTCCATCAGGCGGGGTTGGACCGTCGCTCCTGGCCCTGGTGCCTCGACCCGGTTTACCTCCAGGTGCCCTGGGGATTACTGGTTCCCGCTCCCGAAGTGTCTAATAAATTTCGAGGGTCGAACCCTAACGGTAGACGTGATCTGTGCTTCCGCTTCAAGACTTCCTGTGATGCGTTCTGGTCGAGCATAAGTTTATAGGCCTGGGCGTCCAAAGTGGCCCGCTCTGTGGCCATCCTGTCCTTTTCTGCTGCCAAGTCGGCTTTGGCTTGTGTGATCTGCTCTCTCACTTTTGCAATTTCTGCATCATGGGCCTCCTGATCCGCTGAATTGGCCTCTGCCATGAGTACGGCTAGTGCATCAAACAGGTCAGACAGAACTTGAACCGGTGGGCGCACAAGGCCTCCTGCCGCTGCTGCCGCTGCCGCTGCTGATCCGGAGAGCATTGCTACTGCGGTCGAAGAGTGATTCGCCGCTTGTGTACCGGCCATGAATATTCCAACCCAGTTGATCTGCTCAGGGGGGTCCGGAATGCTGTCGCCATCGGAACAGCCCCTAATTTGGTCGTCTTGCAACTGGTACAATGATTCGGTCTCTCCGGTTGAGGATTCGTCGCCGGAATAGACGATGGTCTCGCTACCGTATTCTGATTCATTCCAATGCTCTCCTCCGTGGATGACTCCCACAAAGGCACGCCTCACGGCCGGTTTAACCTGGGTAGATCTCGCACGCTGAGCCGTCTTGACGAGGTCGGTGCGGATGTCCGGCTCAGGCCCAGGCTCACCGATCTTGCCGATAAAAACGTGTATGCCACCAAAGGGGACCCGGTATCCGTACTCGATCGAGCCGGCTTCGGGACCCCATCCTGCATCATCGATGTAGAGCTTGCCGCGATGACTCTTGGTCATCTGGCCCATAGCATAGCCTTCGAGTCCTTTGAGCTTGCCCTCCAAGATCATCAAACCATCGTGCGATAGCCCCACGGTGGGCGCCAACTATCATGCATTTGTCACGGCAGATGTCCTCATGAAAGGACTTAGTCGTGGAGCCATCGCTACGGGTTAACTTGAAGGGGTTAAAGCGGACACAAAGACACAAGGGTTTATACTAGTTCGGCCCCTTCGATGAAGGTAAAAGCCTACGTCTAGTTGTGATGGAATTGATGTGGTTTTGATGGCTAGGGAGCAAACAAGCTTCGCCTAGGCTCGAGTTGTTGTTGTCTGTTCTTGAACCGCCGCCGGGTCGTCCCCTTATATACACGGGTGACGCCCATCGGTCCACAGAGTCCCACACCGGTTCATACTCGTATCCCGGTTGGTCTCTCTCTATTCCTAACTTACAATACAAGTTTACATACCAAGCCGGTTTATGGCTACAGGTTCTAAACTGACTACAAGCCTTGGGCCTTCATCTACTTAATCACCTTTACACTACTAATGAAGTTAACCCGGCCAGGTAGGCCGGTTCACGCCCAGTGGTAATATCCCCAACAGGGGGCGACAATGCTCGCTCGTTCACTCGAACCGGATGAAGCAGAGGCGACGGCGAGGGACTTGGCGGAGGGCGATGCTGGAAGCAGAGGAACCTGGCGGGCGGGGCAGGTGGTCTCCGGCGAGGGCGCCGGTGGCCGGGGACAGGGCCCAGCCGGCGGGATCCGGCAGGAACGGACAAGGGCGGCGGAGGCCAGCCGGATCTGGTGGTTTTTGACGAGGTTCCCTGACAGCAGTGCTCCATCGGGAGCCCATGGCAAACCTGCGATGGGACAGAGAACGGGAGGTGAGAGAGAGAAGAACAAGAAGATGGAAGGGGAGGCAGGGAAGAGAGGGGTGGTACGGGCCTGCTGGAGGAGGTCGCCGGTGATGCAGCTGGTCGCGAGGACGGGCGAGGGGTTCGGGCGTGAACGCAGCTGAGCACGGGAGTGAGCTCCTACGCGGGATGGAGGTGGCTGCGGGAGCCTCAGGCAAGCTCTTGCTTGGGAGAGGAACGAGGAGGCCTATGCGGTCGGGACAGGAGGATCGCCGGCAGCGAGGCTGCGGGCGTGGTGGCTCCGCAAGAGGAGGACGAGGCTGCGATCTGGTTGGTCGGCGCTGAAAGAATGGTGGAGGCGCTCTGGTGGATGGGGGAAAACAAGGTGGATCTGCTTGGCGGAGCAGGAGGATTGCTGGGGTGCGCGGGCCAGCGACGGTCGCCAGAGGGGGGGAAGCGGGGTCGCGATGAGCACGACTCGGGGAGGCGCGAAGGCAGGGGCGCAGACAAAGCAGCAGCGGGCAACGGCGGGCATGGGAGGCACCCTTGTGTGCACCCGTGGCTTCGAGCATGGGAGGAGAGGCAAGGCTGCAGCGGACGGGATCCTGCGACATGCGGCTCTGGCCGCTCGACGTTGGGGCACAACTGGGACCGATGCAGGTCGTGATGACGACATCGGCACGGGACTTGGCATGCGGCAGCGGTGGGATCGGACGAAGGAGCATGAGCAATAGGGGATCGGGATGAGGGCACAGCGCATGGGTGTGGCGGCGCAGGAGGAGAACGAAGGGGGGAGATGGGTATCGAGCGCGGTCGGGCTAGGATTAGTAGATAGGGTTGCGGTTGGGCTTAGGCGCACACGGGCCGATCTAGCTGCGTGGGTGGCTGGGGCGAGTTGCGGTAGCTGGGAGGCCCAGTTGGGCTGGCTCTCCTTTCTCTCCCTCTAATTTTCTTTTACAGAAAAGCATTAGAGAGAAAGAAAGGAAGAGGGGTTAGGGAAAGGAATTTGAGCACGAAGACAATTTTCCTGGGCTCATAAAAATAAGCTTGACCCAAGGAAATAGAAGTTGGCACGAATGCAAGATTTAAATTCAAACTCATTTGAATTAATTCAAATTGATTGATCTAGGACAAGGTTTAGGAGTGGCCAAAATGTTGAGATTTTTTGTGGAGCTCCGGAAAGCGATGAAAGAATTTATGGGCAAAGTTGGAGACCAAGAATTGAGATAACAAAGGCATGGAATATTTAGCAACTGTTTCATGGTGAATTCCAAATTAATGGAATATTTATTATAGCTCCCTAAATATAGTAGGGGACTTTGAATATGTTTTAAAGAGAAATCACCATCTGAATTCCCTCGATTTAAATGGATCAAAGATCCATGCAATTTATTTAGTTGAGTTTTAAAAAGGGTTGCATGATGACATGATGCAATGCAAATGATGCAATGATGAATGCATCAAACAAAAAAATTCACAAGACGAAACTCGGAAACCATGGAAGTCTTCTGGAACGTCTGATCCGGGGCATTACATCCTGCTTCTCCTCCTCGTCCTGGCTCGCGTTCAGAGATGCCCCGTGACCCCTCGCCCCTCTTCCTCACTCGCTGCTTCCTCTCCCCTCCTCTGGCTCTCTCACACGCGACCACCGAGCGGAGCTCATCGTCGACGCATGTCGTCACCGTGGCCAGAGCCACCACCCCGCCTCTCCGTGCTGCCCAGCGGCTCCGCCTCGATGGCACAGGGCTCCAAGATGAAGCACGCGCCCGCGGGACGCCTGAAGCGACACCACCGTCTTTTTTCCATTGCAGGCTGCCGGAGATCCCCATCATTGCCCCGCTTGCTCTGATGCCTCCCCGAGCTCGCTGAGTCCTTCGTCGTAACCGTTGTGAGCTGCCACGTCGATTCCCCCTCTTTCCTGGCTCTCTTTCCTCCCGCTAACACCGTTGCCGTCAAGCCCAAGAGCTTGGTTCCGCCGGCCATGTTGCCGCCATGGCCACCGTCGCGTAGAGCTGCAACCGAGCACACAGTCATGCTCAGTGCACCCCCAGGAGGCCGTAGTACCCCTCCTTGCCTCCTGTCGTGCTCCCTAACGCCGAACCCGAGCTCACCCGAACTCCGGCCGCCACCTTAGAGCTTGTCGCCGTCAACTCCGGCCACCCTAGTTGCTGTCGTCTATTGTTTAGGATGCGCGAGAGTCTAGGCTACGCGTAGATGCCCTCCGCTGGTCATTTGGTTGCCGGAGGAGCGATTCCGAGCACCTCCGCCGTCCCTGGCCTCGCCGGAGACGAGCCGTGGACCAGGTCCGGCGTGTTTGACCATTTTGACTGGGGGTTTTACCTCCCCAGGGTCGCTGACGTGTGGGCCCAGGCCCCTACTAATCCTGGGTTAAGTGCTAACTAAACTTAATTAGCCCTGCTAATACTGACATGTGGGACCAGGGCCTTAACTAGTATAGATTAGGATTAGTATTAGTGCAAATTAACTGAAGTTAGTTAGTTAGACACTGACATGTGGGTCCCAGCCGTCAGGTTTGACCCGGGCTGGCACCTTTAACCTATTGACATAGTGCTGATGTCACCCTGACATCATAACGGTTTTCTGGAAATTTAATTAAGTCAGGAAATGATTTATTATTTCAGAAAATACTCAAAACTTCTAAAAATCACGGAAACTAATCTATAACTCAGAATGAAATAAGTTATATTTGAAAAATGCTCAGAAAAATCCAATCTATCCATCTGTACTGGTTTCATGGATGTTTAAATAATTTAACCTTGCAGTTTAGTTCAAAATATGATAAGGCACTATGTAAATTCATAAGAGGAGTTTGGGGTTGAACCCTTGGTTCAAAATGACTCAAACCCATGTGGTTTTAGTTGCATTAGCTCAACCACAGCATATTGCCATGTCATAATCATGCATCATATTGTGCATTGCATTGATTGTGTTCTTCCTTGTTTGCCGGTGTTTGTCTCCTCTCAATAGACGTGGTTCCGACAATGATATCGATGACACCGATGAAGAGATATACTATCTTCAGAAGTGCCAGGCAAGCAAAACCCCCTTATTCATTTCAATAAAATCCCACTCTCTCGCTCCTACTCTCTCTTACTACATTATGACAACAATGATTCAACTGTTACATGCTATGGTAGTTGAACCCTTTTCATCTGCATGACCTATCATTATCACAGTAAATAGATGAAACCCACTAACATGAGTAGGAGTTGTTTGAGCCCTAATGTGCCTACTCATTCATTCTTGTTTGTCATGCCTGCTATTGCTCAGAGTTGAGTCATGTCTGATTCATCAGGGATGAATTGGAATGTTGTGAACATGTCCTACTATGTGTGAGCTAAGTGTGTGAATAAGATTTGGTAAAGGTAGCGGTGAGAGGCCATGTAGGAGTACATGGTGGGTTGTCTCATTGAAGCAGTCCTTAGGAACCGAGTTTTGTGTTTCTGATCCATGAACAGCTACTACCATGCATTGGGCCCGAAACCAATGGACCCTCTCGGCTTCTTAACCACCCTTGTCCTCTGTCCAGGAGTTGCAAGTAGTTTCTGGTGTTTGTAGTATGCTGGAGGCCGTGCACAGCACTGACCCGAGGGGTGGGCTGTGATGCGGTAGGCACATGGCCGGGTATGCGGGGCGCCCGTTTGGTGTCGCGGAACCCTGTACACATCGTTCGGGGCCATATGTGGAAACCTCGGCCGGACCCCCTGCGGATGGAACCTGAATAGGCGATAAACCTGGACTAGAGACTTGAGTGTTTAGGTAGGCCGTGACCGACACCCTCGTTGGGCTTCCACTTGAAGGTTGCCAAGTACATGTCGTGTAAACAGTGGTAAGTGGTGAGAGAGTATGTGAAGAAGTACACCCCTGCAGGGTTAACATCATCTATTCGAATAGCCGCGTCCGCGGTAAAGGACCTATGGGTTGCCTATACAGTTCATAGAAAAGTGAAAGTGGATACTCAAAAATACGCAAGATAAGCGTGAGTGCTATGGATGGCGTTTTCAAAGGGAAACGGGAGCGAATCCATAGTGGTGTATTGATATGGTGAATATGTGGACTCATGTGCGCCACCTCAAAAGAGTTACTTGAAGTCGTAGTTCAGGTTAGCCACTGAGTCAAAGCTAGCTTGCTGCAGTTAAACCCCACCATCCCTTTGTTGATAATGATGCATATGTACTTAGTTCTGATGTAAGTCTTGCTGGGTACATTTGTACTCACGTTTGCTTAATTTATGTTTTTGCAGAGAGACTTCAGTCTCGCTAGTAGTTCCACGTGGACTTCGACGTTAGCGTGTTACCTTAGCTATGATCTTGTGCCCTCGGCAGGATCTTGTAGATAGTCAAGCTTCTTAGTCATTTTCATTTGTAGTTGTCTGTACTCAGACAAGTTAAGCTTCTGCATGTGCCTTTGACTTGTATGCTATGAATGTTGGGTAATGAGACCCATGATTGTAATATCTCGCTCCTTGAAGCCTATTGAATAAATACTTTAGTTATAGAGTTGTGTTGTGATGCCATGTTGTATTTGCACATATCGAGCATATTGTGTGTATGTTATTGAAATGCTTGGTGTGTGTGGGATCCGACAACCTGGTTGTTTATTCTTGGTAACCTCTCTTACCGCGAAATGTCTCCTAGTGCTTCCACTGAGCCATGACTGCTCCGGAACACTTAGGTTGGCCGGCGTGTGTGAGGGAGTCCTGGATTAAGGGGTCCTCGGATAACTGGACTATATACTTTGGCCGGACTGTTGGACTATGAAGATACAAGATTGAAGACTTCGCCCCGTGTCCGGATGGGACTCTCCTTTGCATGGAAGGCAAGCTTGGATATTCGGATCTGTAGATTTCCTTCTCTGTAACTGACTCTATATAACCCTAGCTCCTCCGGTGTCTATATAAATCAGAGGGTTTTAGTCCATAGGACAACAACAATCATAATCATAGGCTAGCTTCTAGGGTTTAGCCTCTATGATCTCGTGGTAGATCAACTCTTGTAATACTCATATCATCAAGATCAATCAAGCAGGAAGTAGGGTATTACCTCCATCGAGAGGGCCCGAACCTAGGTAAAACATCATGTCCCCTGCCTCCTATTACCATTAGCCTTAGACGCACAGTTTGGGACCCCCTACCCGAGATCCGCCGGTTTTAACACCGACATTGGTGCTTTCATTGAGAGTTCCACTATGCCGTCGTTGTAAGGCTTGATGGCTCCTCCGGTCATCTTCAACGATGCGGTCCAGGGGGAGGTTTTCCTTCCCGGATAGATCTTCGTATTCAGCAGCTTCGTACTGTGGGCCAACTCGCTTGGCCATCTGGAGCAGATTGATAGCTACGCCCCTGGCCATCAGGTCAAGTTTGGAAGCTTAAACTATAGTGCCGACATCCGTGGAGACTTGATCTTTGACGGATTCGAGCCAATGCCGGGTGCGTCGAATGGTCACGACGGGCATGACTTTAATCTGCCATTGGACAGTATTCGGGAGATCGCGACTGCGGTGGCACCGGGAATCAATCCGGAGCAGATCGTGCCTTCCGAGGGTGGTGGATGGACCCCGTCACGGAGGTCACATACTCATCGGCATCGGAGCCGAACAATGAACGCACCTCCCGTGAGGGTGGTGTCATCGGACCCCCGGAATCGTCTCCGGCTGCAGGATCCAAACCGCGTGCGTCTGTGCCTATCGAATCGGATTAGGCACCAGTCACGGAGTTCACTGCCGCGGATATTTTTCAGCACTCGCCCTTGGGTGATGCTCTGAACTCATTAAAGTCTCTTTCCTTGTCAAGATATTCCTGGCCGAACTAAGTTCGGCTCGAGTGGGAAGCGGACGACGAAGAAATTCATTCCCCACCCACCACCCACTTCATAGCCACTGTCGATGACTTAACTGACACGCTCGATTTCGACTCCAAAGACATCGACGGTATTTACAACGACGCAGGAGAAGAACAGGAACCACCGCCCATTGGGCACTGGACTGCCACCTCATCGTATGATATATACATGGTGGACACACCAAAATAAGGCGATGGTGACGATACAATGAAGGATAATCCCCTCGATAAGCCACCAAAGCGGCGCCGTAGACGGCGCTCTAAATCCCGCCACAGTAAAAACGGCGACAACAGCGCAAGAAATAGGAATACCCAAGTTGACTCCAAAGGAAACGACGACCCCATGAACCCAGCGATGGAGCAAGATGAGCCAGGGGACGATGAGCATAGTCTGGAGCCGGCGTCAGATGACGCCGATCCCAAGGGTAAAATTCACCAACCTGTCTCCAGAGAAGAGAACAGCTCGGACGATGATGCACTCATCATCCCAGAAAAACTCTTGGAACAAGAGAACCTCCATAGAAAGGCTTATCGCCACTGCGGGGAGCCTAAAGAAGCAGAAGCAAAGGCTTAAGGCCGCACAGGATACACTCAACCGTAGGTGGAACAAAGTGCTCGACACAGAAGAAAAATACGGCGACGATCATCACACAAAGAGCTATCCAAACCGCAAGCTCCTGCCCGAATTCGACGACAAGGCCGTAGAGCCCATTCAGTCGAAAACGACCGATCAGCCGGACGGACCGCCCTGTGGCCGTGATAAGATGGCTAACGATGCCGCACACAAGTCAGCACACGATTTACATGAGCTCCTGGACAGAAAGTCCGGTATGGCCAGATCCATCTACGGATCTAGGTAGCGCGCTCCGGCACAGGATCAGAGCTATTGAAACAATCATATTGATTGAACACCAGCTAGGAATCGGAACCGAATACAACAACCGTCGATAGCATGCCACGACACGACCAAATACATGGGTGCCGCACACCCCCTGTGCTTCACCGATGAGGTGCTGGATCATGAATTTCCGTAAGGATTTAAACCCATGAATATAGAGGCATACGACGGAACTATAGACCCTGGGGTCTGGATCGACGACTTTATCCTTCATATCCACATGGCTCGTGGAGATGATCTCCACACCATTAAATATCTACACCTCAAATTAAAGGGACCAGCTCGGCACTGGTTGAAAAGCCTTCTCGAAAACTCAATCGGGAGTTGGGAAGAACTTGAGGATGCTTTCAGGGCCAATTTTCAAGGGACCTATGTCCGACCTCCAGACGCAGACGACCTAAGTCACATAATTCAATAACCCGAAGAGTCAGCCCGAAAGCACTAGAACAGATTTCTTACTAAGAAGAATCAAATAGTCGATTGCCCGGACGCCGAAGCCTTAGCGGCCTTCAAACACAGTAGCCGAGGACAATGGCAGCCTTAACAAGCCTTATGACCCGCTTTTGCGCGGGCGAGGACAGCTGGCTAGCCCATAGTGGTACCAGCGACCCAAGTACATCCGAAGTCAGGGATGGCAACGGGAAGCCGGGACGCAAAAAAAAACAAGCATCGAAACAATAATGACAGCCCAGAGAACACGACGGTCAACGCCAAATTCAGGGGCGCTTGACCCGGTCAACAGAAGAAGCCATTTAAAACCAGTAGAGATGGACCGTCCAGCCTAAACAAGATTCTAGACCAATTATGTGAGATTCACGGCACTCCCGAAAAACCTGCAAATCATACCCACAAAGAGTGTTGGGTTTTCAAACAGGCCGGCAAGCTAAATGTCGAATAAAAGGGGAGGGATACGCCAAGTGAAGATGAGGACGAGCCTCGTCAGCCGAACACTGGAGGACAGAAAAATTCCCACCAGAAGTCAAAACAGTGAATATGATTTACGCAACTCACATTCTAAAAAGAACGCGCAAGCGCGCACTCCGAGATGTATATGCTGTTGAGCCCGTCGCCACCAAATTTAATCCCTGGTCGGCCTGCCCGATCACCTTTGACCGCAGGGACCATCCGACTAGTCTCCGGCACGGAGGATCGGCTGCCTTGGTGCTCGACCCAATAATTGACGGATACCATCTCACGCGAGTCCTTATGGACGGTGGCAGTAGTCTAAACCTAATATATCAGGACACTGTCCGCAAAATGGGGATAGACGCTTCAAGGATCAGCCGAAGTAACACTACCTTTAAAGGAGTGAGACCAGGCGCCGAGGCCCACTACGGGCTCTCTAGTACTAGAGGTTGTATTCGGTTCTCCCAACAACTTCCGAATCGAGGAATTAACATTCGACATCGCTCCATTCCGAAGTGGCTATCACGCACTACTCGGACGAACGGCCTTCGCTCGTTTTAATGTAGTACCGCATTACGCCTACCTCAAACTTAAGATGCCCGGTCCACGCGGTGTCATCACAGTTAGCGGAAATACAGAGTGTTCCTTACGCGCGGAAGAGTAAGTGGCGACTCTAGCCGCCGAATAGTGAGCGGTCCCTCCAACCAGGAATAATGGCTGGTCGTCAAGACCACAGACACGGTTAGACGAGTTCGGCGCCCCACCCAATGTAACAGCTAGGTTGGGATTTCCCCATAAAACATGCTAGGGGCTGCTCGCAAAAGAGCCCACAGTTCGGCTCGACCCTATCAATACAATAGCATATTTCATTTTCATGGTTCATTCAGATTAACACCTCACATGAAGTCTTTCAACTGGGTTTTTCCTTTTCTTTTATAGACGATCATCGTGCTACACCCTTCCAGGATACGGCACAACGGAGATAAAGGCACAGACGTGCAGCAGGGCCCTGCTCAAAGGTTTCTTTTTAGATTAAGACCCTACGTAAACCATTTAAATGTCTTTTGTTGCTTCTTCCCCTCTGGAAACTTTATACAACTGGAAGGGATACCGACGTTTTAGGCATTTTTGTCACACCAGACTACTGCCCATACATGGAAACTCAGCGCTTATTGTCAAGGGCGTTATTCAACCCAGTGCACATTATAAAGTCCGAATACCTTAGGGAGTGTTCGGCGTCGCGAGTTTGGCCTTATATGCATCAGCTCCGAATCATGTCTTTGGTCAAATGTTGGGTTTGCCCGGCTCCCGTGTTTTGCTACCTTACGTTACGTTCTATCGGCTAAGGTGGCACCGGGAGAACTACTGCGATTGTGCCCCAGTTCATCTGGACGAGCACCTCAGTAGAGAATGCCAAAAACTGACTGTCATGATACAGCGCTAGACTGGTCAACCACTCGATGACCCAGCGGAATCTTCATGATTCCTCTGCATTAATGAATTATCAGTTTCCCGGTCACATACATACGCGCACCATATCTGGCTGAACGTGAAAGTACCATGGGCTATCTAGTAGCCCCACCGCCAAACTCCTATGGCTAAGTGAAAGTGTTAAAGCTATATAGTCCGATTGCCTGGTTCGCCACGCTGTCACCTCCATAACGGACCAAGACGTTGGATCAAGTGTGACTACGCGTTTTTCCGAACACCCCTGCATTATATGCGTGGGGGCTGAAGCCGACGACTGCAAACTTTTAGGTTATATACATACACAAACGGCCACACAGGAGGCATTATAATACTTTCGGGCAAAAGTACAAAAACAGTATTTATAACCAAAATTGCATTGTCTTTACAATCGCGATACATGTCATTCGAACCTGGCACTCTTCGAGCATTGAGCCTCTATTGAACGGGCGCCTTCTAAGACTTCTTCGAAATAATGCTCGGCCGGGTCCTGGCCGTCTGCCGCACTCCGGATTGCAATAGCGGTGGCTTCCATCCTAGCCCAGTATGTTTTAACATGGGCAAGAGCCATCCGCACACCCTCTATGCACGCCGACCTCTTCACAGCATCGATATGCGACACAGCACCAAGGAACTTTTGCACCAATCCAAAATAGTTTTACGGCCTTGCTCCTTGTGGCCAAAGATGATCCACGATAGACCTCATAGCAAGCACGGACAACCTGTGGAGTTCGGCCCATGCGGCCATCTTTTCATTCAATGGCAGCGGACGCGTCGAGGCACTGAACTGCGACCAGAATAACCTCTCAGCCTTATGGTCTTTCCAACCTTTGTAAAACTCGGCCGCATCAGCAGCACTCTTTGCTAGGTCCGCATATGAGTCCGCCGCACTCCACAACTGATCCAGAGAGGCATACTTTGGATCTCCGAATTTAATCCGCAACAGATAGGGCTTCCCAGCCACGATATCTCTGGCTTCACAAAACTCCTCCATCATCCCCCTCATTTCAGAGCGGGTTTCCTTGGCTGCCTCCAAGGCCTTCTTTAGGTCAGCCACTTTTGCTTGATTTTCCTTTTCAAGGAGCTCACGGCGGTTGGTGGCATCTTCCAGCGCGGTAGCCATCTGGGCTATCTTTTCTTTGCTCCGGCGATGAGCAGCTTGTTCGGCTCTTAACTCCTCGACCGCCTTCAGAGCGGCCGCATCACTTATCCGGGCTTGCTCCTTGGCTCGGGCAAGCTCCGCCCGAAGCGTCTCCACGGCAGCAGCTCCATCTGTAGTCACATCATATTATAGATACTAGCGTCATGCTCCTCTTAAACATTTGCTAACAAGCCGAATATACATACCCTAGGCCTCGTCAAGCTGCTTGTTAACAAGCGTGATATCGGCATTGGCCACGTCCAGTTGCCGCTTTAGTTCGGCAAAATCAGCAGATCAGCCGGTGATGTCTACTACACAACCTTCTTCTTGTAGACGTTGTTGGGCCTGCAAGTGCACGGGTTTGTAGGATAGTAGCAAATTTTCCTCAAGTGGATGACCTAAGGTTTATCAATCCGTGGGAGGCGTAGGATGAAGATGGTATCTCTCAAGAATCCCTGCAACCAAATAACAAAGAGTCTCTTGTGTCCCCAACACACCCAATACAATGGTAAATTGTATAGGTGCACTAGTTCGGCGAAGAGATGGTGATACAAATGCAATACGGATAGTAGATAAAGGTGTTTGTAATCTGAAAATATAAAAACAGCAAGGTAACTAATGATAAAAGTGAGCGTAAACGGTATTGCCATGATAGGAAACAAGGCATAGGGTTCATACTTTCACTAGTGCAAGTTCTCTCAACAATAATAACATAGATAGATCATATAACAATCCCTCAACATGCAACAAAGAGTCACTCCAAAGCCACTAATAGCGGAGAACAAACGTAGAGATTATGGTAGGGTACGACTCCACCTCAAAGTTATTCTTCCGGATCAATCTATGCAAGAGTTCGTACTAGAATAACACCTTAAGACACAAATCAACCAAAAACCTAATGTCACCTAGATACTCCATTGTCACCTCAAGTATCCATGGGCATGATTATACGATATGCATCACACAATCTCAGGTTCATCCAACCAACACAAAGTACTTCACAGATTGCCCCAAAGTTTCTACCGGAGAGTCAAGAAAATGTGTGCCACCGCAAGTTGGTCACCAAAACATACATCAAGTGGCACGTGATATCCCATTGTCACCACAGGTGAACACGCCAAGACATACATCAAGTGTTCTCAAATCAAAGACTCAATCCAATAAGATAACTTCAAGAGGGAAACTCAATTCATCACAAGAGAGTAGAGGGGGAGAAACATCATAAGATCCAACTATAATAGTAAAGCTCGTGATACATCAAGATCGTGCCATAGAGAGAACACGAGAGATAGAGATCAAACACATAGCCCCGAGGGTGAACTAATCCCTCCTCGTCATGGGTAGCGCCGGGATGATGAAGATGGCCACCGGTGATGGGTTCCCCCTCCGGTAGGGTGCCGGAACGGGCTCCCGAGAATTTTTTGGTGGCTACAGAGGCTTGCGGCGGCGGAACTCCCGATCTATCTTGATATTCGATGTTTTTAGGATACGTAGGCTTATATAGGTGAAAGAAGTTGGTCGGGAGGTGCTCGAGGGGCCCACGAGACAGGGGGCGCGCCCAGTAGTGGGGGGCCGCCCTCCTATCTAGTGGCCTCCTCGAGGATCTTCTGACGTGGACTCCAAGTCTCCAGGATCATATTTTTCCAAAAAATGACGCTGCCGAAGGTTTCATTCCGTTTGGACTCCGTTGGATATTCCTTTTCTTCGAAATACTTAAACAGGCAATAAAACAGCAATATGGGCTTGGCCTCCGGTTAATAGCTTAGTCCCAAAAGTAATATAAAAGTGTATAATAAAGCCCATAATCATTCAAAACAGATAATAAAATAGCATGAATGCTTCATAAATTATAGATACATTGGAGATGTATCAGCCGGCCGCCGAACCCTCAGCCACCTACACATAAAGCAGCACACTTATTACCGGAGATTACGATCCTCTGTTTGCCACATTGATGGCAACCAGAGTCTCAGGGGCTACAATCTATATAGAGCACACTTAGCATGTGCGGAACCATCAAAAATACATTTTTTTGCGTACCTCAAAGCCTCTCAGTAGACTCGTAAAAGCTTCATTCAAACCGCTTTTCGTGGATGAAATCCTCTCCACCACCATACCCATTAAGGCATGATGTGTCTCTGAGATGGCCGCTCGCTCCAGAAGGCCCATTAGTGTGTCCGGCTGTGTGCCGGACAATCCTGGACTCCTCTTGAAGCTCTCTTTGGGAGCCGGACATTCCAGACTCCGGGCAGCTGAAGTGTCAACTTCTGGCCTTGGTGGATCAGGAGAAATCCTCCGTGACGACACCTCGGGGTTGTCCACCCCATGTGACGGGGAGACAGGGGGAGGCGTCTCGCTCTCCATCATCTCCAAAGGAAGTTCCCACGAGGACGAACTCTGTGGGGAAGGGCTGCTAGCCGGACTGCAACAAATATGTTTTGGTCATTATCCTCAGAGGCAAAACGGGATATGTTTACCAAAGTACTCTTTGACTTACCGCTTGGTGGAGGGCTAGCCCCCTTGCGGGCGCTGCGCATTAAGGACACCCTCTGGGGCAGGGTCCTCTGGCGAGGGTTTCTTCCTTCGTTTGGAAACCTCCATTTCCAAATCTTCAGAGGCAGCCCTTTTCTTACCTTGAGGAGAAGGGATTTTAGATTCCCCTCCCCAATTATCCTCCTTCGTGGAGGCACCTACTCCTCCAATCTGGATGTGTAAAAAATGAGGCCCATCTGTGGCTTCTCTCTTCCTCCCCTCGTCTTCTCCTGATGGCACCTGAGACGGCGCACAGTCAAGCATCCTGGTCAACAAAGGATTCGGCAATCCTTCGGGAAGAGGGGCCGAACACCTAATCCTCTCCACCTTCTTCAGCCAGTCCTGGTAGAGAGCAATTTTTAGAATGATGTTATAATTAGAAGTATTTACCTGGGTATCCGGACGGTTACAATTAAGACCCGCGTCCTCGGTGGTGTCCAGACACTTTATTCGTGATTCGAAGATTGACTCATACATCTCTTTGAGCGTCATGTCGAAGAATTGTTGAATGGTTCGCGGTCCTTCCGAGTTGAACTCCCACATACGGAGAGGATGACGTTGGCAGGGCAGGACTCGACGCGCCAGCAACACTTGCATTATCCTGACAATATTGACATCCCTATTAAGGTCTCAGATGTGGCTTTGCAATGTCAGCATGTTGTTAACCGGCCCCCAGTCCAGCCCCTTATTAACCCACGACGCCAGTTGAGGTGGACGGCCCGGGTGGAAAGCTGGAGCAGTCACCCACTTTGTACCTCGAGGAGCGGCGATGTAAAACCACTCCCGCTGCCATAAACCATAAGTCTCCATGAAAGAACCCTTTGGCCATGGGGTGTCGGTGCCTTTGCTTATTATAGAACCTCCGCACTCCACGTGATGCCCATCGATCACCCTCGGCCTCACATTGAAGGTCTTGAGCCACAGGCCGAAGTGGGGGGTAATGCGGAGAAATGCTTCACACACGACGATAAACGACGAGATTTGAAGGATGGAATGTGGAGCTAGATCATGGAAAGCTAGCCCATAATAGAACATAAGGCCCCTCACGAAGGGATCGAGAATAAAACCTAACCCTCGGAGGAAGTGGGAAATAAATACGACACTCTCGTTGGGTTCGGGAGTGGGGATGACCTACCCTTGAGCAGGTAGCCTGTGCGGGATCTCGGCGGTGAGATACCTGGCCTCCCTAAGCTTCCGGATGTCTTCCTCTATGATGGAGGAAGCCATCCACCGGCTTGATCGGATCCGGACATAGTCGAAGGACCAAAGTGCTTTAGCTTGAGCCTTGGGTGTTGGAACTCTAGGTACGGGACGGGAAGGATCAAGCGTGGGAAGAAAAGGACAGGCCTCGACCGCTTTATAAGTTGCACAAGTTTGATCAATAATAATTTCAATCACCTTTTCTAGCATGATAATATGTCATAACAGTAGTTCATCTCATAAAACTTCTCATGATAAAGTAACAAGCAATTCACATGTCAAAGCATAGACCATAAACTTTCTTGAAAACTAGCAAACTTCATTCTCAGTCATCAAACAATTGCAATTCATCTTATTTTGAGGAATGGCAAACTCCACATACTCAACTATCATATAGTCTTCTATAATTGCTAACACTCACGCAATATTAATGGTTATGGAGTTTCAATCGGACACTGAGAAATATAGGGGCTTGTAGTGTTGCCTCCCAATGTATTCACCTTTGGGTGATGTCAACAATAATAGTTCATGCTAACTTACATCCAATTGGATATATATATATATATATCAGGATCTTCCCAACACGAGGTGCTTGCCAAAGGATAAAATGAAAAAAGGGAAAGGTGAAGATCACCTTGACTCTTGCATAAAAGTAAAAGACATAAAGTAAAAGATAGGCCCATAGTAGAGGGAAGCAGAGGTTGTAATGCGCTTTTAGGGTTGGATGCACAAAATCTTAATGCGAATGAACATCACTTGATATTGCCACTTATATATGGAACTTTATTATGCAGTCCGTCACTTTTATTGCTTCCATAACAAGAGATCGTATAAAGC
This sequence comes from Triticum dicoccoides, assembly GCF_002162155.2. Lineage (NCBI taxonomy): Eukaryota > Viridiplantae > Streptophyta > Magnoliopsida > Poales > Poaceae > Triticum > Triticum dicoccoides. Next base: position 269,327,953 of record NC_041393.1, read on the forward strand.
TATTTTCTTCACACCAAAAGATCATACATATTTAGAGAGCAATGTGTATTGCTTGCACCGATGACAACTTAATTGAAGGATCTTACTCAATCCATAGGTAGGTATGGTGGACTCTCATGGCAAAACTGGGTTTAAGGGTATTTGGAAGCACAAGTAGTATCTCTACTTGGTGCAAGGAATTTTGGCTAGCATGAGGGGGAAAGGCAAGAACAACATGTTTGAATGATCCATGACAATATACTTTAATTGAGATGTCGGAAAACATAACCCATTACATTGTCTTGCTTGTCCAACATCAACTCTTTAGCATGTCATACTTAATGAGTGCTACCAATTATAAAAGATGACTAGGATAGTGTATTTATATGTGAAATCTCTCTTCCTTCAATATTCTTTCTTGAATTGTTCAAATGACCAATACAATGCTTGCTAACCTTCAATAAATTTCCAACCTCTACTTCTTAGATGTGAAGTCATTACTCCCCATGGGATAAGCAAAAGAGACATATATAAATTCAGATTTATGACATTCAACTCATTCAACAATTTACTCATAGGATATAAGTGAAACACACGAGTAAGTGGCAAACTACTCCAAAAAGATATAAGTGAAGATCAATGAGTAGCTAAATAATTATGTAAATATGCGAAGACTCCCGCTCAATTAAGAATTTCAGATCTTGGTATTGTATTCAAACAGCAAGCAAAACAAAATAAAATGACATTGCAAGGATAGCACAACTCATGTGAAGAAGCAAAAACTTAGGCTCAACCGATACTAACCGATAGTTGTTGAAGAAGAAAGGTGGGATGCCTACCGGGGCATCCCCAAGCTTAGATGCTTGAGACTTCTTGAAATATTATATTGGGGTGCCTTGGGGATCCCCAAGCTTGAACTTTTGTGTCTCCTTAATTCCTCTCATATCATGGTTTCTCTTTTTATCAAAAGCTTCATCCAGACCAAACTCAACAAGAACTCGTGAGATAGGTTAGTATAAACCAATGCAAAACCTTATCATTATCTACTGTAACAAATCACTAAAATTATTATTCAACATTGCACACTAAATGACTCCGCATAATTAATACTCCTATCCTCAAATAGAATCATTAAACAAGTAAACATATGCAAACAATGCAAACATAACAGCAATCTGCCAAAACAGTATAGTCTGTAAAGAATGCAAGAGTATCAATACTTCCCTAACTCCAAAAATTATAAAATAACATTCCTGCTGTAGTAAATTTACCAGAGCTCATTATGCAAAAAAATTCATCATTATATCACTCTCTGACTTTTCTAGGGAATTTTTGCAACAACGGTAAACTTTCTGTTTTCAAACAGCAACATGAATACTAGCAAAATAAGCATGGTAAAGGCTATCCTTGACCTTTTTATTGAAAATAAAGATGAAAAACATTATTCTAAATAACAGAAAGCAAATAATAACAAAATAAAATGACACTCCAAGCAAAACACATATCATGTGGTGAATAAAAATATAGCTCCAAGTAAAGTTACCGATGAACGAAGACGAAAGAGGGGATGCCTTCCGGGGCATCCCCAAGATTAGGCTCTTGGTTGTCCTTGAATATTACCTTGGGGTGCCTTGGGAATCCTAAAGCTTAGGCTCTTGCCACTCCTTATTCCATAGTCCATCGAATCTTTACCCAAAACTTGAAAACTCCACAACACAAAACTCAACAGAAAACTCGTAAGCTCCGTTAGTATAAGAAAATAAAACAACCACTTAGGTACTATAATGAACTCATTCTAAATTAATATTGGTGTAATATCTAATGTACTCCAACTTATCTATCGTTCATACCCTCCGATACTACTCATAAATTCATGAAAATAAGCAAACAACACATAGAAAACAGAATCTGTCAAAAACAGAACAGTCTATAGTAATCTGTATCAAACTATACTTATGCAACTCCAAAACTCCTACCAAATTAGGAAGTCCTAAGCAATTTGTTTACCAATCCAAAGCAAGAAGAATCAGATCAGAAGCATGTTTCTGTGATTAACAAAACTAATTTACTGGGTGCAAAAGTTTCTGATTTTCAGCAGGATCAACACAACTATCACCGTAAGCTATCCTAAAGGTCTTACTTGGCACTTTATTGAAACAAAAGCTATAAAACATGATTTCTAAAGTAGAATAATCATGTGAACACACAAAAACAGTAAGGTTAAATATTGGGTTGTCTCCCAACAAGCGCTTTTCTTTAATGCCTTTGTAGCTAGGCATGATGATGGCAACGATGCTCACATAAAAGATAAGAATTGAAACATAACGGGAGAATCATGAAGCATATGACTAGCACATTTAAGCCTAACCCACTTCCTATGCATAGGAATTTTGTGAGCAAACAACTTATGGAACAATAATCAACAAGCATGGGAAGGTAAAACAAGCATAGCTTCTAAATTTTAAGCACATAGAGAGGAAACTTGACATTATTGCAATTCCTACAAGCATATATTCCTCCCTCATAATTATTTTTAGTAGCATCATGAATGAATTCAACAATATAACCAGCACCTAAAGCATTCTTTTCATCATCTACAAGCATAGAAAATTTACTACTCTCCACATAAGCAAAATTCTTCTCATTTGGAATAGTGGGAGTATCATAAGAGACTTGAACACTAAAAATTGTTCCCACATTGAAAGAGTAATGTTCAGAAAAAGGATAATCATAATCATGACAAGACTTGTAAATATAATCATCACTACTTTTTATAGCATAAGTTTCATCACAATAATCATCATAAGTAGCAACTTCGTTCTCATCATAATCGATTGAAACCTCTCCCAAGATAGTGGAATCATTACTAAATAAAGTTGACACTCTTCCAAATCCACTTTCATATTCATCACAATAAGATTCAACATCCTCCAAAATAGTGGGATAACTACTTCCTAAAGTTGACACTCTTCCAAACCCACTTTCATCAATATAATCATCATAGGTAGGAGGCATGCTATTATCATAACAACTTTGCATATCAAAACTTAGGATGCTAAAAATATCATCTTCATTAAACATAGCATCCCCAAGCTTGGGAAAAACATTAATTTCAGCAAATATATTCTCAAATATTTCATCCTCATCAAACATAGCTTCCCCAAGCTTGGGCCTTTTCATATCATAAGCATAATCACTCTCATCATTAATAGTATGGATAGCACCAATAGTATAGCAATTATCCTAATCACAGTGAGTAGTAGGAGCAACATCATTTGGGAGGGATACCTTTTAACCTTTGTTTACCCTTCTTTTCCTTTTCTTTTTCACATTATGTGTCGGTTCAAACTTCCTCTTTGAGCTCCTTATTGACGATATTGGTTGAATAGAAAGCTCCTCCTCGTTACCTGATTCATCATAAGAAATAATAGGAGGATATTGGGAAGTATCTTCCCTTTCATTAGTATTCTCTTCATCTTCTAATTGCTTTCTTTTCTTTAGGTAACTGGCAATATAAGGATTTTCAATGCAATTCTCCACACAAAACATATAAATCTTTTCTATATCAATATCAAGGAAATGCTCAAGATTAAATTCTGGAATAGGCTTAGTTAAACGTTTCAACTCTTCATAACCCAAAAGCAAGCTAAGTTGATTATAATGTGCAAGGGAAATCAAATCATCACAATTTTTGGACATGATTCGGTCATGAAACAATTTGCATTGGAGATGTAAATGACCACGTTCATTGCAAAGTTCACAAGTACGGCAAAGGAATTTTAAATTTTCAGCACTCACATCTAGCCTTTCTTGCAACCATTTAGTTTCTAAATGCTTATGCCTCTTGCAATATATATCTTCTCTATTTGGTGTGTTCATGCAAACATGCACTCCACAAAAATCAACATGCTTATAGGAGACATTTTCATCATAACTAGTGCAATCATCATTAGTACTAAGGATAATCAAAGAGTTCATACTAAAAACATTGCAATCATGCTCATCATTCAAAGATTTAGTACCAAGCATTTTAATGCATTCTTCTTCTAGCACTTGAGCACAATTTTCCTCTTCATCATACTCACGAAAGATATTAAAAAGATGAAGCGTATGAGACAAGCTTAACTCCATTTTTTTTGTAGTTTTCTTTTATAAACTAAACTAGTGATAAAACAAGAAACAAAAAGATTCGATTGCAAGATCTAAAGATATACCTTCAAGCACTAACCACCCCGGCAATGGCGCTAGAAAAGAGCTTGATGTCTACTACACAACCTTCTTCTTGTAGACGTTGTTGGGCCTGCAAGTGCACAGGTTTGTAGGATAGTAGCAAATTTCCGTCAAGTGGATGACCTAAGGTTTATCAATCCGTGGGAGGCGTAGGATGAAGATGGTCTCTCTCAAGCAACCCTACAACCAAATGACAAAGAGTCTCTTGTGTCCCCAACACACCCAATACAATGGTAAATTGTATAGGTGCACTAGTTCGGCGAAGATATGGTGATACAAGTGCAATATGTATTGTAGATAAAGGTTTTTGTAATCTGAAAATATAAAAACAGGAAGGTAACTAATGATAAAAGTGAGCGTAAACGGTATTACCATGATAGGAAACAAGGCATAGGGTTCATACTTTCACTAGTGCAAGTTCTCTCAACAATAATAACATAGATATATCATATAACAATCCCTCAACATGCAACAAAGAGTCACTCCAAAGCCACTAATAGCGGAGAACAAACGTAGAGATTATGGTAGGGTATGAAACCACCTCAAAGTTATTCTTCCGGATCAATCTATGCAAGAGTTCGTACTAGAATAACACCTGAAGACACAAATCAACCAAAACCCTAATGTCACCTAGATACTCCATTGTCACCTCAAGTATCCGTGGGCATGATTATACGATATGCATCACACAATCTCACATTCATCCAACCAACACAAAGTACTTCAAAGAGTGCCCCAAAGTTTCTACCGGAGAGTCAAGAAAACGTGTGCCAACCCCTATGCATAGGTTCATGGGCGGAACCCGCAAGTTGGTCACCAAAACATACATCAAGTGGCACGTGATATCCCATTGTCACCACAGATAAACACGCCAAGACATACATCAAGTGTTCTCAAATCAAAGACTCAATCCGATAAGATAACTTCAAGAGGGAAACTCAATTCATCACAAGAGAGTAGAGGGGGAGAAACATGATAAGATCCAACTATAATAGTAAAGCTCGTGATACATCAAGATCGTGCCATAGAGAGAACACGAGAGAGAGAGAGAGAGAGATCAAACACATAGCTACTAGTACATACCCTCAGCCCCGAGGGTGAACTACTCCCTCCTCGTCATGGGTAGCGACGGGATGATGAAGATGGCCACCGGTGATGGGTTCCCCCTCCGGCAGGGTGCTGGAACGGGTTCCCAAGAGGTTTTTGGTGGCTATAGAGGCTTGCGGCGACGGAACTCCCGATCTATCTTGATATTCGATGTTTTTAGGGTACGTAGGCTTATATAGGCAAAAGAAGTTGGTCGGGAGGTGCTCGCGGGGCCCACGAGTCAGGGGGGCGCGAATAGTAGGGGAGCGCCCTCCTATCTCGTGGCCTCCTCGAGGATCGTCTGACGTGGATTCCAAGTCTCCAGGATCATATTCTTCCAAAAAATTCATGCTGCCGAAGGTTTCATTCCGTTTGGACTCTGTTTGATATTCCTTTTCTTCGAAATACTGAAACAGGCAATAAAACAGCAATATGGGCTGGGCCTCAGGTTAATAGGTTAGTCCCAAAAGTAATATAAAAGTGTATAATAAGGCCCATAATCATTCAAAACACATAATAAAATAGCATGAATTCTTCATAAATTATAGATACATTTGAGATGTATCAGCCGGCCGCCGAACCCTCAGCCACCTGCACATAAAGCAGCACGCTTATTACCGGAGATTACGATCCTCTGTTCGCCACATTGATGACAACCAGAGTCTCAGGGGCTACAATCTATACAGAGCACACTTAGCATGTGCGGAACCATCAAAAATACATTTTTTTGCGTACCTCAAAGCATCTCAGTAGACTCGTAAAAGCTTCATTCAAACCGCTTTTCGCGGATGAAATCCTCTCAACCACCGTACCCATTAAGGCATGATGTGTCTCTGAGATGGCCGCTCGCTCCAGAAGGCCCATTAGTGTGTCCGGCTGTGTGCCGGACAATCCTGGACTCCTCTTGAAGCTCTCTTTGGGAGCCGGACATTCCAGACTCCGGGCAGCTGAAGTGTCAACTTCCGGCCTTGGTGGATCAGGAGAAATCCTCCGTGACAACACCTCGGGGTTGTCCACCCCATGTGACGGGGAGACAGGGGGAGGCGTCTCGCGCTCCATCATCTCCAAAGGAAGATCCCACGAGGACGAACTCTATGGGGAAGGGCTGCTAGCCGAACTGCAACAAATATGTTTTGGTCATTATCCTCAGAGGCAAAACGGGATATGTTTACCAAAGTACTCTTTCACTTACCGCTCGGTGGAGGGCTGGCCCCCTTGCAGGCGATGCACGGTAAGACACCCTCTGGGGCAGGGTCCTCTGGCGAGGGTTTCTTCCCTCGTTTGGAAACCTCCGTTTCCAAATCTTCAGAGGCAGCCCTTTTCTTACCTTGAGGAGAAGGGATTTTAGATTCCCCTCCCCGATTATCCTCGTTCGTGGAGGCACCTACTCCTCCAATCTGAATGTGTAAAAAATGAGGCCCATCTGTGTCTTCTCTATTCCTCCCCTCGTCTTCTCCTGATGGCCCCTGAGACGGTGCACGGTCAAGCATCCTAGTCAACAAAGGATTTGGCGATCCTTCGGGAAGAGGGGCCGAACCCCTAATCCTCTCCGCCTTCTTCAGCCAGTCCTGGCAGAGAGCAATTTTTTACAATGATGTTATAATTAACATAAAGGATGGTGTGTTCGGTAACAGAAGTATTTACCTGGGTATCCGAACGGTTACAATTAAGACCCGCGTCCTCGGTGGTGTCCGGACACTTTATTCGTGATCCGAAGAATGACTCATACATCTCTTTGAGCGTCATGCCGAAGAATTGTTGAACGGTTCGCGCTCCTTCCGAGTTGAACTCCCACATACGGAGAGGACGACGTTGGCAGGGCAGGACTCGACGCGCCAGCATCACTTGCATTATCTTGACAAGATTGACATCCCTCTTAAGAAGGTCTCGGATGTGGCTTTGCAATGTCAGCACGTCGTTAACCGGCCCCCAGTCTAGCCCCTTGCTAACCCACAACGCCAGTTGAGGTGGACGGCCCGGGCGGAACGCTAGAGCAGTCACCCACTTTGTACCTCGGTGAGCGGTGATGTAAAACACTCCCGCTGCCATAAACCAGAAGTATCCACTAAAGAACCCTTTGGCCATGGGGCGTCGGTGCTTTTTCTTATTATAGAACCTCCGCACTTCGTGTGACTCCCATCGATCACCCTCGGCCTCACATTGAAGGTCTTGAGCCACAGGCCGAAGTGGGGGGTAATGCGGAGAAAAGCTTCATTCACGATAATAAACGACAAGATTTGAAGGATGGAATCCAGAGCTAGATCATGGAAAGCTAGCCCGTAATAGAATGTATGGCCCCTCGCGAAGGGATCAAGACTAAAACCTAACCCTCGGAGGAAGTGGAAAATAAATATGACACTCTCGTTGGGTTCGGGAGTGGGGATGACCTGCCCTTGAGCAGGCAGCCTGTGCGGGATCTCGATGGTGAGATACCTGGCCTCCCTAAGCTTCCGGATGTCTTCCTCTGTGACAGAGGAAGCCATCCACCGGCCTTGATCGGATCCGGACAAGGTCGAAGGACCGAAGTGCTTTAGCTTGAGCCTTGGGTGTTGGAACTCTAGGTACGGGAGGGGAAGGATCAAGCGTGGGAAGAAAAGGACAGGCCTCGGCCGCTTTATAAAGAGGAAGAATATCAAGTTTCCCCAGCGTGACCGTTTAGGACTTGCCTAAAATCGAGGAGTCATATTAAACAAACACGGTTGGGTTACCCACACCTGTATTGGTGAGAATCCCGTGATAAGGGGGACACAATCTCTGCTTCGACAAGACGTGCCAATAAAACCGCCTCACAACGCGTGTAGTGGCTGGTTATTAAAACAGTTCGAATAAAGACCGGACCATGGCGTGATGTCATAAAAAGCTATCGGCAGTTTAGATTTGTGGAAAATTATACTCTCTACGATGGTATGTGGAATTTGTTTTGTAGAGCCGGACATGATCCTTGTGTCCTAAATCTTCTATGGAGTATTCGGAGAAGCAACCCGCCTTGCAATGCCGAAGACAATCTTCACGCCGAACTCATCATCATTGAAGCCTGGTTCAGGGGCTACTGAGGGAGTCCTGGATTAAGGGGTCCTCGAACAGCCGGACTATATACTTTGGCCGGACTGTTGGACTATGAAGATACAAGATTGAAGACTTCGTCCCGTGTCCGGATGGGACTCTCCTTTGTGTAGAAGGCAAGCTTGGATATTCGGATATGTAGATTTCCTTCTCTGTACCTGACTCTATGTAACCCTAACCCCCTCCGGTGTCTATATAAACCGGAGGGTTTTAGTCCATAGGACAACAACAATCATAATCATAGGCTAGCTTCTAGGGTTTAGCCTCTATGATCTTGTGGTAGATCAACTCTTGTAATACTCATCAAGATCAATCAAGTAGGAAGTAGGGTGTTACCTCCATCGAGAGGGCCCGAACCTAGGTAAAACATCGTGTCCCCTGCCTCCTATTACCATTAGCCTTAGACGCATAGTTTGGGACCCCCTACCCGAGATCCGCCGGTTTTGACACCGACAGTGTGTCCTTCTTCGTTCATGTGTCTGTTCCTTCGGGGAAATGTCACGTGTTGTTTCTTTAAGTCCCTGTAGCTTGCTATGTCTTGGGTTCATACGTTGTTGATCGAAATGTTCGTTGCTGGGTCATGTATGCTTGTCCTTGTAAGTTAGCACCACCTTGGGTTTACGACTAGTCATGTCGGCCCGGGTTCTTTGTCATATGGATGCTAGCGACACTATCATATACGTGAGCCAAAAGGCGCAAAAGGTCCCGAGCCAGGTAAGGTGGCACCCATGGGAATACCGTGCGTGAGGACGCAAAGTGATATGATGTGTTACATGCTATATCGGTGTGACTTAGGATCGGGGTCCTGACAGATAACAGCTACGCGAGTCCACGGAGGGCTCCACCCACGAAGGGTCCATGAAGAAGCAACCTTGTCTATCCCACCATGTCCATCGCCCATGAAGGACTTGCCTCACTATGGTAGATCTTCATGAAGTAGGCTATCTCCTTGAGCGTACAAACTCCTTGGTTTAACTCCACAATTTTGATGGAGGCTCCCAAGTGACACCTAACCAATCTAGGAGACACCACTCTCCAAAAGGTAATAGATGGTGTGTTGATGATGAACTCCTTGCTCTTGTGCATCAAATGATAGTCTCCCCAACACTCAACTCTCTCTCATAGGATTGGATTTGGTGGAAAGATCATTTGAGTGGAAAGCAACTTGGGGAAGGCTAGAGATCAAGATTCATATGGTTGGATTGGAATATCTTGGCCTCAACACATGAGTGGGTGGTTCTCTCTCAGAAAATGAATGCTAGAAGTGTAGGCACGTTCTGATGGCTTTACTCATGAATGAGGAGATGGTTGAGGGGTATATATAGCCTCCATACAAAATCTAACCATTACACACAATTCATCAAACTCGGTGGGACCGAATCATAAAACTCGGTCACACTGATTTAGTTCATAATGTGACCGTTAGGCATTTCGGTGGGACCGACATGTCAACTCGGTGGGACCGATTTTATTAGGGTCAGGGCATAACGTAATCTCGGTCAGACCAATTACACAAACTCGATGGTACCGACTTTGGTAATAATCTAACCAGAGAGTTGGTCAGGCAAACTCGGTGGGACCGATTTGCTCATCTCGGTGAGACCTAAATGTCACGAAAGGGAAATAGGGAGTTCGCATTGCAAACTTGGTGGGACTGATCACTCATCTCGGTTAGACCAAAACATTACAAATGGAAATAGAGAGTTTGCAATCCCATCTTGGTGAGACCAAGATCCCTATCGGTGAGACCGAAGTGACTAGTGTCGGGGAAACTGATCCACGAACACCTATGGGACCGGCGGACCAAGCCCCTTTCAGTTCGGCGGGGGCGGAGATCACACGAAGAGCAGATCGAGGCGAAGCACACGAGCGGTTTACCCAACTTCGGAGCTCTCCAAAGAGATAATACTCCTACTGCTGCTTGTCTGATTGTATTGTGTTCTTGCTCGGGAGCGCTGAATGCTATAGTACACACTAGCTGCTAACGAGACCGAGCATGTGTGATCTTCTGGGCTCTAACCCCTTCTACGTTGCGCATGGGCCTCCTTTTATATGTTCAAGGGGTCACCGACAGGTGGCAACGCAGACGAGGGTAAAAATGGAAGAGAAGTTGCGGTTGGTACAACCACCTGCACAGTGCATCCTACCTAACCCTGACGGCAGGGGACAAAGGCATTAAATGCCCGTCTGCGTCGCCCAAACAGTGTAAAAAGGGACCGTCAGGGGTGCCACCGCTCGCCATGATGGCAGTCTTGTCAGCTTCGCATGCCACCGCGCACCGCTGGCTGCACAGCCTCTCGCCACGCGTGCCTGGAAAGGCCCCCAGAGCGACACGTTGGTGGATGTGCTGGAGCGTGGGTACAGAGTGGTAGCCTGCCGCGGCAAGCGCCTTGCCGCGGCTGTTGTCTTGTCGGGTCCGGAAGCTTGTCGCTCACCGGGCCTTGCCGGGACGCGCGGCGCGTCGCGGCAAGTTCTTTGAAATGCCTTGGTTGGCCTTCCCGGCAAGCTCCTCTTGCCGGGGCCTTGTCTCCTGAGCTTAAATACTTTGTTCTTGAATGGCTCCAAAGGAACCATGGAGGGCCTCGGCGGTCATCCGGCAAGCCTTGCCGCGGGGCGCTGCAACTGCCCGTGCACAAGTTTGGGATACTAGGGTACCCCTACTCTAGTACACCGACAAGAGCCCCCGGGCTTGGGCCACACATGGTGCCGAGCGCTGTTGGGCCAGGCCCAAAACAGGGCACGGGCACGCGCGGCCTGGATTACGCCGTATCTTACTCCGTATCCACCGCGCCCTCCCCAATGGCACACGTCGAATGCGGCATCGTGGGAGAGATCGTGGGTGGTTTCTTTATTGGAAGGGCGAAACGTCCGCCCCCTCCCTCTTTATAAGCAGGGGAAACAGGGGCAGTTTGCCTACTTCGCCGGTTGCTACTTCATTCTCGAAAATCTCCGCCGCTCCCCCCTTCTTCCCGAAGCCGAAAGAGAGCAGCGCTCCGCCCCCCATTGCCACCAGCTCCACCGACGCCGCCGATCTCCCCCGCCACCTCCGCCATGGCTCCGAAAGCCGACAAGGGGAAGGGCGTGAAATCGGCCGAGGCACAGCGGCTCGTGGCGCTGCGAAAGGAGCGGGCCATTTCCCCCCTCAGCTTGACGCGAAGGAGCTGAGGGAGTACTACTACCTCTTCTGGTCGACAGCGCATCCGCGCACGAAGGTACTCCCGGCCAGTGCTTCGAGATTGGCTCCGAACGGGTACCCCTTCTTCGCGTTATTCTTCTACTGCGGGCTCTGCCCGCCCTTCTATGAATTCTTCTGCGATATCATGAACACCTACGGGTTCCGCCTCCTTGATTTCACCCCCAATGCCGTTCTGACCATGGCAGTTTTTGCACATCTGTGCGAAAACTTTGTCGGAGTCCACCCAAACGTAGCCCTTTTCCGCCACTTCTTCATGCCTCGAGTCGAGAGAGGAGAGCCCCTTGCCGGAGGAATCGCTTGGATCTCGAGGGTCGGCAAGAAGGAAGCCTATCTGGAGGGAGAGCTCCGCAGCAAATGGGAGGAGTGGAGAGCTGAGTGGTGCTGGATCGTCGAGGAGAACCCGCAGCCATTTACTGCCCTGCGCCAAGCCCCAATAGTGCGCGGCAATGATTGGAGCAACGTGGCCCCGGAAGACGACAGGCTGAAGATCGCCGTCACCCGGATCCTAAGCCTCAGGCTTGCCGGGCTCACTGTGGGCGCAGTTGGCGCAGATTTCCTTCGCCGCCGCATCGCCCCCCTACAGGAGAGGGGGAGACCCGCCTGGGAGTTCAAGAACTTGGCAGATATCATGAGGCTGCGCCCGGGCCTCAACTTCAACTTCACTGTCCTGGAGCTGGATGCGATGCTCCTGGAGCTGTTCAAACGCGATCCTCAGCATCCATTCACGTTGCCGAGGAATGTTGTTCCGTTGTGCAACAATTCTTCGCTCGACCGGATCCGCGCAATGATGCCGTTGTGCGATTCGCACGGAATCGCCCCAACTTGGCAAGAACCTGCGGATGATGTCGTGCAGGCGTTCTTCAACGACTTGGTAGAAGTGCCGGTCTGCGCTGATGAGCAGAAGAGCCTCACCCGCGACACCACTGATGACGAGATGCAGCGCATCGCCACCAGGCTGGAAGAGGTGGCGGCAGCAGTTGCCGCGGGCGAGTTCGGGTTCACCGTGGAGGAGGCAGAGGCAGCAGAGGCGGCAAGCCTTGCCGAGCGCGAGGAGTTTGCCGGCGAGGAAGATCTTGCCGGCCCTGAAGCTGAGCCGAGCGAGCCCGGCGAGGAAGAGCCCGAACCTTCAGACAGCTTGCCACAGGCGGAGCCCCCGGCTCCGGCAAGGAGGCGTCTCCGCAAGGCCGGGGACGCGGCGGGGCGGCAGACGAGCCAACAGCCGCCGAGCCGTGCGACACGCTCTACCGCGGCAAGCACTGTTGCCGCGGGAGCGCCTTATGCCGCTGCGGCAACTGGAGCGGGGTCTTCCCGGTCCACCGCCACTGCTCCTGCCAAGCGGGCGAGGGAGCCTACTCCTCCGCCTCGTCGCACCGGAGGCGAGCCAGACTTCGATCTCTCCGCGCTCAGCTCCGACGAGGAAGAAGAAGAGTAAGATCCCTTGCCATTCTTGTTGTTCTTCGATCTTTGTTGGCTTTCGTCTTGTATCTGACTTGCTTCGATCTGAATCCATTCCTTTTCAGGACGCTGGCCCAGAGAGCGGCGAAGAGAGCCAAGGCCCCGGTGATTGTCATCGAAGATGATCCCACCGTGTCAGCAGGGGGTGTGTCTGATACCACCTTGACGGACCCGGCAACTACTCCCCAAAGCAGCCCCCAGCGCAGCCCCCAGCGTAAGTTTATAGTTTACTTCCTGCCATCAGGCGCGCATGGGTGCACTTTTCTCTACTGATATCTTGACTGTTGGATTTGTGTAGGAGCAGAACAGCCTCACCAGGAATGCCCGGAAGCTGCTCCCGAAGTGCCATCTGCTTCGACTACGCCGCCAAGGGAGGAGTCCCCAGCAAGGGAGCGCTCTCCGGCAAGGGACAGTTCTCCGGCAAGAGATGGCACCAGTGATCCTCCGGCGGTTGAGACCGTGACCGCAGATCCTAGCACAGGTAATTTTCTTGCCTGAAAACTTCCCTTGGGATCTTCTTCTTCTGATTTTCTTCTTGTATATTTGCTTGACTTCTCTCCCCTCTTCGGTCGTCAGATCCACCCGCCACGGAGCCGATGGAAACCGAGGCCGCCGGCGAGGAGGACGCGCGCGGCAACAACGACGATTCCGCCGCCACCAAAGAAGAGGCCGGTGCTGATGATCCCGCCGGCGAAGAGGCCGCCAAGGCTGCCGCCGCAGAAGCGGGCAAGGGATCCGGCGATCGCACTGACGGCCCTGAGGCCGCAGGAGCGCCAGGCGCTACGCCGACCGCCAATCCCTCCGCCAACACTGCAGCGCCACGCTCCGAAGAGCCCTAGTCCAGCGCCTACTTGAAGGCCGGCGACGGTATCTTCATCAAGCTCCCGTGGGCGTCAAGCTCCAGGGCGCCGGTCGAGGGAGAAATCCTGGACGGAGAGGTGCTCGCCTCCGCTGGGCTGACGGTGGTCGACGCGCCAAGCAGCAGCAGCGACGAGCCTGAGGAGGAGCGGCTGCTGCGGAAGCTGACGTTGCTCTACCGTGCCCGACAAGCCAAGCTGGCCTCCCGAGAAGCGCTTGTCGCGAAGGCGGGGGTTGATATTGAGAAACGCGCGGTGGAGCTCCGAGGCCTCAGGCAGGAAGCTCTCCGGTCCTTGGCAGAGGAGCGGGAGCAACTTCTCGAGGAGCGGAAAGCCTTCCTCCTCGAGAAGGCTGAAGCTGAAGAGAAGCAACGGCTTGTCGCCGAAAACTTATTCGCGCAGGAAGGAGAGTTGGTGCAGCGCAAGGTCAATCTTGACAGCCACGAGGAGGAGCTTGCCGCGCGCGAGCAAGCGATTGGCGGGGCTCTCAAGGAGGCTAAGGATGCTACCGCAGCTGCCGAGGCCGCCAAGAAGGAGCTGGAGACAAAGGTGGCGCAGCTGGAAGCCGATCTCCGGGCGAGCGGCGAGGAGCTTGCCGCTCTCAAGCGTGAGCGCGAGAAGGATGCTGCCGCTCATGGTGAGCTGCAAGGTCTCCTCACCGAGAGGAGCAAGGATCTTAGCGCCGCCAAGGACTCCAATGCGGATCTTGAGTTGAAGTTGGCTACTTTGACTCAGACGCTGGACGGCGCCAGGGAGCGGGAGGTGGCCTTGTTGGAGAAGATCAAGGCCGACGAGGCATTGCTGGCGAATGCTGCTGCCGCCCATGACGCCTTCAGGGAGACTGTGGAGCACTGGACTGAGGGTCTGGTGAATATTGCCGCCGCCATCGACGAGGATTTGGCGCAGCTGGGGGTGGAGGATCTCGGTTACTCCTCCGACGAGCATCTCCAACCCAGCGCCAAGCTCGGCTTGTTCTTCAAGGGTGTGGTGATGGCCCTCCAGCGACTCCGGGAGAAGATCCCAAAGCAGCTGGCCGACGAGTCACGCAGGATCTGCGCGGGGGTTCTTCAGAAGGTGCTGGTGAAGGTGGCCTTCCGCAACCCAGGCCTCAACCTCACCAACGTCCTCAAGTCCCTGCCTCCAGATGCTGATCTAGGAGCGCTCAAGGCCCTTGTCGCACCCATTGTGGACAAGGTGAGCGAGATCAAGAGGGTTGAGGGCGAACGCGTAGATTAGGCCGCCTGTCTTTTCTTTTTCTTTGTTGCTGCTGGTCATGTCACAAGAACAGTCTGTTAGAGCTGCGACAAGCCATCTTGTAATATAATTCTGTTTTGGGTAGAAATTTGCTATGTTATTTCCTTTACTTGGTTCCTTCCTTTGTATGTTTTTGCCCTACGCTTTTAGGGAACTTGCTGTCGCAGGCACCTTAGCCGTGAGCGCTGAGTGCGGGACGTCAGCAACCTGCTGGCGGTGCCGCTACCGACAAGAAACCTTGTCGCAACTAGTCGCAGCTCACTTAAGTTGTTGAGCGAACTCGAAACAAAGTAAGGGCGCAACTAGCTACGAGTTGGTTCCTCCGCGCACAGGTTTTCCATACAAAGTACGGTCGTTCAAGGAAGATAACTTAAAAATTTAAAAACTGATTGCTCAAACTTTGGCAACTTAGCTTTTCTGTCGTTTGCTTTCCGGCAAGGCGAAACTTGCTTGAACGATGCCTGGTCCACACCATTATCTTTGCTTTCCGGCAAGGCGAAACTTGCTTGAACGATGCCTGGTCCACACCATTATCTTCTCCTTTCCCCCCGGCAAACTTGTGTGCGAGGGAACCTTCTTTTCTTTTTTAAGAAAAAGAAAGAAGAGAAAATAAAGATATGGAGCCTTACGGCTCGTTATTGCTTACCGGGGGTAGGTGCTGCACAAAGTGTCAGGTAACGCATGCAAATATAAAGTAAAAAGCATGAAATTGACAAGATGTGCGGAGCACATGAGCTTTACTTATGCACGGGATCTGCGCCCGGCTTTGTACAAAGGATTACATGCAACATCGACAAGACTAGTACAAAAGGTGGTTGCCGGAACGGGTTCCGGCGACTGCGCCCTACGGGTAAAACTTACGAAGATGCTCAATGTTCCAGGAGTTGCTCACCGATACGCCATCTTCGGTCTCAAGGCGGACAGTGCCAGGCCTAGTGACTCGTTTCACCCGATAAGGGCCTTCCCACTTCGGCGTCAACTTGTTGGAATTCTTGGCGGACTGAACGCGCCGAAGAACAAGGTCGCCTTCCTCGAAACTTCTGGCTTTAACTTTGCAGCTATGGTAGCGGCACAAAGCTTGCTGGTATCGAGCAGCTCGTACAGCAGCCTGAAGACGGTCCTCCTCAAGGAGCAGCGCGTCATCTTGTCGCAGCTACTCTTGCTCAAGCTCATCATAGGCGAGCACTCGAGGAGACCCGTATACGAGTTCCGTGGGGAGAACTGCCTCTGCTCCATAGACTAGAGCCAAAGGTGTCTGGCCAGTGGCTCGATTTGGCGTCGTCCTGATCGACCAAAGAACCACCGGCAGCTCCTCGATCCAGTTTCTTCCGGACTTGCGCAGCCTGTCGAAAGTTCTGGTCTTGAGCCCGCGTAGCACTTTAGCATTTGCCCTCTCCGCATGACCGTTGCTTCTCGGATGAGCAACAGAAGCGAAGCAGACTTTGGCGCCAAGATCTTGGACGTACTGCATGAAGGTGCGGCTCATGAATTGCGTGCCATTGTCGGTGATGATCCTGTTAGGGATCTCGAAACGGCAAACAATCGACCTGAAGAACTTGACTGCTGACTGTGCTGTCACCTTCCTCACTAGTTCCACTTCTGGCCACTTTGTGAACTTGTCTATTGCGACGTACAAGTACTCAAAGCCCCCGACAGCTCGGGGAAAGGGGCCGAGGATATCGAGCCCCCAGACCAAAAATGGCCAGGATAAAGGGATCGTCTGGAGAGCTTGAGCTGGCTGGTGTATCTACTTGGAATGGAACTGGCATGCTTCACACTTGGTTACTTGTGCAGTTGCATCCTGGAGGGCTGTTGGCCAAAAGAAACCTTGCCGGAACGCTTTGCCGGCAAGTGCTCTTGCGCCAATGTGGTGACCACATATGCCTCCATGTATCTCTGCCAACAGCTTTTGTCCATCTTCCCGGTGAATACACTTCAATTTCACACCGTTGAGTCTTCTTCTGTACAGTATGTTGTCGACAAACTGGTACATACTTGACTGTCAGGCTACTCTTTCCGCTTCTTCTTCCTCTTCGGGAAGTTCTCCTGTCTGAAGGAAATGGACAATCTGTTGTGCCCATGCTAGAGCTTGTGGCTCGACAACAAGGACTAAAGGCACATCTGCTGCTGTGGGAACATCCGCTTCTACGGCAAGAACTTGTGGCTTTGCCGGAGCTTGATGTTCCCCGGCAAGCTTGCCGGAGCAAAACTTGTCGGGAGCGTCTGCTTCAATGGAACAAACCCTAAGGTTTGCCGGAGCAGACTGCCCCTCAGCACTCTTGCTGTTGATCCCGAGGACCTTCTTGGCGGCGGCTTCGGGAAGCTCTGCCGGAAAATAGTCACCAGAAAACAACTTCCTCTTCTTGCTCTGTCCAGTTGATGGCGTTATGGATGGTTGAGTCAGCTTGAGCACAAAGATCCCTGGTTCCACAGGTAACTTAAGTGCGGCGCACTTTGACAGGCCGTCGGCAATGTCGTTCTGCTCTTCTAGCTTTCTCACTTCATCAACGTAAGCTTCCATTAACGGACTCTGATAACTCTTGTTCACTTGGCGGACGACAAGCTATGAGTCACCCCTAACAATGAGCTTCTTGATCCCAAGGTCTGCTGCGATCCTGAGGCCGGCAAGCAAACCTTCATACTCTGCAGTATTGTTTGTTGCTTGCTCCTTGGGAAAGTGCATCCGGACTACATACTTGAGATGCTCTCCGGTGGATGCAACAAGTAGCACGCCAGCACCGGCGCCTTGCAGCGAGAAGGCACCATCAAAGTACATCATCCACTCTTTGCTTGCTTCCTTGACGGGGATGCTCGTCTCTGGAATTTCTTCATCTGGTGTTGGCGTCCACTCTGCTATGAACTCTGCCAATGCTCTGCTTTGGATAGTTGAAGTGCTCTCAAACTTGATGCCAAAGCTTGACAGTTCTAGTGCCCACTCGACAATCCTGCCTGTTGCTTCTGGATTTTGCAGTATCCTCTTCAACGGAAAGCGAGTGACAACTGTGATCTCATGTGCTTGGAAGTAATGGCGCAGCTTTCTTGAGGCCATGAGGAGGCCGAAAAGCAATTTCTGCACACCAGAGTACCTTGACCTAGCCCCCTGCAGAAGGGAACTGACAAAGTAAACTGGGCGCTGCACCATTCTCTTCTGCATCTTCTCATGCTCCTACGCAGATCCGTCCTTGTCGGGACCAGAGCTTGCCGGTGAAGTCCTCTGCTTGTCGGTGGATGCATCTGCCGTGGTTGCTAGCTCATCATCCGCCTCCCTCTCTGCTACTAACGCAGCACTAACCACTTGATTGGTTGCCGCTATATATAGCAGCAACTTCTCTTGTTGCTTAGGTGCGACAAGTGTTGGAGTGGACGACAGGTATCTCTTCAAGTCCTGCAGCGCAGCCTCCGCTTCTGGAGTCCATTTCATTGGTCCTGCCTTTTTCAATATTTTGAAAAGTGGTAGGGCGCGCTCAGCAGACCTAGAGATAAACCTGCTGAGAGCAGCTACGCAACCGGCAAGTCTTCGTACATCCTTGACGCGCTTCGGTGCTTCAATCTGCTCAATGGCCTTGACCTTGTCGGGATTGGCCTCAATTCCGCGTTGAGACACAAAGAACCCGAGAAGCTTGCCGGAGGGGACTCCAAACACGCACTTCTCGGGGTTGAGCTTGAGGTTGATCTTGCGCAGATTTGCAAAGGTTTCGTCTAAATCTTGAATCAGAGCCGCCTTGTCCTTGCTCTTGACCACTATGTCATCCATGTAGGCTTCCACATTTCTGTGCATTTGTGGCTCAAAAGCGTCATGAACTACCCTTGCAAATGTTGAACCGGCATTCTTTAAACCGAAGGGCATCTGTACGAAACAGTACGTGCCACATGGGGTGATGAATGCGGTCTTCTCCTCATCCTCTTCTGCCATGGAGATCTGATGGTATCCTGAGTATGCATCAAGAAATGAAAGCAAGTCACATCCGGCCATGGAGTCAACAATTTGGTCGATGCGCGGCAAGGGAAATGGGTCTTTGGGACAAGCTTTATTGACATCGGTAAAGTCGATACAAAGCCTCCATTTCCCGTTTGCCTTGCGCACGACTACAAGATTGGCCAACCACGTAGGATGGAGCACTCCTCTGACAAGGCCTGCTGCTTCCAGTTTCTTGATCTCTTCTGCTATGAATTCCTGGCGCTCCACTACCTGTTTCCTGACTTTCTGCTTGACGGGCCGCGCATGAGGACAGACGGCAAGATGGTGCTCGATTACTTTCCTGGGAACACCGGGGATGTCAGACGGTTGCCATGCAAACACGTCGACGTTCGCCCGCAGGAAAGCAACGAGCGCGCTTTCCTATTTAGGGTCGAGAGTGGCACTGATGGTGAAGGTACCACCGGTGCCGTCCTCCTTGGCGGACACCTTCTTGGTCTCTGGTGGAGCTGCCATTGTCTTCTTACACTTGCCGGTGGAGCTCGATGGTGCATCCTCGACGATAGCGCAGCACTCCAAAGAGGTGCGCTTGCTGGAGTGGGCATCAGAGCCCTTGCCGGACTTGGTCTTCTTCTTCGCCCCGGGAGCTTCAGCGGCAAGTGACTTGCGGTCTGTTGCGGCTGCTGCTTCCCGGTAAATCTTGTCGGTGCAGATAAGGGCATCCTTCTTGTCGCCAGGGACAAAGATGACACTTATCGAGCCTGGCATCTTCAGTATGTTGTATGCATAGTGAGAGGCTGCCATGAACTTGGCCAGTGCTGGATGGCCAAGTATCCCATTGTAAGGCAATGGAAAGTCAGCAACGTCAAAAGTGACCCTCTCAGTCCTGAAGTTCAACTCGCTGCCAAATGTTATCGGCAACGTGATCTTTCCCTTCGGCTTGCTCCTTCCCGGATTGATTCCTTGGAACGTGCCGGTCTCTTCGAGCTCGCTATCAGGGATCTGGAGTTTCTGGAGTACCGCGGAGGAGATCAAGTTCAAGCCGGCCCCGTCGTCAACTAGCATCTTGGTGACCTTGAGGTTGCGGATAGTTGGTGAAACCAACATCGTCAAGCACCCGACTGCAGTTATGCGATCAGGGTGATCCTCAATATCAAAGATGATAGGCGTGCTGGACCATTTCAGAGGCTTGCGTGACTCGATGGGTGGTTCTGCCGCATTGACTTCCCGCACCCATTGCTTGAGCTGGCGGTGTGAAGTATGCAGAGAAGCACCGCCGTCAACGCACAGGACCTCTGTGGCTTTCGGGAACTCCTACTCATCGGTCTCGCCTTCATCCATATCTTCATCGTCGTCGTCATCTTCATCCTTGTCGCGGCTGCGGGGAGGTCTGTCTCCTTGCCACTGCTTGGCCTTGTCGCGGCGTCCTCCTCGGCCGGGACGTTTCTTGCCAGCTCCTCCAGCACCTTCCTAGGCTTTCTCCTTGTCGCGCCGCTCGTATTCAGCCTTTTGCTACTCAACAAGCTGCTCGACCTTCTTGCAGCTCTGGAGGTCATGGCCCTTGGTGCGGTGGATCTTGCAATACTGCTTGTTGGTGCTGTCCTACTTGTCGGCGACCGCCACAGCTGCGGCAACCTCCTTGCCGGAGCTACCAGCTTCGGCTTTCTTGCCGGACTGCTCAACAACTAGCACATCTTTGCCTTTCTTCTTCCTCTTGTTCCGCCGCCGGTTCTTCCTTGCCGGGGCAGTCTCCTCACTATCAGATCCTCCTGCTCCTGTGTTCTCTCCGGGGAGTTTCCTCCCTTCCTCAGCACGTGCACACTTGTCGGCCAGGGCATATAGCTCACTGACGTCTCTGATCTTGCACATCGCCATCTCCTCCCGCATCCTGCGGTTTTGCACATTCTGATGGAACGCGCTGATCACCGCGGCAGGGTGGACGTCTAGGATGTTGTGCTGTACGCGATTGAATCTTTGAATGTACTTGCGTAGGGGCTCTCCTTCCTTCTGGGTGAGCAGATGAAGGTCGCTCTCCTGGCCATGAGGCTTGTGGCCGCCTGTAAAGGCGCCAACAAACTGATGGCACAGGTCAGCCCAGGAGGATATGGAGTTGTCTAGTAAGTGCATGAGCCAGGATCTGACATTGGGCTTGAGCACCAGCGGGAAGTAGTTGGCAAGGATCTTGTCGTCCCACCCCCCAGCAGCTTGCACCACGATGGTGTAGATGCTGAGGAACTCTGACGGATGCGACTTGCCGTCGTACTTCTCTGGTACATCGGGCTTGAAATTCTTCGTGCTGGGCCACTGGACTTGCCGCAGCTCACGAGTGAATGCAGGGCAACCTACCGCGTACGGCAAGTCGCCTGGCTCCCCTGGCGCATGCATGTCAACAGAGGGCCCAGCGCGCTTGTCGGATTGACATCGCGCTTCTCTTTGGCGCTCGATGCGAGTACGAGCGTCTTCTTGCTGTCGTTCGTGAAGAACTTGGCGCTGATCGCGACGAGCTCGTGGATCCGATGACGCAGTGGAGTCGCTATCGAGGTGGATCCGACGAGTCGGCGATCTTGGCCTTCGGGGTGGAGAGTGCATGGGGGTTGCACCCCCACCGATTTCGTCGCCACCGGCTCGTGCCTGGCAGTCCTGCCGCGGCCGTGATGCACTTGGCTGCCGCGGAGTGTCGTCGTTGGCAAAGCCAATGAGACTCTGAATGGTGGCCCTCCATTGGTCGATCTTGTCTTCCGCTAGAGGGTAATCCAGGAGTAGTTGAGCTCGCGCCAAAGCTTCTGCTGGAGTGGTGGGCGGCAGTGGCGAATGGTGCGAGGAGCGGGATATGCTCGGACTTCTAACTATGTTAGAAGGAGCAGTATCACGTCCAGGCGACCGTGTCTCGCTTGTGCCAGCACGTTGGCGTGCATGCTGGTCTTGAGCACCCCGAGATCCACCAGCTCGATCTTGTCCCAACGAACGTATGGTACTGCGAATACCATGACGCTGTCGGTTCTGCGCCTCCTGAGATGGGCGCGGTACATGTACGGACGCCGAGGTCTGCGCAGCCTTGTCCTTGGACCTGGCAGCATCGTGAGCTTCCTCGTCGACGCCCGTTCTTCCGCCGGCGTCTACTCCACCACCCGTTTGCTCCGGTGGTGGTGGAAGTGACGTGGACGGAGCAGCTGCCGCCGAAGTCTTCTTCTTCGGTGGCATGCCGATGAAGAAAATGAAGATCTGGCTCGTGTGAATGCCGGATCAGGTTCACGCAATCTCGACGCCCCCTACCTGGCGCGCCAAAGATGTCGGGGAAACTGATCCACGAACACCTATGGGACCGGCGGACCAAGCCCCTTTCGGTTCGGCGGGGGGCGGAGATCACACGAAGAGCAGATCGAGGCGAAGCACACGAGCGGTTTACCCAGCTTCGGAGCTCTCCAGAGAGATAATACTCCTACTGCTGCTTGTCTGATTGTATTGTGTTCTTGCTCGGGAGCGTTGAATGCTACAGTACACTCTAGCTGCTAACGAGATCGAGCATGTCTGATCTTCTGGGCTCTAACCCCTTCTACGTTGCGCATGGGCCTTCTTTTATATGTTCAAGGGGTCACCGACAGGTGGCAACGCAGACGAGGGTAAAAATGGAAGAGAAGTTGCGGTTGGTACAACCACCTACACAGTGCATCCTACCTAACCCTGACGGCAGGGGACAAAGGCATTAAATGCCCGTCTGCGTCACCCAAACAGTGTAAAAAGGGATCGTCGGGGGTGCCACCGCTCGCCACGATGGTAGTCTTGTCAGCTTCGCATGCCACCGCGCACCGCTGGCTGCACAGCCTCTCGCCACGCGCGCCTGGAAAGGCCCCCAGAGCGACACGTCGGTGGATGTGCTGGAGCGTGGGTACAGAGTGGTAGCCTGCCGCGGCAAGCGCCTTGCCGCGGCTGTTGTCTTGTCGGGTCCGGAAGCTTGTCGCTCACTGGGCCTTGCCGGGACGTGCGGGGCGTCGCGGCAAGTTCCTTGAAATGCCTTGGTTGGCCTTCCCGGCAAGCTCCTCTTGCCGGGGCCTTGTCTCGTGAGCTTAAATACTTTGTTCTTGAATGGCTCCAAAGGAACCATGGAGGGCCTCGGCGGTCATCCGGCAAGCCTTGCCGCAGGGCGCTGCAACTGCCCATGCACAAGTTCGGGATACTAGGGTACCCCTACTCTAGTACACCGACACTAGGGTTTCTGGCAGTGGCTATGTCAAATGAACTCGGTGGCGCCGGATGGATCAAATCGGTGGGGCCGAGTTTGACTTTTGGTTTGTGACATATGTGGATATGAGAAAGTGGTTGAGGGTTCTTGAAGCATATCACTAAGCATTTGAGCAAGCAAGCCATTAAACAACACATCATCCCCTTTTAATAGTATTGGCTTTTCCTATGGACTAAATGTGATCTTGGATCACTGAAATAGAAAATGTAGAGTCCTGAGCTTTGAGTTTGAGCCAATCCTTTGTCCTTAGCATTTTGAGGGGTCCACATTCCTAATCCATGCCATGCCAATCATTGAACTTTCTTGGAATATTCATCTTGAAATAGCATTATTTCAATGAGCTATATGTTGTTAATCATTACCAAAACCACCCAGGGATAGTTGCACTTTCAATCTCCCCATCTTTGTTAATTGATGACAACATATAGATCAAAGCTTCGACAAATGATAATAAGATTGAAATACATCGTCGCTTTGAGAAGTATGTGATAAGCAAGAGCTCCCCCTAAATTTCTGCATTATTTAAGATTTGATTTTGAATGCAAATGCACAATCGATTAGTATCATGGGTTACTCTTCCATGTCACAAACATCTTGGTGGAGCACTGAAAATGATAACAATTAAAAGCATGCACTCATCACCAAGCAAAGTGAATGATCATATATGGATATAAGATATAATGTCATTCAAGCACACATTAAAGTAGCATATGATCAAACACATGATCATCCAAGTATCCCACATAAGGGCATAATGTATCAAGCAAACACACAATAAAGTTCAACCAAATAAAGTGCAAGAGAGATAAAAAGCATGATCATCCTAGTATCTCACATAAGCACATATTGTATATTGCAAACACACAATAAAGTTCAACCAAATAAAGTGCAAGAGGGACAAAAAGCAACACATTCTCTCTTGAAGACTATGATCTATACATATTTATCCCCCTTTGGCAACAAGTTACAAAAAGGTTCAAACATGCATAGTGCTATGCATCTCTCAGGCTTGGTATCCATGAGGTGGTGTAGTGATGACTCCAAGGACAAAGGCTTCTCTCCATGTGGCTGGAGCTGGTGAAGTGGCTGCTGGAGGTGGCACTAAAGCTGTGGCTGCTGTGCTGATCTAGTAGCTCATGTATCTAAAATTGGCACTCTTGCTGACCTCTGACCTCTTGGCACATACTAAAAAGCTTCTGTAGTTTCCTTGCCTTTCTTCTCCTCTGCTTCCTCCCGGAGCTCCTCAACTACTGTCTGTATCTCAGTGACCTTCAGATCAGGATCATAGAATTTTTGTTCAATGATCCTCTCCAAGCTCTCCTGATTCTGAGTCAGGGTGGCCAAGCCCTTCTCAATCCTCAAGGTAGATTGGACTAGAAATCCAAGTTGATCTTGTTTGCTCTTCAAGAACACCTAAGATGCCTCTTCAGCACTTGGCATCTTTGTAGCTTTCTCTGCCCTTGCCTTTGCTCTCTTCTCATGTGCTTGCACTGATGAAGGGTCATTCTCATCCATCACAACTGTATTGTCTTCAACATCTGGCTTGAGAGGTAAGTGCTCCTTGTCCAACAAGTAAGTGCATGTGCCCATCTTTGAGTTGATGAGCACCTGAATTTGTGGAGCATACCCACAAGACCTTTTCTGATCAGCATTTGTCCTCTTGATTGTCTCTACAATCAGACTCATGACCTTGAATTTTTGAGGGACATCAAAGATGTGCAGTGATACGTCTCCAACGTATCTATAATTTATGAAGAATTCATGCTATTTTATTATCTGTTTTGAATGATTATGGGTTTTATTATACACTTTTATATTACTTTTGGGACTAACCTATTAACCGGAGGCCCAACCCATATTGTTGTTTTATTGCCTATTTCGGCATTTCGAAGAAAAGGATTATCAAACGGAGTCCAAACGGAATGAAACCTTCGGGAGCGTGATTTTTGGAAAGGATATGATCCGGGAGACTTGGAGTTCAAGGGAGGGAAGGTTCGAGGAAACCAAGAGATAGGAGGGCGCGTCCACCCCCTGGGCGCGCCCCCTGTCTCCTGGGCCCCTCGAGGCTCCCCCGACTGACTTCTTTCGCCTATATATGTCCACGTAGCATAAAAACATCGAAGACGAAGATAGATCAGGAGTTCCACCGCCGCAAGCCTCTGTAGCCACCAAAAACCTCTCGGGAGCCCGTTCCGGCACCCTGCCAGAGGGGGGATCCTTCACCGGTGGCCATCATCATCATCCTGGTGCTCTCCATGACGAGGAGGGAGTAGTTCACCCTCAGGGCTGAGGGTATGTACTAGTAGCTATGTGTTTGATCTCTCTCTCTCTCTCCCGTGTTCTCT
Source organism: Triticum dicoccoides (assembly GCF_002162155.2). Taxonomy (NCBI): domain Eukaryota; kingdom Viridiplantae; phylum Streptophyta; class Magnoliopsida; order Poales; family Poaceae; genus Triticum; species Triticum dicoccoides. The sequence goes on from NC_041393.1 coordinate 269,353,574, forward strand.
CTATGGCACGATCTTGATGTATCGCGAGCTTTGCTATTATAGTTGGATCTTATGATGTTTCTCCCCCCTCTACTCTCTTGTGATTAATTGAGTTTTCCCTTTGAAGTTGTCTTGTCGGATAGAGTCTTTAAGGAATTGAGAGCACTTGATGTATGTCTTGCCGTGCTTATCTGTGGTGACAATGGGATATCACGTGATCCACTTGATGTATGTTTTGGTGATCAACTTGCGGGTTCCGCCCATGAACCTATGCATAGGGGTTGGCAAATGTTTTCGTCTTGACTCTCCGGTAGAAACTTTAGGGCACTCTTTGAAGTACTTTGTGTTGGTTGAATAGATGAATCTGAGATTGTGTGATGCATATCGTATAATCATGCCCACGGATACTTGAGGTGACAATGGAGTATCTAGGTGACATTAGGGTTTTGGTTGATTTGTGTCTTAAGGTGTTATTCTTGTACGAACTCTTGAATGGATCGATCCGAAAGAATAACTTTGAGGTGGTTTCATACCCTACTATAATCTCTTCGTTTGTTCTCCGCTATTAGTGGCTTTGGAGTGACTCTTTGTTGCATGTTGAGGGATTGTTATATGATCTATCTATGTTATTATTGTTGAGAGAACTTGCACTAGTGAAAGTATGAAGCCTATGCCTTGTTTCCTACCATTGCAATACCATTTACGCTCACTTTTATCATTAGTTACCTTGCTATTTTTTATATTTTCATATTACAAAAACCTTTATCTACCATCCACATTGCACTTGTATCACCATCTCTTCGCCGAACTAGTGCACCTATACAATTTATTATTGTATTGGGTGTGTTGGGGACACAAGAGACTCTTTGTTATTTGGTTCCAAGGTTGCTTGAGAGAGACCGTCTTCATCCTATGCCTCCCACGGATTGATAAACCTTAGGTCATCCACTTGAGGGAAATTTGCTACTGTCCTACAAACCTGTGCACTTGCAGGCCCAACAACGTCTACAAGACGAAGGTTGTGAGTAGACATCATGCATCAAGTTGATTGAATGTCCTCTTATCACCTGGGATCTCCAGACTTGGGCAATAGAGTATGCCTCAAGATGGTGTTGATAGTAGGTAGACCAGACAACAAGTATTTCACAGAGCCCAACTTATGAGTTTCCATGGCTTCATCAGGAATTTCCTTGTACATACTTGTCAGGGATTTGTGGTCTTTCTTCTTCTTGGCATACACATCCAAGTCATCATCATGGTCTTCTAGAGCATTGATCAACTTGGCCCATTCTTCAACAGATGATTGTTACCTTGTACCCTCAGACATCCATACTATCCTTCCATCTGGATAGAAGTGAGAAGTGGAGTAGAATTGCATGATCAGCTCATCATTCCACTTGGTGAGCTTCTGTTCAACAAACTTGTAAACTCCACATGCCTTGAAGCTATCATAGACACTTGGGAAGTGATCTTCATTCCCTCTGATGTATGTCCAGTCAACCCACCTCATGTCACAGACAATTGGCTTCTTGTCAAGCATAATGGTCTCATAGAAGTCTTGCCGTTCTTTAGTGTGGAACCTGTAATCCACTGCAATTTTCCTTCTCACGTCATAAGGATCACTCTTCCTCCAAAGTCTCAGACCTGCATCCTTCCTCATGCTCATGTCCTTTGCCACTGGATGAGTGTCATTGTGGTCTGGGATCTTTGGTTTGAGATTTCTCAGCACTTGGGCTTCAGCGTCTTCTTCTTCAACTTCAAGCACTGGGGCCTTGTTCTTCTCTTCAGCTGGGATGTTTCTTGTGCTTCTCTTGGGTGCATACTTGGTGGTTTGAGCAACAGCTTTGGGAGCAGGTTTGGGCTTAGGAGCAGCCCCTAACTTGATTGCATCTCCCATAAGCTTTTGGGATTTGGGTGCAGGTGCAGCATCCTCTTCCTCTTCCTCTTCAGAATCTCTCACCATAGTGGACTTTCCAAGAACTTTTGCAGTAGTGGTTCTTGCCCTCTTCTTCTTCTTGCATCACCAGTTGATTCACAATATTCTGATTCTAGAGTGAATTTCATGGTTTCTCCTGTTGCAACTTTTCTTGGCTTGGATGTTGGCACTCTCCTTGCTGGTGCTTTCTTGTTCAAACCAGGCTTTGTTGAAGCAGCTGTGCCATACTCCTTCTTCATCACCTTCTTCTTTGAGTTGGCCTCATCCTTAACTACAACATAATCCTCATCTTCTGAGTCTAGGGTTCTCTTCTTCCCTGCTCTAGTGGCTGCCTTGGGAAAATTACTTGGTGTGCTCCTCCTACCCTCATCATAGCTGCTTGAGGTACTAGTTCCCTCACTCATTTGCACTTGCTCTTCAGAATTATTCTGGCTATCACTTTGGTCAACATCTTGGCAGGCAAACTGACAGCAAACCCTGTGAATAGATATAGATGAGGTAGAGTAGATGAGCATCACAAAGTGCAGAGATTTGGCAAAACAAATGAGTCAAAAACTTAGTTTTAGTTCTCTACTGAAATGATCACGGAGCTACTAAATTGATAAACTCATTGATACCAAAGCAACATTTGGAACCTAAACTAGTGAACTCGGTCAGACCGAGTCACAGTTTGGTGGCACCAAGATTGCTAGGGTTTCACAGAGAGTTGAACTCGGTCACACCGATTTGCAGTTTTTGGTTAGACCGAAAAGCGCATGTGCAATGGCCTAAGCCAAATTGGTGAGACCGATTTCTATGATTCAGTCGGTCCGAGATGAGTTCGGCGGAGAGCTAACCCTAAATTTTTTGAATCAAACTAAGCCTAAGGAAGTTTTCTCTAGATAGATTGATTTCATACATGGAAGAATCATGGCATTGTCCTGGTGCTTAGAATCGGAGGTGAATAGACAGCACAAGGGGTCAAACACATAACACATACCCTAGTTCGGCGGGTGTTCGCTATGGCGGCAACGGCGGAGCAGATTCCGTCAACGGCGGCAGAAACCATCAGTGGGAGGTCGCTGGCGGCGAGGAGGCGATCCGGAGATCCGAGGAGGTAGAGCAGGACATGCGCGGGCTAAGGGGTTTTGAAGAAATTTCCAAAATCTCACCTGTGGGTATATATATCCCGACCCTGTCGGTGTGACCGAGTGGAACAACTCGGTGGCACCGAGATTGTCGCAAGTTGTTGCTGCAACTTGGTGTGACCGAAATGTTAAATTTGGTTGCACTGAGATGAAAACCTAGATCAACTTAGTGAACTCGGTTTGACCGAAAATGGATGACTCGGTTAGACCGAAATGCATAAAGAGGTTTTGGTAGTTTAAGTCTATGACGAATCGGGGACTCTGAGTGCTCCTCACATAGAGTGGTTCGAATCTGACTTGATCAAACTTTGTGATGTAGCATGAATAGAGTTTGAGACGAGAAAAGCATAGATAGCTAGAGAAGGTTCTTAGACATTCTTGTCCATCCACTTGGCAAAAGAGAAAGATCCAAACAATAAAAACAACAAGTGGATGCCCTCGAATGAGTAAAATATGCAACCAACATGCTCACATAATAAAATGGCAAATGAAATATGTGGCAAAGCATGCACAATCACTCTAGCATATTTCAAGCAATTTGTGACGACTAGGACATCTATATATGAGTATATTGACTTAGGAGTCAAATGAGAACATTTGATCATAGTTCATACTCATCGTTTAAGCACAAGTGGGGTTACCACTTTTACATAAAGCATTGTTGTGTTCACACCATTAGAGTTGCTTTAGCTCAAGTCTTAGAGTAAAGCTCCCCCTAGATGTGATATTCCCCCTATGAGGGATGAACTAACCTTGGCTTTTGTCGATGATGACTTCATGTAGGTATTGAAGATGTGGATGCTCAATGTTGATGTAGATCATTTGGAGCTATCCATTGGAGTGAGTTGCACTTTCAATACCTACATGTGTTAGTCCCACAAGGAACAAACAAGGATATCCATAGACATAGAGTGATGCACACACATGATGATGTCCATGAAAGCAATAGGTTACCTTGTCCCTTGTCTTACCAACAAGAGGGTTTGTGACTCCTTGAACTAGTGCAAGATGTGGAAGTTGTTTGCACTTGTTCTTGCCAAAATGATATGAATGAAATGTGTTGGCGGAGTCACCCTCAAGAACTCTCTAGTTCTTCTTATTCAGGGTCCACATCATCTTGATGGGAATCCTTGGGGTTGTAGTCGTACTTGATGAAGTAGAACTTGATGTAGTCTTGGGAACTTACTTGACCAAGGCCTTGTGAGCTTCTTCAAATGCATGAATCTCCTCTTGAAGCTTATCATTGCCTTTTTGCTTGTGGTCTTGTGGTGGAAGATCATCTTGGGCTTGTGTCCCTTGGAAAAAAGTAGGATCATACTTCTCTTGTTGAGGAACAATCTTCATCTTGGGGTATTGATCTTCTTCCCACTCAACTCCATTGGCATTGAACTTTTGTTCAAAACCAACACCTTGATTCTTCCGGCGCCTTCCTTGCTTGCGTACAATTTCCTAAAATTGCTTACTTCCGGTAAGGCTCTTATAAACACCTTTCTCTATATTTCCCTTCAATAAGCTATTTTCTTGCTCAAGTGTAACTTGGCTAAGAGAATCATTAGTGGAATCAAGACAACTACTAGAAGCAACAACATTGGATTTAGCATGATCATTGTAACTACTAGAAGAAGAATCTTTCTTACTTTTGTTGCTAGATTTAACTTGTGGCATGTAAGTAGACAAGAGTAAATGCTTGGCAATGTAAGAAGAACTTTTTTCGCGAAGATCATCATTGATTGCCTTTAAAAACTCATGCTCTTGCTCTAGGTTGAGCTTTTCAAAGCGTAACTTCTCACGAGTCTTTAAAAGTTCTTCTCCTTATCATTGTTTAGTTCTTTAGTTAGTTGCTAAATCTTCTCCTTATCATTGTCATTCGTTTTATCTTGATTAGCATGATTAATTAACATTTCATCATAGTATTCATCACTAGAGTTGTCAATAGGTAAATCATCATCACCTAACAAATCATCTTCATCACTATTGAAATCAACATACTCGGGGTGTGATACCTTTGGGCCTTTAGCCATGCAGCATCTTCCAATTCCTTCATTTGGTGATTCAAATATGTCATAGGAGTTGGTTTACACGAGTGCTAGACCGGCAACACCTTCATCTTGAGTATATTTGGAGTCGGAGTGATAACTTCTTTCAGAGTGATGGTCGGAGTCGGAGCTGAATACCCATTCACCAATGTGAGCTTGATGTATTCGCTTTGTGTAGCTCTTTGATGATGTAGGAGCATCATATGAGGCTTTGTAAGCACCACTTGACTTGTTGTGAAGTTCCTCTTTATCCTTGAGTGACATCTCATGAGCAACAATTCTTCCAATGACTTCCGTTCGCATGAGATCTTTGTAATTGGGCATCATTTGGATCAATGCGCACACGGTATCATATTTTCCACCCAAGGCTCTTAGGATCTACTTGATGATGATTCTGTCGGTCATATTTTCACTTCCTAAGCCGGCAATCGCATTTGTGATGAGAGCAAGCCTAGAGTACATTTTAGCGACACGTTCACCATCCTTCATTTTGAACTTGTCAAGCTGACTTTGAAGCACATCCAATTTGGATTCCTTGATGGAGTTGGTACCTTCGTGCATATCAATCAAAGTATCCCAAATTTCCTTTGCATTCTCAGGGCAGTGGATTTTGTTGAATTCTTCGGGGCACAATCCGTTGAAGAGAATATCACAAGCTTGAGCATTGTATTGTAGCATCTTCAACTCTTCCGCGGTAGCTTCACGGTTGGATTCTCTCCCATTGAAGAATTCACCTTGCAAGCCAATACACACAATAGCCCAAACGGTGGGGTTATGTCCAAGAATATGCATTTTCATCTTACGCTTCCAACTAGCAAAATTAGTATGATCAAAGTAAGGACCTCTACGGTGGTAATTTCCCTTGCTAGACGCCATACTCTCCTAGGTTGTGAAACCAAGGCTATGATCACCAAAAGCTATGGAAATCAAGGAAAATGGAGACGGTAGCTCTCATACCACTTGTAGGATCGAAAGTATGTCTAGAGGGGGGGTGATTAGACTACTTGACCAAATAAAAATCTAGCCTTTTCCCAATTTTAGTTCTTGGCAGATTTTAGCAACTTAGCACAAGTCAAGCAATCAACCTACACATGTAATTCTAAGAGTATAGCAGTGGAATGTAAATCATTGCATATGAAGGTAAAGGGGAGGACTTTGGAGGGAGCAAACGCAATGTTGACATGGAGATTTTTGGCATGGTTCCGATAGGTGGTGCTATCGTACATCCACGTTGATGGAGACTTCAACCCACGAAGAGTAACTATTGCACGAGTCCACGGAGGGCTCCACCCATGAAGGGTCCACGAAGAAGCAACCTTATCTATCCCACCGTGGCCATCGCCCACGAAGGACTTGCCTCACTAGGGTATATCTTCACGAAGTAGGCAATCTCCTTGCCCGTACAAACTCCTTGGTTCAACTCCACAGTCTTGACGGAGGCTCCCAAGTGACACCTAACCAATCTAGGAGACACCACTCTCCAAAAGGTAATAGAGGGTGTGTTTGTGATGAACTCCTTGCTCTTGTTCTTCAAATGATAGTCTCCCCAACACTCAACTCTCTATCATAGGATTGGATTTGGTGGAAAGATGATTTGAGTGGAAAGCAACTTGGGGAAGGCTAGAGATCAAGATTCATATGGTTGGATTGGAATATCTTAGCCTCAACACATGAGTGGGTGGTTCTCTCTCAAAAAATGAATGCTGGAAGTGTAGGCATGTTCTGATGGCTTTCCTCATGAATGAGGAGAGGGTGGAGGGGTATATATAGCCTCCATACAAAATCTAACCGTTACACACAATTCACCAAACTCGGTGCGAACGAATCATAAAACTCGGTTAGACCGATTTAGTTCATAATGTGACTGTTAGGCATTTCGATGGGACCGACATGTCAACTAGGTGGGATCGATTTTATAGGTTAGGGAATAACGTAATCTCGGTGAGACCGATTACACAAACTCGGTGGGACCAACTTTCATAATAAGCTAACCAGAGAGTTGGCTAGGCAAACTCGGTGGGGCCGATTCACTCACCTTAGTGAGACCTAAACGTTACGAAAGGGAAATAGGGAGCTTGCATTGAGAACTCGGTGTGACCGATCGCTCATCTCGGTTAGACTGAAACGTTATGAACGGAATCAGAGTGTTTGCAATCCCATCTCGGCAAGACCGAGATCCCTATCGGTGAGACCAAAGTGACTAGGGTTTCTGGCAGTGGCTATGTCAAATGAACTCGGTGGCGCCGGATGAATCAAATCGGTGGGGCCTAGTTTGACTTTTGGTATGGGACATATGTGGATATGAGAAAGTGGTTGAGGTTTTTTTAGCCTATCACTAATCATTTTGAGCAAGCAAGCCATTAAACAACACCTCATCCCCTTTTAGTAGTATTTGCTTTTCCTATGTGTCGGCATCATGGATATGGGGCTATCCAGTCATGCCTACCTGCGGCCCACCACGTGGCTCCATCGACGGCATGGTACGGCCCAGCTTCAGCATCAACAACTCAAGACCCTCGCATGGGGCCATGCCTCAAGAGGCGGACGATGCCAAGACCCCCAAGGGGATCAGACTCCTCAGGCTGGCTCCCGAGGGGCGGAGAGTTCTATGCAAGGTTCTACTCACGAGGCTCAGCTGATGTGAGCCATGACGACCAAGACCAGGCGGGCGCAGAGAGCAGGTTTCCCATTCGATGCAAAGGAGGCAAGCAACAAGAGCGGAGTCCCGAGGAATCAGTCAAAGGTTTCCATTCTGGTGCAACGAGACCAAGACCGCCAGGACCGCAGGACGGAGGTCATCGACGAGCCCACCGCAGCGTCACAACCAGAGGCTTTTCGCAGGCCAAGACTACTTTTGTCAGGATAAGCTGTACTACTTGTCCCCTTTCGAATCCGGCCGTTGTGGGATCCCTTCCCGCCAACATTTGGGAAGAGGACCAAGGCCACTATAAATAGGACTTAGCCACCACCATAGAGGAGGATCGGATCCATTCTCACCCGACCACTTCACCAGCTCTCTTGAGCTCAAGAACACCTCACCTCCTGAGGCCAGTTCATCCACTGTACTACTTGATCATCCTCATCCCTCTGAGGCAATCCACCAAAACGCTGGAGTAGGGTATTACACTGCAAGGCGGCCTGAACCAGGATAAACTGTTGTGTCTCTTTGTCTCTTTGAGCTTGTCGCGCTAGGCTTAGGAGGATCGCGAGCAGGCAGGCTGGGTAGGTTGAGATCTCCGCACGCACCCTAGAGTTTGAACCTCTCAAGGGTTTGCGGAACCCTTAATCGGACATTTGGCACGCCAGGTAGGGATGCGTCGGATCTTCTCTTCCGCCGATTGATCCACCGCCACTCCAACACCTCCATGGCCGATGCACGCCGAGCCTGCGCCAAGTGTCGGGCCGCAATCGCACCTGCGTCGCTCAGACGGCTCCGGCGGACCATGGATGTGCCCGTCACACTCCGTCTCTAATGGCCAACGCCGCCACGGGACCTGCCGGCCATGAGCAACAAGCTTCATCGCTGCACCCGCCAGTGCGCCGTGACGGTCGCACCACTACTCCGTCACTGACCGCAGCAGCTTCGTCCTCCCCCGCGCGCCACGACCAAGCGGATGCGCATGCCGCTTTGCTCATGGGGCGGGAGCTCCTTCGCTACCGCCCAGTGGGTGACCTCTATGAGGAGTGGCTCGAGCGGATTGCTGAGCTCGTCAACATTGCGCACGGGTGCTCCGCCGAGCCGTCTTGCTCGCTGCCTCAACAACCACCTGCTGCGAGCGACATGGCGCATGGGGCTCCTCCACCACCTCTGGACCTAGGCATCATCATCGATCCAAGGAGTGTGGCGCCATGGCGTGACCCGCCTCGACCTGCATCGGCTCGGGAGGACGTGGGCTGCCAGGTGGTGTAGTGACCCCAAGGAGATGCGTGTGTGCTTCCAGCACCCCAGCACCAGGCCCGCGTACCGTCACAGGAGGTGGCGGTGCTCGTGCACCAAGACCAGTTTCCACCCCCTCGAAGACCTCCTGTGGCCACGACAGGATGCCGCACGTTCACTTCGGAGCTCCGCAAAGTCTTCTCGCCAAGCAAGTTCAAGCCTGTCCTGCCTCCACGCTACGGCGACACCGCCGACCCTGCCGAGTTCCTGCAGCTCTACGAGCTGAGCACCGAGGCGGCCAGCGGCGATGAGAAGATCGTGGCGAACTGGTTCCCGATGGCCCTCAAGGATGGCACGCGTTCTTGGCTCCTGAACCTACCCGAGGGGTCGGTTTCTTCCTAGGAGGAGATGCGCGGCCGCTTCATCGCCAACTTCCAGGGCACTCGCGACCATCCGCCGGCCGCGGGTGACCTGCATCGCATCAAACAACAAACTGGAGAGACTCTGCAGAAGTATATCTAGCACTTCAACAATGTTCGCCTCAAGATCCCCAAGGTGTCGGACAAGGCCATCATTTCAGCGTTCACTGATGGCGTCGATGATGTCAAGATAAAGGAGGAGCTCACCCTCCACGAGGATCTCTGCACAACTCTGGATATGTTCAACATGGCGAATAAGTGCACAAGGGCTGAGGAGGGACGCCTCTCCCTCCTCGAGCTCCCCGATGCTGATCCAGAAGACAAGAAGGCCAATACCAAAGACGTGAAGCGCAATGGGCCAGCCGTGCTTGCAGCCGAACCAGAGAGAAAGCGCGGCTGCGACCACCCCGAGTCATCCAAGAGCAACCGGCCGTTCTGCGTCTTCCACAATTTTCATAGCCACAACACCAACGACTGTCAGGAGCTCAGGGCCCTCCGCGACGGGCGCCTTGGTCAACGCCCCGAGCGCAATGATCGAGGCTACGGTTGTGGAGGCGGCCGAGGTGGACGACGCTGGGACGGACAAGGCCATCGTCAGGAGTGGCTCGACCTGCCTTATGAGGACCGCTGGTAGGGCCTGCCTCGCGAGGGAGCCTGGAGGGAGCAGCCTCGTGAGGAGCACCTTTAGGGCAACGCAGCTCCGCCTCCTCTTCCTCCACCGCCAAGATGGAACGAGGATCGCCACCAAGACGAGGGGGCTGGGGGCTTCCAGGATCCTCGAGCCATTGCCTGCATTTTGGGCGGCTCACAAGCCCCAGCTTCCCACCGCATCTTCAAGCAATTCGTGCACGAGGTGAACGCGGTGTTCCCCAAGCCCGAAGCAACTTCCCCTCTCAGGTGGTCCAAGTGCGCCATCACCTTCAGCTCCTCAGACCAGCTCAAGTGTGCGGCCACTACTGGCACGCTCCCTATGCTCTGCTCCCCCGTCATCAGCATCGTGGTCGTCACCAAGACTCTCATTGATGGCAGAGCAGGGCTCAATGTTCTATCTGTTCAGACGTTCGACATGCTCCAACTACCATACAACCAGCTTCAGCTGACCAAGCCATTTTCAAGAGTGACTGACGGTTCTACACACCTGATAGGGCAGGTTCGCCTCCCTGTCACCTTCGGCGAGCGCAACAACTACCACACTGAGCTCATTGACTTCGACGTTGCTGACATCCGCTTGCCCTACAACTCCATCCTAGGGTACCCAACATTGGCCAAGTTCATGGCAGCTACGCACCATGGCTACAACGTCCTCAAGATGCCAGGAAGTGGCTGCATCATCACGCTCGTGTGCCAAGAAAAGGATGCGGTGTGTTCCCTCGAGAACCCTGAAGACGAGGGAGGCACCCTCCCTCTTGAGGTCGCCACCAAGACGAAGAAGCTGCAGCTAAGACAGGGGTCTCATGAAGGAGCATCGCTCGAGGACGCTGCGCTGAGCCCCAGACGTGACACCTTCACCCATCGCATAGGAAGGCGTGCCCAGCGCCCCTCTCAGGCTGGGCTCGGGGGTTCTCCTCGGGAGGGCATCGAACCTAGACAGGGTAATGAGGGAGGTGCCCGGGCACCATGTGGAGGCGCTCTTCAGAGCACGCTTCCCAGGAGAAGGCAGCAGGCGTGAGGCACCAGGCGTTCAGGAGTTCATCAGCAAGGCAATCGAGGACATTCAAGAAGCAAGGGTTCTGCAAGGCAATCGTCGCATGTCGCGAGGCGCAGCTAACTGCCCCGGCGAGGGTAAGGAGTTCCGCGTATGCATCGACGTCCCCGGGCTCAACAGGGTCGCGTCTCGGCAGCTCATGTGGCACTTCTCGTGTCGGCTGATGCGAGGGTCCACCTCACAGCTACGTCTGCATGCCTTTCGGCCCGCCGGGTGCGGCTGTGGTGTTCCAGCGCTGCATGAGGGACGCCCTGGTGGCTCGCGACGCCAGGCATCAGGAGATCCTGGCGGAGATGGAGGAGCACCTTCAGGAGCCTCCCGGGCCCTCTCAGCCTCCCGAGGCTCGGCACTAGAGCAGCTCGTGAGGAACGACCCCATCAGCACGCGTTTTTTGGCTAATTCAACACCTCTTCAGCGACGATACCATGTGACATCTCTCTAAGTTCGCTCAGTCTGGGGGCGCCCCTCGGGCTGCATCATCCCTAGGCCATGTGGGTCCGGCCCTATGGCTTGTACCATTTTGCATTCACCAGGACTATCTAACCATTTCTGTGAGTTTACCTATGATCGTCACCTTACGACCGCGAGCCTTAGCCACCTCTTGGCTCCCCGTGTGTTCGCTGGCTTGTACCTCTCCCGCATTGCTGCATGACAACTCACATCGGCATGGTGCTTGTGCTCGGGTCCGTTCCTCCAACGCTGACAAACCCGGGGATCGAGCTCTGGTTCGTGACCTGCCTCGTGCACACCACCTCGCCAGGTCCTCGGTGCCTCTGTCCTATGCCCTGGGACCGGCTGTCCGAGGACCCCCTAATCCAGGACTCCCTCAGTAGCCCCTGAACCAGGCTTCAATGACGATGAGTCCGGCGCGCAGATTGTCTTCGGCATTGCAAGGCGGGTTCCTTCTCTGAATACTCCATAGAAGATTTTGAACACAAGGATCGTGTCCGACTCTACAAAAAAAACTCCACATACCACCATAGAGAGCACAATATTTCACAAGTCTAATCTACTGACAACTTTTCATAGCGTGACATCACGCCACAGCCCGGTCATTATTTGAACCGTTTTTCTCAACCAGCTACTGCACATATTGCGAGGCGGTTTCCTTGGCACGTCTTGTCGAAGCAGAGATTGTGTCCCCTTATCACGGGATTCTCATCAATACGGGTGTGGGTAACCGAACCGCGCCATCAACGCGGCGCTTGGGGAATAAGTGAGTTTATCGGGCAAGTGGGGATGCACATGGTTTCTACCGCCTTTATAAAGAGATGAGGATTCACCTTTTTCCACCCATGCCTTCTTCTTCCCCCGCTCATCTATTCTTGCACGCTCGAGCTCCAGTGCCCAAGTTCTCACCTTCTCCGTAAAGCCATTCCAAACATGTCCCAAACGGGAGGCAAGTGGATGGTCTCCTCCGTTACGGAGGTGGACATCACAAAGCTCCGGGAGGCCGGATATCTGACCACAGACATCACGCACTAGCTTCCGGACGCAGGGCAGATCGTCCCTACTTCGGAATCCCATGAGAGGGTTGTGTTCCTTGCCCACTTCGTCCGCGGACTGGGATTTCCTCTCCACCCCTTTGTTTGCGGTCTCATGTTCTACTACGGGCTGGATTTCCATGATCTGGCCCCTGATTTCATCCTCAACATCTCGGTATTTATCGTCGTGTGTGAGGCCTTCCTCCGCATCAGGCCCCACATTGTCCTGTGACTGAAGACGTTCAACGTGAAGCCGAAGATAGTAGTCGGCCAGCAAGCGGAGTGCGGAGGCGCCATGGTGGGCAAGATGCCCAACGTCACTTGGATCGAAGGCTCCTATGTGGAGACCGTGAAGGGGTGGCAATTGGGGTGGTTCTACATCACTGAGCCGCGCGACTCCAACTGGGCGGCGGCCCCTGAATTTCGATCTGGCATCCCCATGTGGCTCAACTCTTGGGAAAAGAACGGTGTCAAGAATATGATAAGCAAGAAAAGTAAGCTTGTCAACGTGGTCCAGGTCATGCTCTTCCGCCGGATCCTCCCGTGTCAAAGACGGGCATTCCATATGTGGGAGTTCGACCCGGCCAAACACCAGACGCTGCGAGAGCTCTTCGACACGATGCACAAAGACGTCTAGATGGTGCTGTTCAAGGCTGCCGAGGTACCTCTTCCCATTAACGAGGATCGCGAACTCAGCGCAAAGCGTCACGCCAATCCGGTAAGCTATGCGTATTTTACAAGATGATCCTTTCCCAGTATATTTGCGGGAGGGATCTAAGCCATCACACCAATTCCACAGGATTGGGTTGCGACAGCGGAGCGGGTCGACTGTCCAGCACCACTGCCTGAAGATCCAGCAATGTCTCTCTTAATTGAGATGCTATTTCCGGTGCCCTACGAGGTGCCGGAGAAGAAGGCCAAGAAGAAGGCCACGGAGACCAGAAAAGGTCTCGGCGCAAGGTTGTGTCGGACTCATCGTCCGAAGACACCAAGGCGCACTCCTCCAATGAAAACGAGGAGGAGGAAGAGGAAAGTCCTCCGCCCAACCGGGGGGGACAAGAAAAGGAAGGCTGCCCCATCCAAGGAGGCCGAAGGATCCAAGAAGGGAAAGACCCTCCCTCCGGACCACTCCACAACAGCCGCCTACAATGACGAGGAGTGGCTGCCCAGGGACAAGCCCCTGGCAAAGTCGCAAGTATCTGGATGCTATAATACTTCCGGTATGTTTTGCTTTATTACTTCTTATCATGTTAAATATGATCGTGCAGTCCGTCCAAAGCCCGCATTGACCTATCCTCATTGGATAGGTCTTTGAGCGCGTCGGCGATGAAGAGCGATTCGCTCCCGATGGCCACCACCCCCTGGGCCGCGGACGACACCGAGGTGTTGTCTCAGAGGATACCGGGCCAGGGGGAGACAGTTCTGGAGGCGCCCCAAGGCGAAATCCCCAACGCCGGGCACGTGGGGAGGAAGATCCCCATGGATTCTGACGAGGGGGGCAGTGTCACGTTTGGCCCTCGGTCGGATACTGTGCAGGAACCTCCAGTGGTTCCGGACTCAGGTAGGCAGCCCCTTGCTAAGGGGGGCGAGCTGCCTGTGCCGATGACCTCTGTCCATCCAAAGGCATCAGACAACTTGCTGGAAGCGCTTCAGGGCGCTTCCATTGATAAAGAACACCGTACTCTTATGAGTGTGGTGATTGAGAAGGTTCGGTCCGCCAAAAGCGGACTGACCGAAGCCTTTACCAGCCTCCTAACAGGCTTTGAGGTAAGTAATTAAATTATGAGAAAATATCACAGTATAGACAGTAGCCCCTGATGCTCTGTTTGGAGTTCGGAAAGAAAGGCCGAACAGAGGATCAAATAACATCCATAGGAGTTTAATCATATTATCTCTATGTGAATCAGCAGGTGTCGCTGCTGGCCGCTGCCGCCCTCACTTCGGAGGTCTCCTGACTAAATCAGAACCTAGAGCGGGCCGAGGAAGAGCTTGGCCTCGTGAAGAGGCAACTCGAGGAGAACAAAGGTAAGCGATACCCCGTCCTTGTGTCATATGAAGGAAAAATCGTTGATGCTAATAGAAGCATCATGAATTTTAATAGGGGCCTCGACCGAAGTGGCGGCCCTTAGGAAGGCATTGTCCGAGGCCGAAGACAAGGAGGCCAAGGAGCGCACCGAGCGCGAGAAACGGGAGGATCGGGTTAATGAGGTCCAACAAGAGCTCCAGGACTTCGTCAAAAAATTCAAGTCCTTGGAGCGTGACTCCAAGACGCAAGATCCCGAGCTTGCGAAGGCCCTCCAGAGCGTGCAAGATGCCAAGGCCGAAGCCCAGAAGGCCCTTCAGGAGATTCAGACGGCCAAGAAGATAGCAGTGGGTAAGGCATCATTATGCAAAGCAAGCATGTGAATGAGACTTTCCTTTTACTTATCCGAATTCGGAGTTCTCCAGGAGCATTCGCAGATCTGCCGCGCAGCGTCTCTAATGTCGCGGAGTTCTGCCGAGCTGAAGAAGGGAGCTCGACGGAGAAGTTGTTTGGGTCCCAGTATATTGGGGCCGAACACCCGATGCCTTTGAGCGACCAGCTGAAGCAACTGGTCGAACTTCACAAGGCAGCAGAACTGGCCCTGAAGGATCTCATAGTCCAGATGTGGCCTGGCGAGCCCCTGCCCAGCAGCTACTTCATCCTAGTAAAGCGGCTTGTGAATGCCTGTCCGCGGGTAGAAGCCATTAAGCGGTCAGTCTGCATTGAAGGTGCGCACAGAGCCTTCGCCCGTGCGAAAGTGCACTGGGCGAAGATGGATGCCAAGAAGCTGGTGACAGAGGGGCCGGCGGAGGGCAAGGAGCATCGCCACCCCAAAAAGTATTATGACGGTGTCCTGAAGGGTGCTCGCCTTATGGCGGATGAATGTGCTAAGGATGTAATGTTTGAATAAATGTACTCATGTGATCCTGTAATATGAAAACGAGTTCATTGCGCTATATAATGCATGTTGATTTAAAATATTACCTTCTGTGCGGCCGTTCATAAAATTTGAGAGTTGGCCAGTCGTCGGCTTCTGCCCCCATGTAACTAGTACTGGGGTGTTCGGGATAAATCTAAACACTCTTTATCCAAATTTTTGGTCCTTTAAGGAGGTATTTAGTGCAGCGAATAAGGCAATCGGACTATACGGCTTTATCACCCTCACTTAGCCATAGAAGTCTACAATTTTAAATTTCGGCGAAGCCCCTAGTATTCGGAAGGACAAACTTGGGGCACTATACATGCCTAAATCGGGCAAGGCCGATTCCTCCCCCGAAGAGGAAAAAATCTTTAAGGATCTGAGACATCACGAACAGCGACCGGCTCTCAAGGCATCATGACAGTCAATTTTTGGCTTTCTCTACTGAGGTGCTCGTCCGGAAGAACCGGGACACAATCGCAGTAGTTCTCCCTATGCTACCTTAGCCGATATAGCAGAACGTAAGGTACCAAAACATGGGAGCCGGGCAAACCCAACTATTGACCCAAGACATGATGCGGAGCTGATGCATATAATGCTATAAGTTCGGGGTGCCGCACTGTTGAAAGTGTTCGGACTTTTCTTGCCGTGTTATGGGGTACACTGAAGCCCTTGGCGAGCTGAACGAACCAAAGTGTACGGGTGCAACTTGTAGTAAATGAGCAGTCAAGGGAAAAACATAAAGAAATGTAATAATAAGTTGATGTTGTATATTTTTCCATTGTTATTTAAATAATACGTCAAAGCGTATCTGTACGAGTATTGTGATAAGCAAAATAGGACTATTTGACATGTCCTAGCCAAGGGTAAGCTCCGCGTGGGTATGTAAAACCGCTATAACAATTGTTATCATAGACCACCTGGGTATTCCCTTATACGTCAAAGCTTCTTGCCTCCTTGGTTTTTCCTCCCCGTGATGAGTCCGATAATCAGGCTATCTGAACGGGCTTCCAGAAAGTAGGGTCCTGAAAGAAAGAAGATGATGAAGGTATACGGGTCCTGGTGCGGTTGAGCCGCATTGTGGACCGCATCGTAGCCGTGCCTCCGCCTATGCGCTTGGTATTTTGAGTGCGTAATTATGTACGCATGACGCAAATTTTGCCGCTTGAATGGGACTTGGGCGGAGGCCAAATTGCTAGTTGGGCTCTGGACGTGCCGGACGATCCTCTTGCAGGGTACTCCGGACTCGCTTGACGGTGTCCGGGGGTTTTATTGCCGAGTTGGCGGTCTGCGTAAGAAGGTTGCTTTGTACTTCTGCTACGAGGGCCGCAGTGTACTCCTCCGTACGGAGCGAGCGCTCTGTGATTCCATTAACTGTTATAACCCTGCGAGGTCCTGGCATTTTGAGCTTGAGGTATGCATAATGCGGTACCGCATTGAATCTGGCGAATGCGGTTCGTCCGAGTAGTGCGTGATAGCCACTGCGGAAGGGGACGACATCGAAGATTAACTCCTCGCTTCAGAAGTTGTCTAGAGATCCGAAGACCACTTCTAGTGTGATTGAGCCCGTGCAGTAGGCCTCTACACCTGGTATGACACCTTTAAAGGTGGTTTTTGTAGGTTTGATCCTTGAGGGGTCGATGCCCATTTTGTGCACTGTATCCTGATAGAGTAGGTTCAGGATGCTGCCACCGTCCATAAGGACTCGTGTGAGATGGAATCCGTCAATGATGGGGTCGAGGACCAATGCGGCCAAACCGCCATGACGGATACTGGTGGGGTGGTCCCTACGATCAAAAGTGATCGGACAAGAAGACCATGGGTTGAACTCTGGGACGACTGGCTACATCACATAGACGGCCCTTAGTGCACGCTTCCGCTTCCGCTTGGGAATATGGGTTGCGTATATCATATTAACCGTTTTCATCCTGGGGAGGAAATTTCTTCAGTCCTCCTGTGTTCGGCGGCCGGGGCTCCTCGTCGTCATCGCTATGCAGCCCCTTTTCCTTGTTTTCGGCATTCAACTTGCCGGCATGTTTGAACACCCAACATTCTCTGTTGGTGTGGTTGGCTAGCTTAGTGGGGGTGCCATGAATTTGACACGAGGGATCGAGTATGCGGTCCAGACTGGACGGGCCCGGATTGTTTCTTTGGAATGGCTTTTTCCGTTGACCGGATTTGGAGCCACTGAATCCGGCATTGACTGTCGTGTCTTTGGCATTGTTGCCATTATTGCGACGCTTGTGTCTATTGCGTCGTGGCTTGCCGTTGCTATCTCTGGCATCTGAATTGCCAGAGTTTCTTGATGTGTTGTTGCTACGAGCTAGCCAGCTGTCCTCGCCCGCACAAAAGTGGGCCATGAGTGTCATGAGGGCTGCCATGGACTTTGGCTTCTCTTGGCCGAGGTGTCGGGCGAGCCACTCGTCGCGGATATTGTGCTTAAAGGCCGCTAGGGCTTCGGCATCCGGACAGTCGACAATTTGGTTCTTTTTAGTGAGGAACCGAGTCCAGAATTTCCTGGCTGACTCTCCGGGGTCTTGGGTTATGTGACTTAAGTCATCAGCATCCGGTGGTCGCACATAAGTGCCCTGAAAGTTGTCAAGGAATGCGTCTTCCAAGTTCTCCAAACTGCCAATGGAGTTTGCCGACAGGCTATTTAGCCAATGCCGAGCCGGTCCTTTGAGTTTTAGTGGGAGGTACTTGATGCATGTAGATCATCGCCGTGGGCCATGTGAATGTGGAGAAGTAAATCTTTGATCCATACCGCGGGGTCTATTGTACCATCATATGATTCAATGTTTACGGGTTTAAACCTTCTTGTAATTGATAACCCGCAAGTATACGGGATAGTTGTAGCCTCTTTCGATAAGTAAGAGTGTCGAACCCAACAAGGAGCTAAAGGTAGAACAAATACTCTCTCAAGTCCTATCGGCCACTGATACGACTCTACGCACGCTTGACGTTCGCTTTACCTAGAACAAGTATGAAACTAGAAGTACTTTGTAGGTGTTGTAGGATAGGTTTGCAAGATAATAAAGAACACGTAAATAAAAAGTAGGGGCAGTTTAGATAAATAAACAATAAATTAAATATAGCGAGTGTGGAAAAGTGGTGGTAGGAGTTGTGAAATTGTCCCTAAGCAATTGACTACGTTACTAGACCGGTAATCACTATTGCAATTCTATTTGAGGGAGAGGCATAAGCTAACATATCATACGTTACTTGGAATTCTATGCACTTACGATTGGAACTCTAGCAAGCATCTGCAACTACTAAAGATTCATTAAGGTAAAACCCAATCATAGCATTAAAGCATCAAGTCCCCTTTTATCCCATACGCAAACAACATACTTACTTGGGTCTGTGCTTCTGTCACTCATGCCACCCACCATAAGCAAATCATAAACATATTGCAAACCCTACAGCGGGTATCCCTCACGCTTGCGCGACATGGAGGGAACAATAGGAAAGCATAAATAATAAAACATGCAACTCAAACCAATCATAGAAATTCATCAATCACCGATAGGACAACGAAAATCTACTCAGACATCATAGGATGGCAACACATCATTGGAAAATAATATGAAGCATAAAGCACCATGTTCAAGTAGAGGGTACAACGGGTTGCGGGAGAGTGGACTACTGGATATAGATGGGGGAAGGTAATGGAGATGTTGGTGAAGATGATGGAGGTGTTGGTGAAGATCGCGGTCATGATGATGGCCCCCGACGGTGTTCCGGCGCCATCGGAAGCAAGGGGGAGAGAGCCCCCCTTCTTCTTCTTCTTCCTTGACCTTCTCCCTAGATGGGAGAAGGGTTTCCCCTCTGGTCCTTGGCTCCCATGGCTTGGGAGGGGCGAGAGCCCCTCCGAGATTGGATCTATCTCTCTGTTTCTGCGTTCTCAGATTCTACCCCTTCACCGTTTCTTAAATATCCGGAGATCCGTAACTCCGATTGGGGTGAATCTTTCGCCCAGATCTTTTCCAAAAAATTAGCTTTCTTGCGCCAAAAGAAGAGCATCAACCACCTTACGGGTGGCCCACGAGAGCCCAGGCTGTGCCCAGGGGGGAGGGCGCGCCCCCTGTCTCGTGGCCACCCCGGACACTGTTTCGCGTTGATTTTACTTCCCAAAAATCATAAATATTCCAGAAAAAAATCACCATCCGTTTTTATCCCGTTTGGACTCCGTTTGATATTGGGTTTCTGCGAAACAAAAAACACGCAACCGACAGGAACTGGCACTGGGCACTAGATCAATATGTTAGTCCCAAAAATAGTATAAAAAGTTGCCAAAAATATATGAAAGATGAATAATATTGGTATGGAACAATAAAAAATTATAGATACGACGGAGACGTATCAGCATCCCCAAGCATAATTCCTTCTCGTCCTCGAGTAGGTAAATGATAAAAAAGATAATTTTTGATATGGAATGCTACCTAGCATAATCTTGATCATATGTCTAATCATGGCATGAATATTAAGACACAAGTGATTCAAAGCAATAGTCTATCATCTATTATATACTTAAGATGGAAGTCAAACAAGCCATCACATTTGTCCAAATAGATTAAATTATCTTGATCGTACGTATTAAGAATTAATGGTTGAGATTTAAAAATATAGCATTACATACAAATATTATTACGTACAAGTAATTTGACATGTCACGTGTTGGCCTCCAAAAAGTTCTAACACGTCGTCCTTGGAAAAAAAACACGAGAACCTAGAATTAAGGAAAATCATGACGGACCCCATGGCACAAGCTTATTCTAATCCAATTAGTACAGACGTAGTACTATTGGACTCCTTTCAAACGGCCATGCACAACAGCCATGAATTGCTTGACAGGTCCACATGGCACTAGCATATTCTAATCCAATTAGTGCACAAACTGCAAGTCCATGGACTCCTTCAAAACGGGCACGAGGGCGGCCAGTCAAAGCTGCACTATATTACATGAATATATATTGGCACATCATTTTTTGTGAGTGCTACGTCAGCACAGCATGGCCGATCACCTGATGCTTAGAGCTGTGATGAATCCGCAGGCCCCATTGAAGCA
The DNA here is from genome assembly GCF_002162155.2 of Triticum dicoccoides. Taxonomy (NCBI): domain Eukaryota; kingdom Viridiplantae; phylum Streptophyta; class Magnoliopsida; order Poales; family Poaceae; genus Triticum; species Triticum dicoccoides. Next base: position 269,374,147 of record NC_041393.1, read on the forward strand.
GCAGAGTACACCAAGTGGCCAGGTAGCTAAAGCACGCATATTAGTTGGATCCGCTCTATATGCAGGATATATGCTAGACACAAGATAAATTAACATGCATGCATGTCCGGGTTAGATAGTAGGGAAAAAGAAGGCCAACCAGCTATATGTGTGAATCATAAGTATAGCCCAAGAGAAAGAAAAAAATAATGGTGTTATGGGTGCAACAATTAATATTCGAATGAATAATCCATGTAAAATATAAAACTTTGTTGCTTCGAAAAAATCTAACACTTTGTTTTAGTTGTGTCTTCAGAACAGTAATGGGAAGGAATACACAGTAAAAACTACATCATATTAGACGGTCAAGCAAATCTAAAACATTATTGGTGGAAAGCACAAATTGGCATAGTGAGGCCAATCAGCTATGTGTGCGAGTCATGACTATAGCACAAGAGAATGGAAAATTTAACGATGTTATGGGTGCAACAATTAATATTCGAATAAATTATCCATGTAAAATATAACACTTTGTGTCTTAAAAAACCTAACACTTTGTTTTAGTTGTGTCTTGAGAATGATAATGGAAGAGAATAGACAATAAAAACTACATCATATTAGATGGTCAAGCAAATCTAAAACATTATTGGTGGAAAGATATAAGCCAATTACTTAGAATTAAAAAATAACTTAAGTATAATCCTAAAGTCTTCTACTTCACAAGCATACCATAATGCTTGCAGTCTATTTATATCACATATAAAAGTTCTGTACTAATGAACTAAAAAGTTTAACCCAACAATTTCCAAAAAAGTAGACAATGTTTCCTCCGGGGTGCACCTCATCTCTACAACCATTTCCTATTTCCAATGTTATCAATGCAAAGTCATGATGTATTAGTCCCTCCAAAAAACACAATGAATGAAATAAAATAAAAATTATGGTTGCCACAAATAATGCTAAATAGGTTCTTCAATAATGTATTTTGGCTGCAATTTCTTCCCACTATACATTTTTTGTATGTGCCTAATAGTCAACTAATATCCCCTACTTGGAGAGAGTTGGACGCGAGACAATTTCATTCTATGTCCTTCACAAAGTGATAATAAATCTACGACTAAACTTCAGACCTAAAGAATTGGATTACCAAAACAGTCGCAGGAGGTGACAGAGACCAAAAAATAATAGAAAGACAAACCTCTGTGCAGTATGTATAATATCATCGCAGAAAAATGTCATTGTGTCTACAATAATGGAAGTTGGAAGAGAAAACATGTCAGATGCAATAATTAAGTTGGTTGAGGTTTCCTATAATGGAAAAAGTCGGCGGAAGGATCATGCCATGATAAAAATAGTAAGCTATGATCAGAGTGGGTGAAAAGAGAGTATTTTACTAAATAGTTTTGTTGCACTAACAGATATTCCTATATGTCCATGCAGATCGTGATTGGCTCAGATAGAAAGGAAAAAAAGTTATGACAACACTGAGTAATTAAGTTAAATATCGTGTTATGTAAAATGAGTCTCAACAAAATGACGTGGACACCATCAAAGCGGCCAACCTATCATGGTAGTGAATGGGAGAAAATGTGTCCGTAACTTTAGATGGTGTAAGTCATAGGTTACATTACTTCAGAGGAATAACTGAAAGGTGGTAATGCTTGGAAGCATTTAAAAGCAAAGCATTAGACTAATTCAAAACCTTCATTACAGTGTGGCCAGCTTGAAGACTGGTGGGTGAAGATTTCATATTTATTTCTTGGAGAAAATGCCTACAAAATATTTGTGGACAAAGATTTATTTCAAGCAAGAACACGAAATAGTCTTAGCGATGATATCCTTCTATATTTTAAGTGATATAAAAAAATGCTAATTTGGTCAAGAACAAAATTGAATATAAGTTATCAGTCAATTTGTATCAAACCTATAAGGAAGTAAGGAAAAAAATATAGTAAATCTAGCCGCGCAAATGCGCAGGTCACCCAGCTAGTTTGACATGAAAACAATAATACTTTGAGCGTACCAATAAAGCAATCATGTCTTTTCAAAACAACAAGGCCAAAGCAAGCTTATCCCTACAAAATCATACAGTTTGGCCATGCTTCATTTTCGTCACACGAAATGCCCCCATCATGCACAACCCCGATGACAAGCCGAGCAATTGGTTCATACTTTTTAACGCGCTTGAGCTTTTTCAACCCTCACGCAATACATGAGCGCAAGCCATGGATATAGCACTATAGGTGGAATAGAATATAATGATGGAGGTTATGTGGAGAAGACAAAAAAGGAGAAAGTCTCACATCTACACGGCTAATCAACGGGCTATGGAGATGCCTATCAATTGATGTCAATGCGAGGAGTAGGGATTGCCATGCAACGGATGCACTAAGAGCTATAAGTGTATGAAAGCTCAACAGAAGAAACTAAGTGGGTGTGCATCCAACTTGCTTGCTCATGAAGACCTAGGGCATTTGAGGAAGCCCATCGTTGGAATATACAAGCCAAGTTCTATAATGAAAATTCCCACTAGTATATGAAAGTGACAACATAGGACACAATCTATATGAAGAACATGGTGCTACTTTGAAGCACAAGATATGAGACTCACTACATGAAGAACATGGTGCTACATTGAAGCACAAGTGTGGAAAAAGAGATAGTAACATTGCCCCTTTTTATTTATTTTCTTTTTTTTCTTTTTCTTTTTCTTTTCTTTTTTGTTCTTTTTTTTCTTTGGCCTTTTTTTTTCTTTTGGCCTTTCTTTTTTTCTTTTTTTCCTTTTCTTTTTTATGGGGCAATGTTCTATAATGATGATCATCACACTTTTATTTACTTACAACTCAATATTACAAGTCGATACTAGAAAAAAGATATGACTCTATATGAATGCTTCCGGCGGTGTACCGGGATGTGCAACGATCTAGCATAGTAATGACATCAAGAGACGGACAAGCCATCCAAACATCATGCTAGCTATCTTACAATCATGCAAAGCAATATGACAATGAATGCTCAAGTCATGTATATGATGATGATGAAAGTTGCATGGCAATATATCTCGGAATGGATATGGAAATGCCATGATAGGTAGGTATGGTGGTTGTTTTGAGGAAGATATAAGGAGGCTTATGTGTGATAGAGCATATCATATCACGGGGTTTGGATGCACTGGCAAAGTTTGCACCAACTCTCAAGGTGAGAAAGGGCAATGCATGGTACCGAAGAGGCTAGCAATGATGGAAAGGTAAAAGTGTGTATAATCCATGGACTCACATTAGTCATAAAGAACTCATATACTTATTGCAAAAGTTTATTAGCCCTCCAAGCAAAGTACTACTACACATGCCCCTAGGGGGATAGATTGGTAGGAAAAGACCATCGCTCGTCCCCAACCGCCACTCGTAAGGAAGACAATCAAAGGAACACCCCATGCTTCAAATTTGTCACACAACGGTTACCATACGTGCATGCTACGGGACTTGCAAACCTCAACACAAGTGTCTCTACAATCCACAACCACCCACTAGCATGAATCTAATATCACCATCTTTATATCGCAAAACTATTGCAAGGAATCAAATATATCATATTCAGCGATCTACAAGTTTATGTAGGATTTTATGACTAACCATGTGAATGACCAATTCTTGTCATCTCTCTAAATAGATATAAGTGAAGCAAGAGAGTTTATTTCTTTCTACAAAAGATATGCCCACGCTCTAACAAATATAAGTGAAGCAAAAGAGCATTCTAAAAATGGCAGTTTTCTATGTGAAGAGAAACAGGCAATCCAAACTTCAAATGATATAAGTGAAGCACATGAAGCATTCTATAAAGCCACACTCAAAAGATATAAGTGAAGTGCAAAGAGAATTCTATAAATCAACGAAGTACTATCTCATACCAGCATGGTGCATAAAATAAAAGTCTAAACTAAATGCAAAAGACACTTCAAGACTGCACATATCGCATGAACGAAACGAATTCGAAAACATACCGATACTTGTTGAAGAAAGAGGGGATGCCTTCCGGGGCATCCCCAAGCTTAGACGCTTGAGTCTCCTTGAATATTTACTTGGGGTGCCTCGGACATCCCCAAGCTTGATCTCTTGCCTCTCTTCATTTTCCTCATATCGAGACATCCTCGATTAGACACTACATCCACACAAAACTTCAATAGAAAACTCGGTAAGATCCGTTAGTATAATAAAGCAAATCACCACTCTAAGTACTGTTGAAAACCAATTCATATTTTGTTTTCGCATTTTGTCTACTGTAATATAACTTTTTCATGGCTTAATCCACTAATATAAATTGATAGATTCATCAAAACAAGCAAACTATGCATCAAAAACAGAATCTGTCAAAAACAGAACAGTCTGTAGCAATATGAACATCCACCATACTTATGGTACCCCAAAAACTCTACAAAAATTAGGAAAAATAAAAAAGTTGTATATCAAGACAGTGCAAAAGGAATCAGAACCAATTGACATTCCAGTTAAAAATTTAAAATCGCGCACTACAGCCAAAGTTTCTGTCCTGCACCGTACAAACCAACAAGCATTGTAAACATCCTAAAGGCAAACATTAGCACATTATTTTTATAATACAATGGAATTGTACAAGGGGATAATTATTTTTGTTGAAAAGTTTCTCTAATCAAGATTCACAAAGTTTCCGTGAGCATGAACAAAGTCCAAGGCTAGCTCCCACTTCAACAATGCTTGTCTTTCTCACTTTCACTTTCCTTTTTGAAAAGTTTTTAGGTTCCCCTCTTTATTTTTGTGTTTTTAAACTATATGAAAGCACTCAACAGAAATAAATGACTCCCTAAAACTTTTGGGTTGTCTCCTTGGCAGCGCTTTCTTTAAAGCCATTAAGCTAGGCATTAGTGCTCAAGTAATGCATCCACCCGGATCCCAAGGTATATCAAAGCCAATTTCAATTAACAATGATTTGTAATTTAGTAGTGAGCACAAAGTAACATATATCATGCAACAATGAAGTCTAACTCTCTTCCTATGTGTCGGCATGTCATAAAAGAACAATTCATGCACACCAAGTAAAGACCAATGCATAGTATAAGCAGTTTCTTGCAATTCCATCGTGTTGGAAACATAAAGAGGTGGAGATGTAGTTCCTCTCTCATAATAATTGCAAGTAGGAGCAGCAAGCACATGCATATTATATCTATTAAAATCATCATGTAAAGTAGTAAAACGCAACCCATCAATATAATCCTTAGTAAGCACAAACTTCTCCGATATAGTGTAGTTGGGAGAATTCAAAAAGATAATAGGACTATCATGCGTGGGTGCAATAGCAACAATTTGATGTTTAACATAAGGAACTATAGCAAGTTCATCGCCATAAGCATTATTCATATTGGCATCTTGGCCACAAGCATAGCAAGCATCATCAAAAAGGGATATTTCAAACAAATTCAAGGGATCATAGCAATCATCCTTCGGTAAGAACGAAGGGGAATTAAATAATGTATGAGTTGGAGGGTTACTCTCATTAGAAGGTGGGCACGGGTAGCTAATCCACTCTTCCTCCTTTTGTTCTTCGCTCTCCTCAACATCTTTTTCATCCAATGAGCTCATTGTTTCATCAATTTCTTCTTCCATAGCTTCCTGCAAAATATTAGTCTCTTCTTGGACAGCGGAGAAGTCCTCAATATATGGTTTAACATAGGCATTAGAAGCATAATTATCATAACAATATTGAAATATGGCAAAAAAATTAGATTTGTAAAGAGTAGCATCATACTTTTCAATCAAAGAGGCAATCTCATAAGCACCTTTAAAAGCAACAAATTCTTCAATTTGTTGAACATCATAGTAATTGTAAACACCCTTAGCATACGAAGATACAATTCCATTATCACATAACAAGCGTTGATAGGGTAGGTGTTTCTTAGGGACTTCAGAACAACAAGTAAACTCATATATTTCACATAAATTCCAAGCATAGCATTGCAAACATTGAATTTGATCCCATAATAGTTTCCCTTTTTCAGATATACGGTGTTGCACAAAACAAGCATGCTCATCTAAAGATTTTCCCTCAACTAAACTAGTGGGGGTTTCAGCACGAGCACAAAGGGACCGAAGATGATCCAAGTAAAAAGCTTCAGGAGTGTGATAGATTTTGAGTGGTTCTTCAACCACTGGTTTAGTAGGTACAACTAATTTTTTTGGTATTTTGTGTTTCCTACCCATAGCTAAAGATAGAAAACAAGTACGAATAGCAAATAAAAATTACTTAGTGATAAAGCAAACAAGCACACACGAGAATATTCACCCCACGCTATGACTCCCCGGCAACGGCGCCAGAAAAAGGTCTTGATAACCTGCAAGTATACGGGATAGTTGTAGCCTCTTTCGATAAGTAAGAGTGTCGAACCCAATGAGGAGCTAAAGGTAGAACAAATACTCTCTCAAGTCCTATCGGCCACTGATACAACTCTACGCACGCTTGACGTTCGCTTTACCTAGAACAAGTAGGAAACTAGAAGTACTTTGTAGGTGTTGTAGGATAGGTTTGCAATATAATAAAGAATACGTAAATAAAAAGTAGGGGATGTTTAGATAAATAAACAATAAAGTAAATATAGCGAGTGTGGAAAAGTGGTGGTAGGAGTTGTGAAATTGTCCCTAAGCAATTGACTACGTTACTAGACCGGTAATCACTATTGCAATTCTATTTGAGGGAGAGGCATAAGCTAACATATCATCCCTTACTTGGAATTCTATGCACTTATGATTGGAACTCTAGCAAGCATCCTGTGACGCCCCTGATTCAATCGTACACTAATCATGCACGCAAATGTGTACGATCAAGATCAGGGACTCAAGGGAAGATATCACAACACAACTCTACAAATAAAATAAGTCATACAAGCATCATAATACAAGCCAGGGGCCTCGAGGGCTCGAATACAAGTGCTCGATCATAGACGAGTCAGCGGAAGCAACAATATCTGAGTACAGACATAACTTAAACAAGTTTGCCTTAAGAAGGCTAGCACAAATTGGGATACAGATCGAAAGAGGCGCAGGCCTCCTGCCTGGGATCCTCCTAAACTACTCCTGGTCGTCGTCAGCGGGCTGCACGTAGTAGTAGGCACCTCCGGTGTAGTAGGGGTCGTCGTCGACGGTGGCGTCTGGCTCCTGGACTCCAGCATCTGGTTGCGACAACCAGAAAGAAGGGAAAGGGGGGGAAAGGGGGGAGAAAGCAACCGTGAGTACTCATCCAAAGTACTCGCAAGCAAGGAACTACACTACATATGCATGGGTATATGTGTAAGGAGGCCATATCAGTGGACTGAACTGCAGAATGCCAGAATAAGAGGGGGATAGCTAATCCTGTCGAAGACTACGCTTCTGGTCACCTTCGTCTTGCAACAGGCAGAAGAGGGTAGGTCGAAGTCCTCCAAGTAACATCTCCAAGTAACATCTCATAGCATAATCCTACCCGGTGATCCCCTCCTCATATCCCTGAGATAGAGCGACCACCGGTTGTATCTGGCACTTGGAAGGGTGTGTTTTATTAAGTATCCGGTTCTAGTTGTCATAAGGTCAAGGTACAACTCCAAGTCGTCCTGTTACCGAAGATCACGGCTATTCGAATAGATTAACTTCCCTGCAGGGGTGCACCACATAACCCAACACGCTCGATCCCATTTGGCCGGACACACTTTCCTGGGTCATGCCCGGCCTCGGAAGATCAACACGTCGCAGCCCCACCTAGGCAAAACAGAGAGGCCAGCACGCCGGTCTAAACCTAAGCGCGCAGGGGTCTGGGCCCAT
>NC_041393.1:269383667-269391479 GCF_002162155.2 Triticum dicoccoides
AGCGTGCTCGGGGGAGGTCGAGGACGACCGGCGAGGAGGAGGGCGGGGAGGCGTCCGGCGGCGACGGGGCGGTGGCGTGGTCGCCCCGATCTCGATCCAGATCGGGGGAGTGAGGGGAGAGTGGGGATCGGGAGTGGGCTAGGGTTTCCGTCGTGGGGGATAAGGGGAGAGGGGTGGGGGCCGGCCGGGCCTGGTGGTGGCCCAGTTGGCCTGTGGTCAGCTGGGCCGAAGCCCAGGGGGTTTCTTTTCCTTTTTTTTGTATTGTTTTCTGTTTTCTTTTTATTCATTTTCTTTCATGTTTTTTTTATTTATCTATAAACACTTAGGCATTTAATAAAAACTAGTTTGTTGCATAATAATTACCCTTGTAATATTCGTCAACCACCGAACAATTTTATTTTAAATTTTTAAAACTTTTATTGTTTTCATCAATTTGAATTTTGAATTTGAACGGTTTCGAATTATTGCGAGGTTAGCAACAGTAATCAGGGTGACGTGCCATGATTAGCGTGGGATTACTGTAGCAAGATTATCCGGGCGTTACAAATCTCCTCCACTACAAGAAATCTCGTCCCGAGATTTTAGGAGGTAGAAGGAAACAGTGCGGGGTATTCATCACGCAGGCGATCCTCGCGTTCCCAGGTGGCTTCGTCTTCAGAGTGATTCGACCACTGGACCTTCAGGAACTTGATCGCCTTCTGACGTGTGCGGCGTTCAGCTTGGTCGAGAATGCGGACCGGATGCTCTTTATAGGAGAGGTCCTGTTGCAATTCGAGCGCTTCATGGTCCACTGCTCGGATTGGGTCCTTGAAGCAGCGTCGAAGTTGTGACACGTGGAACACATCGTGAACCTGAGAAAGGTTCGACGGAAGCTCCAGTTGATATGCCACCTTTCCACGCCTTTCCAGAATAGTGAATGGGCCAATATAGCGAGGAGCTAGCTTGCCCTTGATCCCGAAGCGGTGAGCACCCTTCATTGGTGTAACGCGAAGATAGGCCTTTTCGCCAGGTTGATAGACCATGTCTTTATGATGACGGTCATACTGACTCTTCTGACGTGACTGAGCAGTCTTGAGATTCTCGCGAATAATGCGGACTTGTTCTTCGGCATGTTGGATAATATCCGGACCGAAGAGTGGACGTTCCCCAGTTTCTGACCAGTTCAGAGGGGTTCGGCACTTTCGTCCATATAACACTTCGAAGGGGGCCATCTTCAGACTAGCTTGATAGCTATTATTATAAGAGAACTCAGCATACGGAAGAGATTCCTCCCATTTCTTGCCGAAGGAAATAACACAAGCTCGAAGCATGTCTTCGAGAACTTGGTTGACACGTTCAACTTGCCCTTGTGACTGAGGATGAAAGGCAGTGCTGAAAGACAGATGAGTGCCCATAGCTTCTTGGAAACTTGCCCAGAATCTTGAAGTGAATAAGCTGCCACGGTCTGAACTGATTACCAATGGAATACCGTGAAGCGAGACAATTCTGGTCATGTAGAGGTTTGCCAGCTGACTAGCAGTGATCGTTTCCTTGACAGCCAGAAAATGTGCAACTTTAGAAAGTCGGTCAATGACGACAAGAATAGCATCATTACCCTTTTGCGATTTGGGAAATCCAGTAACGAAGTCCATCTCGACATGGTCCCATTTCCATTCAGGAATAGATATAGGTTGCAGAGTTCCAGCAGGCCTTTGATGTTCTGCTTTGATACAACGGCAAACGTCACATTCAGCAACATAACGAGCAATGTCTTGCTTCATGTTAGACCACCAGAATCTCTGACGAATGTCTTGATACATCTTCGTACTACCAGGGTGGATACATAGAGGCGTATCATGAGCTTCTTTCATAACCTCCTGAGTCATATTCAGGTTTTCCTTCTTACACGGCACCACTAGGCGGCCTTTGAAGTACAAGGCGCCATCATCAGCAATAGTGAAGGATGAGGAACTTCCTTCTTTGAGGTCTTGCTTAATCTTGTAGACTTCAGAGTCAAATCCCTGCATTGTCTTTATGGTGCCCACGAGATCGGGTTCAACAGCCAGGGTATAGAGAGAACCCTGGGAAACAACACGGAGATTCATCTTGCGGAACTCCGGAGGAGGGGGAGCGAGTGCACCCGGAGGAACAATATGGAGGTTTAGCTTTCTGAATTCTTCAACAAGTGAGGGCTGAACTTTGTGAACCTGGAGGTGGTTGCAGTAAGACTTGCGGCTCAAGGCATCAGCCATTACATTAGCCTTGCCTGGGGTATAGGAAATACCCAAATCAAAATCTGCAACAGTCTCCATCCATCTCTGCTGATGGAGGTTCAGGTCTGGCTGAGTAAACAGATACTTCAGGCTTTGGTGGTCAGTGAAGATCTCGCAACGATTACCGAGTAGGTAATGTCGCCACTGTTTTAGCGCATGAATGACAGCAGCAAGTTCGAGGTCGTGAACTGGGTAGTTCTCTTCGTGAGGGCGCAATTGCCGAGAGGCATAAGCAACCACTTTGCGCTCTTGCATTAGGACACAGCCTAATCCTTGACGGGAAGCGTCGCAGTAAATGACGAAGTCCTTCTTAGTATCAGGTGGAGCTAGTACTGGGCAGAAGTTAACTTGTCTTTGAGTGCCTGGAAGCTCTCCTGACATTTGTCTGTCCACTGGAACTTGACGCCCTTTTGCAATAGGTTAGTCAGAGGCCTGGCAATCTTGGAGAAGTTCTCGACAAATCGACGGCAGTAGCTGGCGAGACCGAGAAAACTTCTGACTTGCTTAACGTTCTTCGGAGGAGTCCAATCGAGAATAGCCTGAACTCGTTCAGGGTTGACGGCAATACCATCCTTAGAGATGACATGCCCGAGATAGGTTACTTCGGGAAGCCAGAATTCACATTTGGAGAACTTGGCATAAAGTTGATACTCTCGTAGCTTTTCCAGCACGAGGCGAAGATGTTCAGCATGTTCCTCTTCGTTCTTGGAAAATACCAGAATATCATCCAGATAAACCACGACGAACTTGTCGAGGTAATCCATGAATATATAGTTCATCAGGCGAGAGAAGGTGGCTGGAGCATTGGTCAAGCCGAAAGACATGGCGGTGTACTCGTATGAACCATAACGAGTCACAAAGGCGGTCTTGGGGATATCTTCCTCACGAACACGGATCTGGTGGTAACCCAACCTCAAGTCGAGTTTAGAGAACACTGATGATCCAGCCAATTGATCATACAGATCATTGATCCGAGGAAGAGGATACTTATTCTGAATGGTAGCTTGATTTATAGGACGGTAGTCTTGGACCAATCGGTTTGTCCCATCTTTCTTCTTGACAAAGAGAGAAGGTGCTCCCCAAGGAGAGCAACTTGGGCGAATGAAACCACTTCGAAGAGATTTATCGATTTCCTCCTTAAGCTCAAGGAGTTCATGCGGCGGCATCTTGTAGGGTCGCTTGGCTATAGGAGTGGTGCCTGGTTTCAAGTCGATGACGAATTCGACAGCTCGTGCAGGGGGAATCCCTGGGAGTTCTTCAGGAAAGACGTCTAAGAATTCACGCACGACGGGAATGTTTTCAATGCCCTCGAGAGGTGTAGCGTTCAATGCGTTTAAGGCATAAAGCCTGGCCTCGACATTCCGAACCAGATGAGCATCGTAGCTAATTATTTCATCAGAAGGGTGTAGCAGATGGACGGTCTTGGTGGCGCAAACGATAGAAGCAGTATGCGCCTTTAACCAATCCATTCCCAGAATGAGATCAATGCTACAGGACTTCAGTACGATGGGAGAGACAAGGAATTCCAGTCCTTCGATTTCTACAGGGACGTCGTTGCAAATCATGGAGGTTCGACATTGGCCCGCAGGGGTGTGCACTAATAGTGAAGCATTCATGTCCTCACATTTAATGTCGTGCAAGCATGCAAAATCTTCTGACATGAATGAATGCGATGCACCTGTATCGAATAAAACAGATGCTGGTACTGAATTTACGAGGAGTGTACCCATCACAGTAGCAGGCTGGTCTTGAGCTTCATTCAGATCAATGTGGTTGGCATGAACACGGCCATAAGACTTGGCATTGTTGTTGCGAGCCTGGTTGTTCCCACGGCCAGTTGCTGGAAGGGCCAGTTGATTCTGTTTCTGGTTGCATTCCCTAGCACGGTGCCCTGGTTGTCCGCACCTGAAGCATAACCCATTCTCAGGGGTAGGAACAGGAGCTTGGGGTGGTGGAGCTGGAAGCCTCGGCTGCCTAGTTGGAGCAGCCGGCAGACGAGGTGCAGCATAAGACTGCCTTGGGGCAGGTGCAGTTGGACGGTACATGCTGTTCGGGATCCATATCTTACGCTTCTGCGAGGGTGGGCCCGAAGATGAGCCCGTGTCATGGTTGCGCCTTTGAGAGCTCTGGTGTTCTTGCAGACCAGTCTCGACATTGATGGCCTTGTTCACCAAGGTGGCGAAATCGGCAAAGTCATGCACTAGAAGTGTGAGCTTGATGTCAGCTTGAAGGCCTTCACGGAACTTCTCCTGTCTGCGAGCATCAGTTGCAATGTCTTCTTCAGCATAGCGGGATAAGTCCAGAAACTCCCGCTGATAAGCTTCAACAGTCTTGTTGCCTTGGGTGAGGTTGCGAAACTCACGCTTCTTCCTGTCCATGATACCCTGAGGAATGAAGCGGGCATGGAAGGCAGCCTGAAAGTCTGGCCAGGAGATGATTGTCCCAACTGGCAGAGTACGCCTGTGGCTGTCCCACCATTGCGCTGCGGGTCCCTTCAGGAAGAAGGAAGCAAAAGTGACATAGCTGGCAGGGGCTACATCAGAAGACTCCATTTCATAGGTGATGTCACGGAGCCAGTCATCAGCATCCAGCGGCTGGGTTGAGCTGCGGTACACACTTGGGTTGAGGCGTATGAAATCCTGCAGAGTTGTTGTGTTTGGATGCTGGTTCATATTGGGGCGAGGAAACTGAGCCATCACGTTTTCCATGAACTGGCGATTCATCTCAAGCTGTTGGATCATGCCAGCCATGTACTCAGGCGGTGGTGGGAAGTTGCCACCACGACCACGACCAGCTGGTCTAACCATCCTGTTAATATATAACAGGGGTAGTTCAGTATTGAGAAATTTGCATAGACAAGAGTCATTCACGATGAAACATGCATAATAAAAGGAGCACGACAGATACCTCATAGATAGTCGGCATAACTTACAAAAGGGGTCGGACATAGAGTTCAGTACACAGAGTTCAGTACACAGATTAAGTCATCATAGGCGGCACGCAGGCTCGCGAGTGCATCTAAGACTAATGAACAAGACTACATCAGTCCCAGGAGGTACTGTGAAGGTAGCTGTAACCTGACAGCTGGTAGTGAGGCAACGGATAGTCCTCCACGTCAGTGGCCTGGGGGCCGCGGATACTCTGGTGTAGAACCCGACGCTCAGGTGGCAGAAGAGGACCAAGTGCGGGAGAGTAGCCTCCCACCTCTGGCCATCCGACACCGTGGGGCATCACGGTCCTGGCTGGGTAGATCGCAGAACGCGGCAGCTGTCCGGACCGGACAAAGGGGTGCAACCGCGTCAGAGCCCTGTAAAGGTGCTAACGAGTGGTGTACAACTCGTGGCGAAGAGCTTTGTTAGCTCGGTCCAGCCCATCAGCATGCATAGCCAGGCGCTGATGGTGGAAAGGCTCTCGGGTGACGGTGGAGTAGGCGGCAGTGTAGTATCCCTCCGCACCAACGTCAGATGCGATAGGAATGTGCCTGAAAGGGGAAGTGTCCAATGCCTGATACTCTCCACGAAGACGTGTCAGAGCAGCATGAGCCGCATCGTGGACTGCCATCTCGATGGTCACTCCAACACCATGAGCGGTGTGCAGCACGGTAGTGGACTCATACTCCCGAGAGTAGAGGTGGACGATGGCACGGTACTGCTCCTGGTTAAAGTCCTGGTACTCCTCGTAGACGGTGTACTCAGGGTGCCAGCGATAACCCAGATAGGTCATCATATCCGCAAGCACAGCAGGTGATCCTGAGGCACCAATGGCCGCAGTGTGGCGCACGACCTGCCTCGCGGGTTCCATCTGAAAACAAAGATGTTTCAATGGAGTCAAATGACAACATGGGCACTATTCAAAATGCTATCCTGCAGAATAACTATGGCTTATCCAACTTTGGGGTGAACGTGGTAACGGATCCTAATGTTAGAGTTAGTAAATTCGTTTAACCCGAGTAGAAAAGAGTTCAGAGTCCCAGAATAAAGGTCGAGGAGTAAAAGATCCTAGTACCACCCAATGGCGACGTGGGCCCGTAAGGCTCACAGCCATGTTAGTAAAAGTTTTGTAGTGACTAGACTCGACTTCGGCCAAGGAGTGTGGAAGGGGGATTCCTACAGGCAGTCGGCTCTGATACCAACTTGTGACGCCCCCGATTCAATCGTACACTAATCATGCACGCAAATGTGTACGATCAAGATCAGGGACTCACGGGAAGATATCACAACACAACTCTACAAATAAAATAAGTCATACAAGCATCATAATACAAGCCAGGGGCCTCGAGGGCTCGAATACAAGTGCTCGATCATAGACGAGTCAGCGGAAGCAACAATATCTGAGTACAGACATAAGTTAAACAAGTTTGCCTTAAGAAGGCTAGCACAAACTGGGATACAGATCGAAAGAGGCGCAGGCCTCCTGCCTGGGATCCTCCTAAACTACTCCTGGTCGTCGTCAGCGGGCTGCACGTAGTAGTAGGCACCTCCGGTGTAGTAGGGGTCGTCGTCGACGGTGGCGTCTGGCTCCTGGACTCCAGCATCTGGTTGCGACAACCAGAAAGAAGGGAAAGGGGGGGAAAGGGGGGAGAAAGCAACCGTGAGTACTCATCCAAAGTACTCGCAAGCAAGGAACTACACTACATATGCATGGGTATATGTGTAAGGAGGCCATATCAGTGGACTGAACTGCAGAATGCCAAAATAAGAGGGGGATAGCTAATCCTGTCGAAGACTACGCTTCTGGTCACCTTCGTCTTGCAACAGGCAGAAGAGGGTAGGTCGAAGTCCTCCAAGTAACATCTCCAAGTAACATCTCATAGCATAATCCTACCCGGTGATCCCCTCCTCATATCCCTGAGATAGAGCGACCACCGGTTGTATCTGGCACTTGGAAGGGTGTGTTTTATTAAGTATCCGGTTCTAGTTGTCATAAGGTCAAGGTACAACTCCAAGTCGTCCTGTTACCGAAGATCACGGCTATTCGAATAGATTAACTTCCCTGCAGGGGTGCACCACATAACCCAACACGCTCGATCCCATTTGGCCGGACACACTTTCCTGGGTCATGCCCGGCCTCGGAAGATCAAAACGTCGCAGCCCCACCTAGGCAAAACAGAGAGGCCAGCACGCCGGTCTAAACCTAAGCGCGCAGGGGTCTGGGCCCATCGCCCTGAGCACACCTGCACGTTGCGTGGGCGGCCGAAAGCAGACCTAGCCTAGTGGCGTTCCAGTCCAATTCGGCGCGCGCCGCTCCGTCGCTGACGTCTGAAGTGCTTCGGCTGATACCACGACGTCGGGATACCCATAACTACTCCCACGTAGATGGTTAGTGCGTATAGGCTCGTAGCCAGACTCAGATCAAATACCAAGATCTCGTTAAGCGTGTTAAGTGTCCGCGAACGCCGAACAGGGCCAGGCCCACCTCTCTCCTAGGCGGTCTCAACCTGCCCTGTCGCTCCGCCATAAAGATCCACACAGAGGGCCGTCGGGACAACGGTCCTTTCAGCCCCCAATCCGTGAATCACTCGCGGGTACTCTTCGAGCTGACCCGACTTTAGTCACCATCT
>NC_041393.1:269393595-269404039 GCF_002162155.2 Triticum dicoccoides
GTCCGGCGGCGACGGGGCGGTGGCGTGGTCGCCCCGATCTCGATCCAGATCGGGGGAGTGAGGGGAGAGTGGGGATCGGGAGTGGGCTAGGGTTTCCGTCGTGGGGGATAAGGGGAGAGGGGTGGGGGCCGTCCGGGCCTGGTGGTGGCCCAGTTGGCCTGTGGTCAGCTGGGCCGAAGCCCAGGGGGTTTCTTTTCCTTTTTTTTTGTATTGTTTTCTGTTTTCTTTTTATTCATTTTCTTTCATGTTTTTTTATTTATCTATAAACACTTAGGCATTTAATAAAAACTAGTTTGTTGCATAATAATTACCCTTGTAATATTCGTCAACCACCGAACAATTTTATTTTAAATTTTTAAAACTTTTATTGTTTTCATCAATTTGAATTTTGAATTTGAACGGTTTCGAATTATTGCGAGGTTAGCAACAGTAATCAGGGTGACGTGCCATGATTAGCGTGGGATTACTGTAGCAAGATTATCCGGGCGTTACACATCCGCAACTCCTAATGATTCATTAAGGTAAAACCCGACCATAGCATTAAAGCATCAAGTCCCCTTTTATCCCATACGCAAACAACCTACTTACTCGGGTTTGTGCTTCTGTCACTCACGCCACCCACCATAAGCAAATCATAAACATATTGCAAACCCTGCAGCGGGTATCCCTCACGCTTCCACAACACGGAGGGCACAATAGGACAGCACCAATAATAAAACATCCAACTCAAACCAATCATAGCAATTCATCAATCGCCGATAGGACAACGAAAATCTACTCAGACATCATAGGATGGCAACACATCATTGGAAAATAATATGAAGCATAAAGCACCATGTTCAAGTAGAGGGTACAACGGGTTGCGGGAGAGTGGACCGCTGGATATAGATGGGGGAAGGTGATGGAGATGTTGGTGCAGATGGTGGAGGTGTTGGTGAAGATCGTGGTCATGATGATGGCTCCCCGGCGGCGTTCCGGCGCCATCGGAAGCAAGGGGGAGAGAGCCCCCTTTCTTCTTCTTCTTCCTTGACATTCTCCCTAGATGGGAGAAGGGTTTCCCCTCTGGTCCTTGGCTTCCATGGCTTTGGAGGGGCGAGAGCCCCTCCGAGATTGGATTTATCTCTCTGTTTCTGTGTTCTCAGATTCTACCCCTTCACCGTTTCTTAAATATCCGGAGATCCGTAACTCCGATTGGGGTGAATCTTTCGCCCAGATCTTTCTCAAAAAATTAGCTTTCTTGCACCAAAAGAAGAGCGTCAACCGCTTTACGGGTGGCCCATGAGAGCCCAGGTCGCGCCCAGGGGGGAGGGCGTGCCCCCTGTCTCGTGGCCACCTCGGACACTGTTTCGCGTTGATTTTACTTCCCAAAAAACATAAATATTCCAAAAAAAATCTCCGTCCATTTTTATCCCATTTGGAATCCGTTTGATATTGGGTTTCTGCGAAACAAAAAACATGCAACAGACAGGAACTGGCACTGGGCACTAGATCAATATGTTAGTCCCAAAAATAGTATAAAAAGTTGCCAAAAGTATATGAAAGATGAATAATATTGGCATGGAACAATCAAAAATTATAGATACGATAGAGACGTATCAGTAATTCATCATCCATTACTTCATACGTGAAGCATAGGGGGTGTGCGGCGCCTCTATGCGGGGCTACATCATGACGTAGCTCAAATGAGTCCGGTCTATTGTATTCGGCCCGGGCGGACTTGTTTTTAGTATATCCGGCGTGACGGTCATCATCATGCGTTGTGGAACGCCCCGGTGATCCGTAGATCGATCTTGACTGGCCTGCTTTGTTTTCCAATATGTCTCGCAGGTCCTGCGTGTAGCCCCGAGCCTTAGTGTTTTTGTTTGATTGGTGATGGGGTGCGGGTTGGTGTTCGGGCTGATACGCCGCTTTGTCTCGGCCACGACGTGGCCGGTCAGCCGCATCGTGCACTAGTAGTGTAGGTTTTGATGCCTCCTCCTCGAGTTGAGGTAGCAACCTGCGCTTTAGGTAAGTTTTGGTCCATCTATCAGTTAGTAGATCTTGATCAGCTTGAAGTTGCTGCTGCTTCTTCTTCAGGCTTTTTGCAGTGGCTATTAGCCGATGCTTGGAGCGCTCCTACTCGACGGGGTCCTCAGGCACGATGAATTCTTCATCGCCAAGGCTTACTTCGTCTTCAGAGAGGGGCATGTAATTATCATCCTCGGGTTCACCATTTGTTAACTGTTCCTTAGGGCGAGCTTGTCCATCCTCCCGCTCGGCCTGCTCGAAGCCTGGCTGGGCGGGATTGTTTTCGTACTCGGCACCATCCGGATTGATATCATCTCTTGTGCCGGGATCACTATTTTTGCTATGGTGGGGCTTAGAGCGGCGCCTATGATGCCAGTGCCTAGATTGCTTCTCGAAGGGATTATCCTTCGTTGCCTCATCGTCATTGCTTTGTTTGGGGGTGTCCACCATATATATATAAACACTATTTTGATCACAGGATGAGAATAATATTCTAATCACAACCTGACCTTCCCCGCTAGTAGTACGTTGAACTTCCCTGTGAACTAGGTTGAACTTCCGCCAACATTGCCCAAATGGGGCTTGCGATATACCGTTGGAAAGCTATGGACACCAGTATCATGACCCAACTTAAATTTTTGGCAAAATGTAAGCGGTTTAAGAGCAGTTTTGAAAACCGTTTTTCCTTCACACAAAAAACGTGAATCGTATTTTTGATTGCATTTCTAAACCGTTTATCGGAATGAGGCATATAATATGGCATTGGAAAACTGCTGCAAAACCGCTACTTCCACATGTTGAAAGTTTTCTCTAATTCTCTATGGTTAAAAAGTAATTGAAAAAACGTAAAATTTCACAAACCGAACAGCCGAGTTCGTATTTTCAATGTTATTTCTAAACGGCTAATCCAATTGAGGCATATGATATGGCATTGGAAAGCTAATCGAAATGCGCCAATCTTTCATTTTGAAAGTTTTTTCTAATTTTAAACGGTTTAAAAGTAATTTAGAAAACGGTACAAGTCCTACCTAGTTCGTATTTTCGTGCTAATTTTTTAACCATGCATCCGAATGCAGCAAATGATATGGCGTTGGAAAGCTTGGACAAATGCAAAACTTTTTGTTATGTATTATTTCTCCCAATTCTTTATGGTTTTAAGTCAGTTTCGAAAATGGCAGAAAACATATTTTCGCCGTATTTTCTACAAACTTTATCAGAATGCTGCAAATAATATACCGCTGAAAAGCTACAAAAAATGCGAAATTTTCTCATGTTGACAGTTTTCTCTAATTCCTAGCCGTTTTCAAGTAATTTCAAAACCGATGAGATCATTCGTTCTGCCTTTATCACGAAACAGATTCGCCAAAATGCATCACGTGAAGTACCTGAACTTCTCGGTATGAAACCTTGAACTTCACTCTGTTTTCCACGTGCTTTTTTTTCTCTTATATCTCTATCCACTGCTCCTAGCTGTCCATCCACTCACCGGAATTGAGCAAGTGATATACCGATGGAAAGCTGCTGTAAACAGGCAACTTTCTCATGTTGATCATTTTTTCATACTCGCAACGATTTTAAAAGTTTTCATCTGAAATTCATTCAGAAAAGTAGTTGAACTTCATGATGTTTTCACATTGAACTTCTGTGACGTATTTTTGTTTGTACACGCGCCTGAACTTCACTCTCTACGAACCCGACCTTCGGGCTATCTTTGCAACCGTGGTTTCCCCCGCGAATTATTCTGATTAGTAGTGTTCTATATGATGTTAGTGTAATCTAGAAACATTTTGTAGAAACTAAATACCGGTTTTCAATAGAAATCTCGCTCGTTGGCGGATTTTTCTCTCAGGTCGTGATGAAATTGTGTTTTTTGCAATTTTACTGCCCGAGTTGTTCGACCTGAACTTCCCCTAGTGCTAGGTTGAACTTCCGTCAACATTGCCCAAATGGGGCTTGTGATATACCGTTGGAAAGCTATGGACACCAATATCATGACCCAACTTAAAATTTTGACAAAATTTAAGTGGTTTAAGAGCAGTTTTGAAAACCGTTTTTTCTTCATACAAAAAAACATGAATCGTATTTTCGATCGCATTTCTAAACCGTTAATCGGAATGAGGCAAATAATATAGTGTTGGAAAGCTGCTGTAAAACCGCTCCATCCACACGTGGAAAGTTTTTTCTAATTCCCTATGGTTAAAGAGTAATGTGGAAAATCGTAAAATTTCGCAAACCGAACAACCGAGTTCATATTTTCGATATCATTTTTAAACGCCTAATCCAATTGAGACAAATAATATGGCGTTGGAAAGCTTATGAAAATGCGCTTTTTTTCTCATGTTGAAAGTTTTTTCTAATTTTGAATGGTTTAAGAGTAATTTAGAAAACGTTACAAGTTCTACCAAGTTTGTATTTTCGATCTATTTTTTTAATCATACGTCCGAATGTAGAAAATGATATGGCGTTGGAAAGCCTGATCAAATGCGGAACTTTTTGGTATATATTGTTTCTCCAAATTCATTACGGTTTTACGTTGATTTTGAAAATGACTAAAAACGTATTTTTGCCGTAATTTCTACAAACTTCATCGGAACGGGGCAAATAATATACTGTTGAAAAGCTTCAAAAAATGCAAAACTTTTTCATGTTAATGGTTTTCTCTGAATCTCAACCATTTTCAAGTAATTTCAGAAATGGCGAGATCACTCATTCTGCCTTTATCGTGAAACAGATTCGTCGAAAATGCATCACGTGAAGTACGTGAACTTTTGTGGCAGTTCTGCTTGAACTTCACTATGTTTTTCACGTGCTCTTTTTTGCTTGTAGCTCTTCATTCACTCACCGGAATTAAGCAAGTGATACACCAATGATATTCTTTTTGTACAAACCTCTCTCACAATATATTTTTAACTTTTTTGGACCGAGGACTTGAACTTAAACAAATGATATTCCTGCCATTTTGAAGTAAATTAGAAAATGACGATATCATGATTTCTGCCTTCATCGTGAATGGAAATGCATTGCGTGAAGTAGTTGAACTTCTCGGGCATGTCTATTTGAACTTCACTCTAATTTTTGACATGTTGTTTTTTGACGTACTATTTTTTGCACTACGTGAAGTAGTTGAACTTCTAGGGCATGTCTGTTCGAACTTCACTCTGTTTCCCTTTATTGTATTTTTCTTATATGAAATACTCACCATGTAGTACGTGAACTTCTGGTTGTTATCACTTTGAACTTTTCTCAGGTTTGAGAAAAATATTTTAAAACACAAACATAACATAGTTTTTATGTATTTTGGACATCTAAATACACGGTGAACCTCTCTCACAAGAAGTTTTTGAACTTTTCCTTGTCGAGCACTTGAACTTCTAGCAACATTGTTTTTCCGTTTATGAGTTGTTTTTAGAAGTGCAAAAAATGGTGTTGTGTTTTTAATTTTTTGAACAGGTAAATCCTAGGTTTTAATAAACTCCGAACTTCTCTGTTATTTCAATATGAACTTCCCTTTTTATATTTTTGAGTAAAGAATTGTATTCGATTTTTATACAGAAAAAATCGAACATGGAAATACAAGGTGAACCTCTTTCGCAAGAATTTTTGAACATTTCTTAACAGAGCACTTGAACTTCTTTAACAAATCTGAGTTTTTTCTATACTTCGAACTTCTCTGTGTACGTGAACCTCCTTTACAAGAATATTTGAACTTCCGGGGCCCATCACATGAACTTCTTGCTAAATGTCTTTTTAGACCTTGTATTTTTATTCTTTTTTCGTATATGAAAAGCACTCCATGTAGTAGTTGAATAGCTAGTAGTTTTCACTTTGAACGTTTGTGTTTTTTTATTTGAACTTCACATTTTTTAGTAAAGATTTGTTTTCGATTTTTCAAACAAACATCGGATTTCAATGTTTTCTCAATTTGAACTTCATGGTTGATTTTTTAATAACAACATATATATGAGTTTTTGAAAAGAAGGTAAAATCCTATATTTTTTTAAATAACCATCGAACCACGTTGTTGTTTTAGCTTGAACTTCTAGTGTTAAGAAAAAGGAGGAAAGATCTTTTTAAACTTTTTATTTGTTCCTTTACTTTAATTTGAACTTCTCCATTTTATTCTTTAGTAATGAGAAAAATCTGAGTTTTCTATATATTTCGGACTTCTATGATATTTTAATTTGAAATTCTTAGTCTTTTTTCCCGAAAAAAATATGTTTTTAAGTAAGCATCAAACATTTAAATAAAATTAAAATTCATACATTTATTTTTCCTATAAACAGAAGAAGTTGAGTTTTCCGTATACATCGAACTACTCTTTTTTTAAATTTGAACTTCTTCATATTTTCTATTTACTAACAAGGAAAATTTGTGTTTTTTTGATAAATATCAAACTTCTCTATTTTCGTAATTTGGACTTCTTGGTTTATTTCCTTGTAGTAACGGAAAAATTCTAGTTGTCTAATAAATATTGAACGAGCCCGTTATTTAAGTATGAACTTCTAGAGTTTTTTTATTAGACATGATGAAAATCCTTTTGTATGAATTTTTTACTCCTCTATTTAAAAAAATTGAACTTCTTGTTTTCATTCTATAATAAAGAGGAAAATCAGAATTTTGTATAACCATCGAACTGCTCCGTTTTTTATATTTGAACTTCTAGGGTATTTTAATTGATAAAATACCTTCTATATAAATTTGTGTTGAGATGCTTTGTTTTTTTCATTTAACCTTCTTGGTGTTTGTAATAAACATTGGACTACTTTGTCTTTTAAATTTAAAAGTCTAGGTATTTCTAGAAACGAAGAAAACCATGTTTTTTATAATTTTTGAAATGATCATTTTTTTTAAACTTGAACTTCTAGGTTATTTTAGAAATGAGGAAAACCCATTTTCCAAAGACAGAAAAATCCATGAGGTTTTTTCTGTACAAACATATGTGTCACTTTTTTATTTTCTCATTTTTGTCGAACTCTCCAATTTATTAAATCTAAATTTCGAGAGTTAACACTATTCTAGGTGAACCTTTTTTCGTTCTTCCCATAAAAATATCGTTTGATTCACCCCAAAACATAGGGGGAAAACTCTAGTATTTACAGGGAGCTCCAAAAACCCACAAAGCCAAAGAATTACAATATTTTGTGTTGCAACTAACATACTTGACCTTTGCATAAACAAAAAATTTAAAATTCAGAAAATTTGGAGAACAACACAACATTTTTGGAGATGATATTCTTAGGAAGTTTGTTGTTCGTTCGGGCATGGGCATATTCAATTTTTACAAAAATTGAATGAGCATATGAAGTCATTGGTGTACGCAGTGAGCTCTCCCACAAATATTTTTTAACTTCCCCTGACCAAGCACTTGAACTTCTCGCAACAAATTTTCAGAGTTTGCCTCTTATTTCTTTTTTTTCTCATATGAAACACACACTATGTAGTATGTGAACTTCAGGCTGTTATCACTTTTGAACCGGTCTCTGCTTTTTTAGGTCCAAGTCCTAAAACACTCATCAAAAGTGAGCATGCTAATCCTAGGTTTTTATAATCTTTGAACTTCTCTGCTTTTTTAGTTTGAACTTCTTAGTTTTATTCTTATCAAAAAATGACTTTTAAGTAAACATCATACAACCTTTTTAAAATTGAACTTCATTCGTTAATTTTGCATGGAAACAAGAAGAATTTGAGTTTGTTGTATACATCAAATTAATCTGTTTTAAATATGAAATTATTGATTTTCCTTTTTAAAATTAAATTGCTCCAAAAAATTAAAATGCAAAGTATGACGCTACCCTTTAGTAACGAAAAAAATCTGAATTTTTATAGACATTAAACCCTTCCATTTGTTTTTTCAATTTTGAACTTCTTTGTGTATTTTGAGAAATGGAAAAATTTGGAGTTACTTTTTTATTAAATGACGAACTTCTTCGTTATTGCGAACTGAACTTCTTGGTTTATTTGTTAGTAACGGGGAAATATGAGCTTTTGTAATAAATATTGAACTGCTCCGTTTTTTGAAATTGAATTTCTTGGTTTATTATTTAGTAACGAGGAAAATCTGGGTTTTTCATATACATTGAACTATTCTACTTTTTTAAATTGATATTCTTGGTTTTTTTCAATCTGAAATTCTTGGTGTTATTCATTTGTAATGGAAAATAATAATAAATAATAATGAATTTTCAACTACTCTATTTTCCTAAAAAAAGAGCTTCCTACATGATAAAACATACACAAAACTTCTATATATATTGAACTTCATGTGTGAATCTACATTTTTTTCGCTGGTAGATTAAACGGCCTTTTTGTCACATATTTTTTTAATTTTTGCATTTTTTTGTTTGAAATTCTTTCTTTTTATATGCAAAAAAAGAACTACCGATTGCACGAAGACACACACAACCATTTTTTGCATGCATGAACACAAGTGTCCTCTAAACTCGACCATTATGTCATACAAAAAATTCCAGCAAATTAAAATGCACACATAACATTTGAAATACCGCTAGCAACATGTTTTGCAATGTTTAATATTTGGATCCCGTAAACCATCATTTTTCCCAACTTTTGCGTTTTTTTATAAAGGGAAAATCATAGGTTTGTAATAAACATCGAACCGTCCTGTTTTTTAAATTTGAAGTTCTAAGTATTTGTTTAGAAATGGTGGTGGCCTTTTCTACAAAGTTACTACGTTACATCTTTGTGAACTTTTGATTCCTTTTTTCTTTTTTCACGACATTTTATGAATTTTTGCTTTTGGTGAAATGGCCTTGGCGGTCTGTTTTTCGCATTGATGTTTTACTTCTGTATGTGGTACACATGAACTTAAGAATTTCTGAAACGTGAACTTCACGTGCTACTGAAAATCAAGAAAACACATACACTTCGTGTGCTACATGCACAACCTTGTGTGCTACGGAGGACATGCATCCACAACATTTTTCTTGTGGTGGAGGTACTAACGTATTAAGACAAGCACCTTGTGTGCTACAAAGGACATGCATGCACAGGGCACATGTATCAGAATAGTATTAACACATTTTGTTTGCAAATCAAACGAAAAAATAAACTGTGGATACATGAAGTCATGCGTCCAATACCCACAATGAAATAATCCTGAGTGCAACGTAATTTCACAAATGTGCATGATAGCATGGACCCTGTGGATTATGTTCAGTGGTAGCTCCCACTGAAGAATGCATAACCAAAATTATAGTACAGAACAACAGTGGTTAAGCAATAAAGATTCAAGCCTTTTCAATTATTGCAATGTACATGTTCAGTAATTTTTCACCAGCAATTTTTCTAGTGTGATGCCATCTAAAACTTTGACTCTAGTTGTAAACACACGCCTCAGACTTCATAAACCAACAACTAACTAATGGGAGCGATCAAAGTTTCAGGTACTGTATAGAAAAAACGCACCAAATGGAGGGACATGCAATGCAAGGACTCACACATTCACACTAGGAATTTTACTGTTGCAAACGTGAGTACATTTGAACCCACAACTGAGATCTTAACTGAACTTTTTGGCCAGTGTGAGACTTGGACGTCTCAGAGAAACTACTAGATGAACCTCGACCAGTGTCAAAAATCGCACGTACCACGCACACATCTCGCCAGGAGGCCTATGGCCACATCACAAGGCAGGTTGAGCTACAGCTGCGGCCTGCAAGAAGCCACGGCTGCGACCACTCTGGTTGCGACAGGGATGAGCAACATGTTGGGATCCATCTTACCTCGCGTGGGGCTGCAAACTGGACAAAGTATAATGCTCATCTGTTTAGAGCTGAACTGAATAATCCGGTGAAGTCGGCCTGCAACGATGGCTAATTTTTTCAGAGGATAAACACAAAAAAGTGATGAAATTGGAGGGCAGGGGTTGTGGCCTTGCAAACCGCTGTGAAGTGATCCCATGATGGAGGCGAACCAGGGGAGTCTGGTGGTTCCTGGTGTCGCTCAGGGAAGAATCAGGGGCGACCGAGGGTGCGCTGGATGGTGGCGGTGAACTGCCAGATGTGGCGGTGGCGAACGGCCTGAGTGCCGCGGCCAGGGCATCTTCAGTCGGGAACCTCGGCGGCGGCCGGCAGGATCAGAGCTACGCGGTGGCACCCCGAGATCCACGGCCCGCGATGGCACCCAGGATCCACGGCTTGCTCGTCTTCAGTCGGGGAACCCGGCGGCGGCGGGCAGGATCCAAAGACAGGCGGCGGCGCCCAGGATCCATGGTCGGCGATGGCGCGTAGGATCCACTACCAAGGTGGATCGGGGCAGAGGTGGTGGTCCATGGTGGCAGTTAGAAGAAGCCAGGGGTGGCGGCGTGCCAGGAGGAAGGCGGGGGCGACGACGTTCCAGGAGGAGTTTGGGCGCGCCAGGAGGAGTCTGGAGGCGGGGACGACGGCTCGTCGGAAGAAGGCGGGGTTGCTGGCGCACC
>NC_041393.1:269404246-269429245 GCF_002162155.2 Triticum dicoccoides
TCATATGATGAGGTGATTGTCCAGCGCCCTTTGGGCGGTGGTTCCTATTCTTCTCTTGCATCATCGTCCATACCTTCAATGTCTTCGGAGTCGAAGTCAAGCACGTCAGTTAAGTCATCGATAGTGGCTATTAAGTGGGTGGTGGGTGGGGAATGAATTTCTTCATCGTCCGCTTCCCAATCAAGCCGGACATAGTTTGCCCAGGAGTCTCCCGCTAGAGAGAGAGACCTTAATGAATTTAGCATGTCGCCCGAGGGTGAGTGCTGAAAGATATCCGCGAAGGTGAACTACATGATCGGTGCCCAATCAGATTCGATAGGCACGAATGCGCGCAGTTCGGAGCCTGTAGACGGAGACGAGTCTGAGGGTCCGATGGCACCGACCTCATAGGAGGCGAGGTCAGTGTTCGGCTCTATCGCCGCTGAGGGTGTAGCCTTCTTGGCGGGGTCCATCCACCCGTCCTCGGATGGCACGATCTGCTCCGGATTGATTCCCGGGGCCGCCGCAAGCGCGATCTCCTGAACATTGTCCGATGGCAGATCTAAGTCATGCTCGTCATGACTGTTCGGCGCACCTGACATGAGTTCAAATCCGTCGAAGATCAAGTCTCCGCAGATGTCGATTGTATAGTTCAAGCTTCCAAATCTGACCTGATGGCCAGGCGTAGCTATCGATCTGCTCCAGATGGCCAAGCGAGTTGGCCCGCAGTACGAAGCCGCCGAATACGAAGATCTATCCCAGGGAGAAAACCTCACCCTGGATCGCATCGTTGAAGATGATTGAAGGAGCCATCAAGCCTTATCGTGACGACATAGTGGATCTCTCAATGAAAGCACCAATGTCAGTGTCAAAACCGGCGGATATCGGGTAGGGAGTCCCAAACTGTGCATCTAAGGCTAATGGTAACAGGAGGCGGGGGACATGATGTTTACCCAGGTTTGGGCCCTCTAGATGGTGGTAATACCCTACTTCTTGCTTGATTGATCTTGATGATATGAGTATTACAAGAGTTGATCTACCACGAGATCGTAGAGGCTAAACCCTAGAAGCTAGCCTATGATTATGATTGTTGTTGTCCTACGGACTAAATCCTCCGGTTTGTATAGACATCGAAGGGGGTTAGGGTTACACAGAGTCGGTTACAGAGAAGGAAATCTACATATCCGAATTGCCAAGCTTGCCTTCCACGCAAAGGAGAGTCCCACCCGGACACGGGACGAAGTCTTCAATCTTGTAACTTCATAGTCCAACAGTCCGACCAAAGTATATAGTCCGGCTATCCGAGGACCCCCTAATCCAGGACTCCCTCACCCTCCCTCACCTTTATAGCCAAGGGAGGCCAACCTCCGGCCTCCACGACCTCGCGCCATCATGACCCTCTGCATGCCGCATCGCCCCGTCAAGTCGAACGGTTGCCGAGGAAGCTTGGGGAAGCAAAGTCGTCCACGTCCCATCAATCGTCATGCGTCATCAAGGCTGCAGGCAGTTAGGGCCCGCGGTGCTCCGCACTTGCCCTTTGGCTTCGCCTGGAAGCCAAGTCTGAGTGCACCTTTGGCCCGGGGGCTAGTGTCGGCGTCCTGGATATGGGGGTATCCAGTCCTGCCTACCTGCGGCCCATCACGTGGCTCCATCGACGGCCTGGTATGGCCCAGCTTCAGGATCATCAACTCAAGACCCTCGCGAGTGGCCATGCCTCGCGAGGCGAACGACGCCATGACCCCCGAGGGGATCGGCCTCCTCAGGCTGGCTCCCGAGGGGCGGAGAGTTCTATGCAAGGTCACCTCACGAGGCTCAGCTGACGTGAGCCATGACGACTAAGGCCAGGCGGGCGTAGAGCGCAGGTTTCCCCCTCGGTGCAAAGGAGGCAAGCCATAGGCGCGGAGTCCCGAGGAATCAGCCAAAGATTTCCATTCTGGTGCTACGAGACCAAGACCGCTAGGACGGCAGGACGGAGGTCATCGACGAGCCCACCGTAGCGTCACGACCAGAGGCTTTCGCAGGGGAAGACTACTTTTGTCAGGATAAGTTGTACTACTTATCCCCTTTCAAATCCGGCCGTTGTGGGATCCCTTCCCGCCAACATTTGGGAAGAGGACCAAGGCCACTATAAATGGGACTTAGCCACCACCATAGAGGAGGATCGGATCCATTCTCACCCGACCACTTCAGCAGCTCTCTTGAGCTCAAGAACACCTCACCTCCTGAGGTCAGTTCATCCACTGTACTAGTTCATCCTCAGCCCTCCAAGGCAATCCACCTAAACGCTGGAGTAGGTTATTACACTTCAAGGCGGCCCGAACCAGGATAAACTGCTATGTCTCTTTGTCTCTTTGAGCTTGTCGTGCTAGGCTTAGGAGGATCGTGAGTAGGCAGGCTGGGTAGGTTGAGATCTCCGCACGCACCCCACAGTTCGAACCTCTCAAGGGTTTGCGGAACCCATAATCCGACACTATGGACTCAATGTGATCTTGGATCACTGAAATAGAAAATGTAGAGTCCTGAGCTTTGAGCTTGAGCCAATCCTTTGTCCTTAGCATTTTGAGGGGTCCACATTCCTAATCCATGCCATGCCAATCATTGAACTTTCCTGAAATATTCATCTTGAAATAGCATTAGTTCAATGAGCTACATGTTGTTAATCATTACCAAAACCACCCAGGGATAGTTGCACTTTCAGCTGCCATGTGGCATATAGCAGCCACTTAGTCACCTTGGAGCTTGACACCGCACTAATAGACGATGTACATCGTGATGAGGTGGTGTGGTGAAGTGGCTTGCCTTTGCTATTCCCGGCAGGCCTGCCAGGACAATTTGAGGGAGGCTCGCTTCCGGGGAAAACCTTGCCTCCGCCAGGCCCGCCTGCCCGGCAGGGGAGGTTTTTCCCTTAGTAGTATCTTGCCCCTATGGCTAGTCTTGGTCATCTTGATCTTACTAGAATCCTTTGAGGGAGTCAATCCATCTTGCTTGGGTTGATCATTGTGTTGTGACTTGTCCTCGTGCCTATGCACAGTCCGGGCAATGGAGCCAGGGTCTTTTGCACCGACAGAAGCCCCCAGGCCTGGCACGGTCGCGCCGCTAGGTGTCGTTAGGGCAGGCCCTAATTAGTGCATAGGCTAGAGTGCTGAGGCGGCTTTGCCTCTTGAGATGTTCTTTGCTCCTTCACTATCTTGAGTCTGGGCCAGTTTCTGGTTTTTTCGCCCATCGCGTAGCGCCAATGGTGGTGGGAACATTCTTGTAATGGCCCGTGAATGACTTTAATGCACGGGCGGGTAATTGCCAATTCACTCTTCCCACCACACCCTTATCCTCAGCCATGTATGTTGCATGCATCGATTAGAGTAGGTAACGGAGGTGCATGGTGCAGAGGGGCGTCAAGGCAAGGGCCCGGTCTTCTAGGATTGGTGGAGGTGGATGGTGGTTACTCGTCGGGGAATCAACCCCCAGCCTCTAGCTTGCCTATAGAAAGAGGAGTGGGGGAGGAGTGGAGGCATCCATCCACACCCCTCTCTTCCTCCTCCTTGCTTCGTCTTGAGTATGCTTGAAGGGAGAGCCCGATGCCGGGCCCCGGGCCTAATCTTGGGTCTTCGCATGGACTTTAGGGGAGCGCTCGGGCAGCGCGCTGGTAGCACCGCAGGTGGCGACTCTGGTGCGTTCATCGCCGGGCTGCCCATAGCTTCAACTCTAGTGGGAGGTGACACAAATGACACCGCACCGAGGCCCCTAATGGTTGCGGGGTGTAGTAGTAAGTTGTTTCCCATTTCTCCTTTCCCCATGGCATCGAAGAGGGGTCGCAGGACGGGCTCGCCATCAGCAAAGGCGGACCTGATCCCCCTGGGCACTGTTGGCTTGTCGGGCAGGAGGGCTTTTTGCTTCCACACACACTTTCCAAACGTGCGGTGATCTCTGAGATCGGGACCGTTGGGGACGACCATGCTCTCTGTGGAATTTCCTGGATAGCATGGCATTTGTCCCGGTTGCCATGATGGGGTCTTCGGATGGCAGTGGTACAGGGGGCGGCGGCAACCGACGACACGCCAAGAACGTGGGCGACTGTTCCGACGAGTCGTGTTTGCCGATGACTCCGCCACCCCCATCTGGGCTCCCTTCAGCGTCACCCCCTGCGCCTACCCTCCTATTTCTTCCTCCTTGCTGGGAAGCGGGGCCGCCCTGATCCTGGGGAGGTATCGAATCCTAGCTAGGCCTGCCCCTTGCCTCATTGATCTCTCCCTATAATACCCTATAGGAAATGGACAAGGGCAACGGCATCACGGGGCACTTATCTTTTTTCAATCATAAACATGTAGGCACTTGCCAAATTTTAGTTCAAATAATTTAATCCCTTGAATCCATGTTTGTGTTCTGTAAGGTTTGTAATTGTTTGAAGCATATTAATGAAAAAGATAAACCTTGTCGGGGCCTCGTGCATGTATATGACCATGCAGAGGTGGAATGCCTCTATACTACAATTAAACGAGTTTCCCCGGTAGGCTATCCTGTCGGTACCCTCTATTTGGCTGTCGGGGAGCTATGCTTGCCAGGCACAAATCATAATGAGGGACCAGCCCCCCGCCAGCCTTTCTTCATAAAAGGCCACTGCGACCATCCTAAGCGAAGCAATGTTCGAGTCAAAGGATGGGAGCACCAAAGTCCTAAAAAGTGGCGAAGTTTTCCTATGCACAAGTTTACACTTATAGAACACATATGGATAAGAGATCGAACTTATCTATTTGGCCTGCCGGAGGTCGCAGTGCTGGCTTGTCTTCTCATATCTTCTTAGGGACAGAATCCACGGCAGGATCCTGTAGATTATGCATATGAAAATCATGCCAGATGCAACCTAATCTATATGAGGATGCAATGCTCATGATATGCTTATGCATGCATGCAACTTGTCAAGGGCCCCCAAGCACTTCGCGTATTTCTCTGTTGCTCAGGGTCTGTGCCTGGCTTTGTACAAGGGGTTACATGCAACTGAGGCAAGGCCTGCACAAAAGGGTGGCTGTTGGGCAGGGCCGGACAGCCGCACCTTAGGGGTTTAACTTACGGAGATGCTCAATATTCCATGAGTTTTGCAATTTAACTCCAGACGGACTACGCCAGGTCTGGTGAATCGTACTACCCTGTAAGGGCCTTCCCACTTTGGTGTCAACTTGTTTGCACCCTTGGCGGACTGAAAGCGCCTAAGGACAAGGTCACCTTCCTCAAAACACCGGGCATGAACCATGTGGCTATGATAGCGATGCAGGGCTTGCTGATAGCGTGTAGCACGCGTAGAAGCCCGAAGATGGTTCTCCTCGAGTAGCACAGCGTCGTCACGCCGGTGCTGATCTTGTGCTACTTGATCATAGGCAACCACTCGAGGGGACCCGTAAATGAGTTCAGTGGGGATAACTGCTTTTGCCCCATAGACTAGGTTGAAGGGAGCCTGCCCGATAGCTTGATTTGGTGTCGTTCTAAGGAACCAAAGAACCACCGGCAGCTCATCGATCCATCGCCTGCCACATTTCTGTAGCTTATCAAATGTTCTTGTCTTGAGTCCGCGTAGCACTTCAGCGTTCGCCCTCTTAGCTTGTCCATTGCTTCTAGGATGTGCAACAGAGGAAAATGAGATCTTGCTTCCAAGGACATGAACATATTGCATGAAGGCGCGACTCGTGAATTGGGTGCCGTTGTTAGTGATGATCCGGGCAGGAACCCTGAAGCGACACACCAAATCTTTCGAGAACTTGATAGCTGACTGAGCAGTCACCTTTCTCAAGGTAGCTACTTTCGGACACTTTGTAAACTTGTCGATTGCAACAAACAAGAATTCAAAGCCCCCGGCAGCTCAGGGGAAAGGGTTGAGGATATCAAGCCCCTAGACCAAAAACGGCCATGACAAAGGGATTATCTGAAGAGCTTGTGTAGGACAATGGATGTTCTTGGAATGGAACTGGCAGGCTTCACACTTGGTGACTAGCTCGACCGCATCTTGGAGGGTATGGGCCAATAGAATCCTTGCCGGAATGCTTTCCCAACTAATGCCCTTGATCCAATGTGCGAGCCGCACATGCCTTTGTGTATCTCGTCTAGTAGTTCCTTTCCTTCTTCCGAGCAGATGCACTTCAATTTCACACCATTGGGCCTCCTTCTGTATAGAGTTTCATCGACAAACCGGTACATACTGGCCCTCCGAGCTACTCTTTTAGCTTCGTCTTGCTCATCAGGAAGTTCTCTGATTTGGAGGAAGTGGACTATGTGCCTTGCCCAAGTAGGAGCCTGGGGCTCGGCAACAAGGACTAACGGCACCTTCCCGCTTGCGGGTGTGCGTTCCTCGACCGTGAGGACCGGTGGCCCGCTAGGAGGCTGCATCCCAGCAAGTGATGGGGAGTTGTTTCTTGCAGGGTCCCTGCTAGGAGCCCCGAGGGGTTCTACCGGGAGAGGCTTACCGGAGGCCATCTTTCTCCTTTTCCGGGCCATTGTTGCTAGGGATACGGAGGGTTGAGTAAAGTGGAGAACAAAAGTTCCTGGTTCCACGGGAAGCTTTTGCGCAACACACTTTGACAGATGATCAGCTATGCTGTTTTCCGCACGGGGTATGTGCTCTGTTTGCAATCCGTTAAAGCGTTCCTCCAATCTTCTCACTTCCTCAATGTAGGCCTCCATCAATGGACTTTGGTAATCCTTGTTGACTAGTCTCATCACCAGTTGTGAATCTCCTCGTATGATCAGCTTCTTAATCCCCAACTCAACGGCAATCCTGTGCCCGCCAAGGAGTCCTTCATACTTTGATGTATTTTAGGTTGCTTCCTCCCGGGGAAAATGCATCTGGATGACATACTTCAGGTGCTCACCAACGGGAGCAATGAGAAGGACGCTAGCCCCTGCACCTTGCAGGGAGAAAGCACCATCAAAATACATGATCCACTCTTGGAGCGCTTCCTTTCCGGGAATAACTGTTTCCATCACTTCTTCGTCAGGGGTTAGCATCCATTCTGCAATAAACTCTGCCAATGCCCTGCTCTGGATTATTAAGGTGCTCTCAAACTTCAAGCCAAAGTTGGATAACTCCAAGCCAACTCCACTAATCTACTGTAGCCTCAGGGTTCTGGAGTATCCTTTGCAATGGAAAGCAAGTAACAACCGTAATCTCATGGGCTTGGAAGTAGTGGCGTAGTTTCCTTAAGGCCATGATGAGGCCAAAAAAAACTTTTGCACGCCAGAGTACCTCGATCTAGCCCCCTGTAGCAAGGAGCTGGCGAAGTACACTGGGTGCTGCACCACTTTCTTCCTTGCCGCGTCCTTGGGGTCGCCCCTGCTGCCGTGCTCCTCTCTGTCCTGATCCTCATCCAGTCCTACCGGGCTTCGCTTATCCTCTATTTCTTCTACTTCCCGATGTGCCACTAGGGCTGCACTAACCACTTGATTGGTTACCGCCAAGTATAACAGCAACGGCTCTTGTGGTTTAAGTGCTACCAAAGTGGGCACAGAGGACAAGTAGGTCTTCAGATCCTGCACTACTGCTTCTGCCTCTGGGGTCCATTTCATGGGTCCTGCTTTCTTCAAAATTTTGAAGAATGGCAGGGCGCGCTCAACAGACTTGGATATGAATCTACTAAGTGCGGCCACACATCCTGTCAAACACCTCACATCTTTAGCTGTCCTGGGTGCCTAGATCTGCTCTATAGCCTTGATCTTATCTGGATTGGCCACGATCCCATGATGGGATACAAAGAAACCAAGTAGCTTGCCGGAGGGAATGCCAAACACACACTTCTCTGGGTTTAGCTTCAAGTTGATCTTGCGTAGATTAGCAAACATCTCTTCTAGATCCTGGATGAGGGTGGATTTGCCCTTGGTCTTGACCAGAATATCATCCATATAAGCCTCAATATTTTTGTGCAACTGTGGTTCAAAACCAATCTGGACTTCCCTTGCAAAAGTAGACCCAACACTTTTTAATCGAAAAGGCGTGCGTACAAAGCAGTACGTAACAATGGGGTGATGAAGGAGGTCTTCTATTCATCTTCCTTGGACATGAAGATCTGATGATATCCAGAGTATTCGTCCAGGAAAGAAAGCAAATCACAACCCGAAGTGCAATCCACAATCTGGTCAATGCATGGCAAGGGAAATGGATCCTTTGGGCAAGCCTTGTTGAGGTCTGTGAAATCGATGCACAACCTCCGCTTCCCATTGGTCTTGCGTACAACCACTGGGTTTGCTAACCACGTTGGATGCAGTACTCCTCTGACCAAACCAGTTGCCTCAAGATTCTTAATCTCCTCGGCAGTAAACTACTACCGCTCCAAGGCCTGCTTCTGCACCTTCTACTTGACGGGTCGGGCATGTGGGCAGACATCAAGGTGGTGCTTGATTACCTCGCTGGGAACACCGAGGATATCAGATGGTTGCCAGCAAACACATCAATATTCACCCACAGGAACGCAACAAGCGCACTTTCCTATTTGTCATCGAGGGTGGCGCTGATAATAAAGGTACCTTCAACGCTAGCCAGCCCTGTTGGGACCTCCTTCACATGGGGTGCAACAGTCTTAGCCCTCTTGCTATTGGCACACTCCGGCACATCATCGACGAGTGCCGTGCACTCGGTAGGGGCATGCTTCCCAGATTCTTTGCCAGAGTCCCTACAATCCTTCTTCTTTTCCTTAATTTCCTTGGTGGGCACTGCTGCTTCGGCGGCCTCTGCCGCAACAACATCCTGATACATCTTGCCCACACATATCATCGTGTCTTTCTTATCTAATGGAATGGAAATGACTTCCATTGGGCCTGGCACCTTCAGGGTGTTGTAGGCATAGCGGTATGCCACCATGAACTTGGCCAGGGCAAGGCACTCAAGGATTCCATTATATAGCAGGGAGAGGTCGACCACATCAAACACAATCTTCTCAGTTCGGTAGTTCAACTCACCCTCAAACATGCCAGTAGCCTTAAGCTCTTGCAACGTGATCTTACCCTTAGGACGGCTCCTGCCAGGATAAATTCCTTGAAACGTGCCAGTAGCCTTAAGCTCTTCCTCCGCTATCTGGAGCTTGCTGAGAACATGTGGGGAGATCATATTCAACCCATCCCCTGCCATCAACCAACATCTTTGTGACCTTGAGGTTGCGGATCATTGGGGAGACCAACAACGGCAGGCATCCTACCGTAGCGGTTCGGTCAGGGTGATCTTCCTCATCAAAGATGATGGGCATGCGTGACCACTTGACTGGTTTCCGTGAAGTTGCCACTGGCTCCATGGCATTGACTTCACGCGCCCACTATTTAAGTTGGCGGAGAGAGGAGTGTAAAGATGCACCTCCATCAATGCACAGGGCGTCGATGGCCTTCTGGAATTCCTGCTCACTGGTTTCCTCTTCATCCCCTTCATCACTCCCAGCATCACAATCCTCTTTCTCTCTGCCCCTAGCAGGTTTCCCTTTGTTCCGAGGAGCCTTGCTGGAGCAATTTGCTTCACCGCCCTGACCCTTACCGCCAGCATCGTTCTGACCTCTTTCCTTATCTCATTTCTCATACTCAGCCCTCTACTTCTTGACAAGCTGCTCAACCTGATGACACTCTTGGAAATCGTGGCCCTTGGTCTGATGGATCTTGCAGTATTGCCCATCACTCTTACCAGCTTTATCGGCAGCCGCAGCCTCCAGGCAGTCAGCGCACGCAACAACTTCCTTGCTGGGGGCTTCAACTTTTGCCTTCATGCCAGTACTAGGCATGCCCAATCCCTCAATGGTCATCACTGCCTTATCCTTGCGCTTCTTGTTGTGCTTCTTATTCTTCTTCTTCTAGTTGGTGGTCTCATCATCACCTTCTGAGTCGATGTCGATGCAATCCTCCTCTCCGGGAAGTTTCCTCCCTTCCTCCCCCCGTGCACATTTTTCCACCATGGTGTATAGCTCCTTCACAGTCTTGGGCAGCTTGACATTCATCTTGGAACGTATCCTTCGGTTGCACACATTAGACTGAAAGGCGGCTATCATAGCTGCCGGGTGGATGTCTGGGATATTCCTATGAACTCTGCTGAACCTTTGCAAGTACTTCCGAAGAGTTTCTCCTTCTTTTTGCTGGAGGAGCTGAAAATCACTGGGCCTCCCTGGTTCTTGATGGCCTCCCGTAAAGGCGCCAATGAACTCATGGCACACACCAGCCCAGGATGAGATGGAGTTCTTTGACAAGTGCATCAAGTAAGACCTCACATTGGACTTAAGTGCCAAAGGGAAATAATTGGCGAATACCTTATCATGTCTTCCTATGGTAGCCTGAATAGCGATTGTGTAGATGCTCAAGAGCTCTGTCGAGTTGAATCTTCCATCATACTTCTCAGGTATCTTTGGCTTGAACGTGCGAGGGGATGGCCAACGGACTTGCCATAGCTCACTTGTGAAGGAAGGGCATCCGACCTTGAAAGGTAGGTACCTGCCATCTCTGGGCGTGGGCTCGTTGATGTTGGGGCCTTCATACACGTTGGGTTGGCGGTGGTCGTCGTGGCGCCCCATGATGACTACATGTGTGGCTTTCCTCTGCATGTGCTCCGGGGCTCGCCGTCGTTCTTGCCGTGCTCTAGGATCAGAGGAAGCCATCGATACATCGTCGGCCTCTTGGATGCATGGCTCCCGTAAAGCCTGCCGAGGTGGGGACTACACCATGGGAGCAGCCCCTTCCATGCGGCCAGCCACACGAGCCGTTGCCACCACCTGGAGAGGCCGAGGCGGGCCAGCTCGCTGTAAGCCCTCAGCCTCAGTGAAGCCAATCAGACTCTGAATGGTAGCTCTCCATTCATCCATCTGATCCGTCACCAGAGGGAACCTCAACAACAACTGGGCCTGCGCCATGGCCTCATAGGCGGTGCTTCGCATAGGTGAGTGAAGACCGTTGCGTCACTCGGCTCCGGATGGCGCCAGTGGTGACCGGGTCGCGTCCTTGCTGTTGTGAGCGAGCAGCTTGGATAGCACGGTCACGCAACAGAGGTGCTTGAGGGCCGGGTGCCCCATTGGGCATAGTAGCTAGGCTGGCTTGTACTGGAGGTGGCGTGTGCCGCCTCATGGCCGTATCTGTGGTGAGGGCGGCCGGAGGGTTGCGATTCACCTCAGAACAAGCGCCACCACTGTGGTGTGCCCTTCGGTGAGGAGAGAGGGTGCATGTAAAGTAATTCCCCCACCCGTACCTCGATGGGCGTGGCCATCAGGATCTTGTTGATGATGTCCTTCCCCGGCACCTCTTGCTTCTGCTTCGGCCACGGGGATGGTGGTGACAATGACTCATGCGTCGGTCATGCCTCCTGCGATGCACGCATCTTCACGCGCCCCCTCATTTCCCACGACATTGGCGGTCACGGGCAATAGTTGCAGCATCGGGTTTCTTCTTTGGCGCCATAGTTGATGGAGCCGCTGATGATGAAAATGGCGATGAAGATGACGCGCTGCTCACGCTTTCGGGTTCGCGCAAGTGATCCCCCTACCTGGGGCGCCAAAGATTTCATGGGGAACCACGGCCACCTATGGGGCTTCGAGCCCCTTTCTAGTTCGGTGGGGGGATGGCACGTTGCACATAGAACGGAGGAGCATGAGGCAGCACGGCAGAGCTCACACGGGCAGTTTTTCCCAGGTTCGGGCCGCCGCGAGGCGTAAAACCCTACTCCTACTTTGGTGGATAGATGATGGATTATGGTGGAAAACGCAGCGCTCTTGCTCGACAGGGTTGCCTTGGGATGAGAATGGCTACACGCGTATGAGCGTACAAGGGTCCCAATCCTTTCTATGGTTGCCATGGTCCTCCTTTTATAGATCAAGGGGTCACCACAATGGAAAATTAGTCATTACGCACTGATTAGATAGCAAACAGTGCTATCATACCTAACTATGCAGGCTGACAGAGCACATTAAATGCACCGCTCAATGTCACATCATAGCTTGCCCGGTAGGCCCTACCGGGCTGATTCGCCAGCTTGGCGCCTGCTCGCTCAACACGTCATAGGACGGATGTCGCTTGTAGGTAT
The DNA here is from genome assembly GCF_002162155.2 of Triticum dicoccoides. NCBI lineage: Eukaryota > Viridiplantae > Streptophyta > Magnoliopsida > Poales > Poaceae > Triticum > Triticum dicoccoides. Next base: position 269,416,242 of record NC_041393.1, read on the forward strand.
TTTCTGTAAAAGGTGGCTGTCATGTGGCATATATCAGCCACTTAGACACCCTGGACCTTGACATCACACTGATCTATGACGTACGTCATGATGAGGTTGTGCGGTGAAGTGGCTTGCCTTCGCTAGTCCCGGCAGGCCTACCAGGACAATTTGGGGGAGGATCGCTTCCCGGGAAAACCTTTGTCACAACCCTAGTCAGTGCATGCATTGGAGAGTTTGCATCATGTTTAAATTTCTCAGAAACATTGAAATAGGGATGGCAGAAACCCCCAACACCACTTAATCCAACTAGGGTTACTAAAATACTTTTTCAATGAACCTGAAATGCCTTTCAAAAATGTTCATCATGTTTGCCTTGGTCTAGAACCCCTGTAAAAAATGGTTATCATTTTTCTAGGACAACATTGGGTCACTGAATTAAATCATATCCTATTTTTGCATTTGGGCATTTAAATTTTATATAATATTTTAAATGTCCAAATATTCATGAACTAAAATGTTTGCTATTGGAAATAGTCCAAACAGTGGCCTCAACCAGTTTCATGATTTTTGAGGTTGTTTTGGTATTTTTAATAAAGTCCTAAAGTTACAGAATAAAGAAAGAAGGAAATAAAAGGGAAAGAGGACTTACCTGGACAAACTTACCTGGCAGCCCACCTGGCGGCCCAGCACTGTCCTGGCCCGTGCCAGCCAGCTGCTTCCTCCCGCCAGGCAGGCAGGGAGCTGTGCGACCGCAAGCCCAAGCTCGTCATGCCACCTCCCAGCTCGCCTGCCTCACCCTGGACGCCGTTTCGTCGCGTAGTTGACCCCCTGCTCGTCGACCCGACCTTGCCGACACCCCATTCGCCGCCTGCACCTCTCCTTCGCTCTCCCCCGCCATGGCCGACGCAGCCGCAACCTCGCCGCCGTTGTAACCGCAGCCACCGCCGTCTACTCGTTGTCCCGCCGTGTCCGGGAGCTTCGCCGCCATCCACTCCGTTGAGCAGATCGAGCCCCGAGCGCACGTTTGCCCTGGAGGCACAACACCGACCTCGCTTCGCCGGAGATCCACTTCGCCGCACCGCTCGCTCCAGCTCATCCCCGACACCGCTGACTAGCTCGTCGTGACCGCTGTGAGCTATTGCCTCCCCTCCCCCTCTCCGTTCTCGCTGTCGTTCACCGTAGCGACTGCACGGAGCACACCCGCACGCGTCGCCGCAGGAGCTCGCCACCGATGTGGCTCCGGCCACGCACCAGCTTGGCCATCGTGTCCAACGCACTCACCGCACCATGTAGAGGCTGTAGGAGCTAACCCCGCGCCTTCCCATCCATCATAGCATCGAGTTCGAGCTCGCCCTCTGGCAGCCGCCAAACTCGTCATCGGCGTCATTTTCGGCGACCTCGAGCCCAACCACCACCACCACTCAACGCGGCTCGCTCCCATCTATGTGTAGATTCCTTCCATCGCCCATTTGGTCGCCGGAGCGCGAAACCCGCACCCTTCGCCACATTCGGTCGTCGTCGGCGGCTAAACACCGGCGAATTAACCAAGTTGATCAGGGATTTGACCCCCTCCCCCCTGTATCACTGACATGTCAAACCTAGTTTAGTAATTAAACTAACCCTAATTAGTTAGTTAACTAACTGTGTCACTGACCAGTGGGTCCCACTGGTCAAGTTTGACCTGGACCGCATAGTTGACCTACTGACGCAACACTGACGCAGTAATGGCCTTTTCTGGATTTATTCTTATTCAGGAAATTCCAGAAAATAGTGCTAACTTCAAAAAATCATAGAAATTAATTGGTAACTCCGAATGCAAAGATTTATATATGAAAAATGATCAGAAAAATCCAATCTATACACCTGTACTGGTTTAATGCATGTTTAAACAATTTAACCTTGCTGTTTAGTTCAAAACATGATAAATCACTGTTTAAATTCATGAGTTGAGTTTGGGGTTGAACCTTTGGTTGAAAATGACTCAAACCCATCTGGTTGTAGTTGCATTAACCCAACACACTCATATTGCCATGTCATATGCATGCATCATATTGTTGCATATTGTCGTGTATTGATTGTGTTACCAGTGTGTTCTCTGCAGTAGGTTCTGCTCCCGAGGATTTCCCTGAATATCCAACTAAAGGGCAGTACCCATCTACCGATTTGCCAGGCAAGCAACCACCATTTGCTCATATTGATAAAATCCCATGTTCTCGCTCCTGCTCTCATTTACTGCATTTAAAACAAAAATGTTTCAAACTGTTGTGTGCTACGTAGTTGAACCCATTTCCTCTGCATGACCTGTCATTGCCACAGTAACTAGATGAAATGCACTAGCATGTGTAGGAGTTGATTGAGCCATGTATGTGTTTCCTACCTTCCTATGCCTGCTATGCCTAGAGTCGTGCTAGGTCTGGTTCATCTGGGTGATGGGCTAGAGTGAAATGATCATGTCGGTGATGAGAGTGGAGTGTTCAACATGATTTGGTGAAGGTATCGATGAGAGGCCATGTAGGAGTACATGGTGGGTTGTTTCATTGGAACCATCCCTAAGAATTGAGATCTGTATGTGTGATTTAAGATCAGCTACTACCATGCATTAGGATCCTTAATTGACCCTCTCAGCTTATTAACCGCCCTTATCCTCTGTCCATGAGTTGCAAGTAGTTTCTGGTGTTTGTAGTACACTAGAGGCCATGCACAACGCTGACCTCAGGGTGCGCTGTGATGCGGCAGGTACGTGGCCTGGTGTACCGAGGCGCACGTTTGGTGTCTCGGGAACCCTGCACACATCGTTCGGGGCCGTATGTGGAAACCTTGGCCGTACTCCCTGTGGATGGAACCTGGTTAGGAGATAAATCTGGACTAGGGACTTGAGTGTTTAGTCAGGCCGTGGCCGACACCCTCGCTGGGCTTTCGCTTGAAGGTTGGCGAGTATATGTCGTGTAAACGGCAATAAGTGGTGAGTGCATGTGTGAAGAAGTACACCCCTGCAGGGTTAACATCATCTATTCGAATAGCCGCGTCCACGGTAAAGGACTACTTGGTTGCCTATACAGTTGATAGACAAGTAAATGGAAACTACTAAAAGCCTCAAGACAAGTGTGAGTACTATGGATGGCCCTTTCGTAGGATGACGGAAGAGGATCCGCGATAGTGTATTGTTGTGGTGAGTAGTGGAATCGTGTGCGCAAAACATTTACAAGTTGCTGTCTCGTAGGATAATTTAGCCAATAGTCAAAGCTGGCTTGCTGCAATAAACTCCACTATCCCTTTGTTGATAATGTGCATGTATGTAGGATCTGATGTAAGTCTTGCTGAGTACCTTTGTACTCATGTTTGCTTAATTACTATTGCTGAAGAGAATGCCGCCCCTTCTGAAGATTTTTATGGAGACCTTGTCGTTGATGAGCAGCTTGATGCCCAGGTGGTGACCCTGAGCATGTGAGGGGCCTTTGTAGATAGATGGGCTTCATCAAGCCCTTTTGCTTTCTAGTCGTCTGTACTCAGTCAAGTTTGCTTCCGCATGTGCTTCTATGCTTGTATGACTTGAATGTTGGGTCGTGTGACCCCTATCTGTATGAATGATATGTATGGCTCTCTGGAGCCTTTTAAATAAAGTACTTGAGTTGTAGAGTTTTGTTTTGATGCCATGTTGTATTTGCACATATCAAGCATATTGTGTGTATGATTTGAAATGCTTGGTATGTGTGGGATTCGGCAACCTAGTTGTTTATCCTTGATAGCCTCTCTTACCGGGAAATGTCTCCTAGTGCTTCCATTAAGCGTTGGTAGCTTGCTACTGCTCTGGAACACTTAGGCTGGCCGGCATGTGTCCTTCTTCGTTCCCGTGTCTGTCCCTTCAGGGAAATGTCACACGTTGTTCCTTTAAGTCCATGTAGCTTGCTACGACTTGGGTTCATACGTTGTTGATCGACGTGTTCGTCGCTGGGTCATGTATGCCTGTCCCTGAAAGTTAGCACAATTTTGGGTTCACGACTAGTCATGTCGGCCTGGGTTCTTTGTCATATGGATGTTAGCGACACTATCATATACATGAGCCAAAAGGTGCAAACGGTCCCGGGCCAGGTAAGGTGGCACCTATGGGAATACCGTGCATGAGGCCGCAAAGTGATATGCTATGTTACATGCTAGATCGGTGTGACTTAGAATCAGGGTCCTAACAACCTTGCCTCCGCTAGGCCCGCCTGCCCGGCAGGGGAGGTTTTTCCCTTAGTAGTATCTTGCCCCTCCGACTAGTCTTGGTCATCTTAATATTACTTGAATACTTTGAGGGAGTCGATCCATCTTGCCTGGGTTGATTGTTGTGTTGTGACTTGTCCTCGTGCCTGTGCACAGTATAGGCAACGGACCCAGGGTCTGTTTCACCGACACCAAGGAAGCCATGATACCTCTCCAATGTATCTATAATTTATGAAGTATTCATGCTGTTATATTATCATTCTTGAATGTTTTACTATCATTTTATAGCAACCTTATATGATTTTTGGGACTATCCTATTGACATAGTGCCCATTGCCACTTGCTGCTTTTTGCTTGTTTTTTACTTCATAGAATATCAGTACCAAACGAAGTCCAAACGTAGTGAAAACTATTGGAGATTTTTTTCTGGACCAGACGACACCCAGTGGGCCAAAGAAGTACTAGAGGGGAGGCCCAAGGTGAGCATAAGACACATGGGCATGCTAGGAGGCCCAGGCGCGCCCAGGTGGGTTGGGCCCACCTTTGTGACCTCCCGCACCACCTCTTTTCCCTATAAATTCCCAAATATTCCAAAAAGCCAATGGGAGTCGATAGATCAGAACTTCCGGAGCCGCAAGCCTCTGTAGCCGCAAAAAACCAATCTAGACCCCATTCCAGCACTTTGCCGGAGGGGGAAATCATCACTGGTGGCCATCTTCATCATCCCGGTAGCCACCATGATGAGGAGGGAGTAGTCCACCCTCGGGGTTGAGGGTTTGTACCAGTAGCTATGTGTTTAATCTCTCTCTCTCTCTCTCTCTCTCTCGTGTTCTTGAGATGTCACGATCTTGATGTATCATAGGCTTTATTAATCTATTTGGATCATATGGTGTTTCTCCCTCTATATCTTGTTGTGATGATGTAACGCCCCGAATCCGATGCGCCAGGTGTCTTCCAGTTATTCACTGTCGCTGCCATGTCATTTGTTTGCGTGTTGCATCTTGCCATGTCCTCATATGCATTTCAACTGCATGTTTTTTCAAAACTTGCATCCGTTTGGGTTCCCCCGGTTCTCTCCGTTGTCCGTTCTGAGCCGAACCACACTCGCATGCGCCTGTAGCACCTTTCAGTCCTTGGTTTTGTGAGCCGCCAAAAAACGTTCTTGGAATGGGCCGAGATTTGCCGAGTGGCCTTGGTATATCACCGGTAGACCGCCCGTCAAATTTCGTTCCATTTGGAGGTCGTTTGATGCCCCAACGGTTAACCGAGTTAACCAAAGCCCCTCTCTATTTGCAGCCCACTACCCCTCCAAACAGCCTGCTAGCCCATCTTACTCCCCTCCATGCTCTCCGCCGTTTGATCATGATCGTGCGGGCGAAAACCACACCTCTTGTGGCCACTCCTAGCACCTTCTGCCTATAAAAAACACCTCCCCCGTCCAAATCTGAGAAGGAAATCGCCTCTAACCCTAATCCCCTCCTCCATCCTCGGTTTTTGCGCCCACCAAACCTGCCGCCGCCACTTGCTGCCGCCAGGGGCACCCGCCGCCGCCGCCACCCGCGCCACCCGCGCCTCGCCACCTGTCCTCCCCGTGCCTCCCACCTCCGTGGCCCGCCGAAGCCCATAGCGGGCCCGCGCGGCCCGTCCGCCCTGCCGCCGCGCGCCCTCACGGCGCCGCCCCGCGCGCCCGTCGCTCCGCGCCCTTGCGCCGCCCCGAGCTCCAGATTGGGAGGAGCCCGATCCAGAGCCCCGCGCCGCTCGTCTCCCGTCGCTCCGCCCGGCGACCGCCGGAGTCCCTCCCGCCAATGACCGTCAAGGCCAGCCCCACCGGCCATCTCTCCTCCTGTCTGCTCTCTCTGTTGTTCTCTCTCTCCCTCATGCGTCTCTCTCTCTCTCACCTTCACAGGAGCATCCATGGCTGCCCCGATCTCCGTGCTCGCCCCGCCCCAAGCCGCCTCATCACCGGCATGCCCTGATCTATCCATTCCCGGCTGTCCCGAGCCCCGCCAGAGTCCCACGCCCCCTCCCTACCCCCTACCTGGATCCCGTTTTTGCGAGGGTATTTTTCTTCTGAGTCCCAGAATTTTCAGCTCATGTGCACTTGTTTGACCTAGCGTAACTTCCTGCTCGTGACTCTGTTTTGCATGTATGATATGTCAAAATGTTCACTGTGAGATGCTCTTCATTTCGTTCCATTGTGGCATGCTTGTTTGAGTTCATATTGATGCCTTAATCTTCGTACCAAAACTGCTAAATGATATAAACCGCTGGAATCTGCTGATTGTCAACATCATTTGTGCCTCCTGTGAGTGCCACAACTTTGCCCTTGTTGATGCTATGATGATTATATTGATATGGACATGTTCTGCTCCTCATGCTATACATGTTGGTGTTCCTTTCATCCATGTTAGGGTGAATCTTGATATATTAATCCCTGCTGCAAAAGTGCATGTTGCTGTTAGCTACTAAAAACTGTTGTAACTTGCTATTTTTCATTTTTGTTGCATTTTGTGTGTGCATCCTATGAGCATGATGTCTACATGTTTTAGGAGCATATTTATGCCATCTTTACAGGGGTACAATCTTTGTATTTTTATATGCCCTGTAGTGACTGCATCAAGCTTGTGAACTGGGCCACTTGCTGTTAACTTTCTGTCAATGCTGAAACTGATATATCATGTTGCCATGTTTGCTTGATGCTACCAATTAATCCATGCATAATCTGTAGATGCTTAGTTGACATGTTTTGTTATATGTATTATGATCGATCATGCCATGCCTTGTTATGCCTCATATATGTCCTGTAGCAAACATTTTCATTGCCATTAACATACTTATATAATGTTCCAGATTTCTGTTAACTTCATGATGCTATGTTGTGAGCTTGTTATTGAGTGATCCGTGCATCTACTGGAGATACTCCAATTACATATTTCGTAGTATGCTATGATTACATTGTTCAAATTCCATGTTTGTTAATTTTTGATGTCAATATGCCTCTGTTGAATGCTTGCAAACATGCTGCCATAATGTTGATGTTTACACTTGCTGAAACTGTTTCAACATTCAATCTTGTCATGTTGGTTCCCACTAATCCATGAGCCACATGTTTATGATGCCATGATGTTATTTTCCCTTTGTTATGTGTACGTTGATGCCATGCCCTTGGTTGCTATGTTTACTTGATGTAGATTGTCTCTTTCTTGCTCTCAAGTGGCCATCATATTAACTCTGCTCATGTAGATGCTCCTGTGTTATAGAGTTGAATTTTGCATTGATCATATTGGTTTAACCTTGATTCCTATGAACCTGAACCTTAATGATATTTGAATAATTTTATCTGTAAATGAATTGCATGTCAAGTTGGTGCTCATAATATTCCTATAGCATGTTGTTTGGATGTTTGCAAAGTGCCTAGTTGATGTTTTGGGCAGATTGTTGTTATATCTTGTTTGGACTGTATGTGTTGCACCGTTGCTCCATTTTGAGCATGCTCTATAAGAAACTTGCTTGATTTTGCATGTAGTTTCATCCTATCATGCTGCATCCATGTTTTGAGAGTGTTTTCTTTATGTTTGACTTGTTTTGCTCATATCTTCTAGGTCATAGCTCCGAACTAAATGAACTTTATATGCAACTTGACTAGAATTTCATGTAGATCATCTTGGTGCATCCTAACTTGCTTTTTAACAACTTGAACATAAGGTTTATTCAGATCTGGACCAATTTCGAAATTTGCTTATGAGGAATTACCGGATTTGTTATATGTTGTTTCCGGCCTCATTTAAACTTGCTTTGATGTGATATTCTTGTATGCATCATCTCTTGCCATGAGTAGCATCATATAGCCTTTGTCATGCATCATGCTTGGTTCAGCATCTTGTCATTTTTATGTGTTGTGTGTTACCATGTTTTTTGCTCCTTTCCGGTTGTGCTTCTTCTTGATAGTTCCTGTTTCGTTGCGATCGTGAGGATTCGTTCGTCTACGCTTGGCTCGTCTTCATCTGTTCGTCTTCTTCATGGATTCATTCTTCTTCCTAGCGGGACTTCAGGAAATATGACCATTACCCTAGATCTCACTACTATCATTGCTATGCTAGTTGCTTCGTTCTATCGCTATGCTGCGCTACCTATCACTTGTTTATCAAGCCTCCCAAATTGCCATGTCAGCCTCTAACCTTTTCACCCTTCCTAGCAAACCGTTGCTTGGCTATGTTACCGCTTTGCTAAGCCCCTCTTATAGTGTTGTTAGTTGCAGGTGAAGTTGAAGATTGCTCCATGTTGGACAGGATTATTTTGGGATATCACAATATCTCTTATCCTTAATTAATGCATCTATATACTTGGTAAAGGGTGGAAGGCTCGGCCTTATGCCTGGTGTTTTGTTCCACTCTTTCCGCCTTAGTTTCCGTCATACCGGTGTTATGTTCCTTGATTTTGCGTTCCTTACGCGGCCGGGTGTATAGGAACCCCTTGACAGTTCACTTTGAATAAAACTCCTCCAGCAAGGCCCAACATTGGTTTTACATTTTCCTAACAACCTATTACCTTTCCCTTGGGAGTAATTAACCCGAGGGTCATCTTTATTTTAAACCCCCCAGGCCAGTGCTTCTCTATGTGTTTGTCCAAACTAGAGCCCTTTGCAGCGCCCCCTCAGGGAAACTTGAGGTCTGGTTTTAGTTGTACGGATTGCTCATCCATTGTGCCCTGAGAACGAGATATGTGCAGCTCCTATCGGGATTTGTCGGCACAGTCGGGTGGTCTTGCTTGTCTTGTTTTACCATTGTCGAAATGTCTTGTAACCGGGATTCCGAGACTGATCGGGTCTTCCCGGGAGAAGGAATATCCTTCATTGGTCGCGAGAGCTTGTGATGGGCTAAGTTGGGGCACCCCTGCAGGGTTTGATCTTTCGAAAGCCGTGCCCGCGGTTATGCGGCAGATGGGAATTTGTTAATATCCAGTTGTAGAGAACTTGACACCAGATTCGAATTAAAATGCATCAACCACGTGTGTAGTCATGATGGTCTCTTCTCGGGCGAGTCTGGGAGGTGAACACGGTTTGGGTTATGTATGAACGTAAGTAGTTTTAGGATCACTTCTTGATCACTTCTAGCTTCTCGACCGTTCCGTTTGCTTAGCTTCTCGCTCTTATTTGGGTATGTTAGCCACCATATATGCTTAGGCGTTGCTGCAACCTCACTACTTATCCTTCCCTTGCCCATTAAGCTTTGCTAGTCTTGACACCCATGGTAATGGGATTGTTGAGTCCTCGTGGCTCACAGATTACTACAACAATAGTTGCGGGTACAGGTTTTGTGATGATCATGACGCGAGAGTGATGCTTGCTTGTTTTGGAGTTCTTCTTCTGCTTCTTCTTCAATCAGGGGATAGGTTCCAGGTTGGTAGCATGGGCTAGCAGGGTGGATATCGTTTGAGTTTCTGTTTGTGTTTCATCCGTAGTCGGATGTTGCTCTTATGTGTGGAGATGTTCTATTCGTGTGGCATTGTATGCCTCTTGTATGTATCCCCAACTATTATGTAATGGTACGATGTAATGATATCCACCTTGCAAAAGTGTCTCCAATATGTGCTTCTATCCTTGGTGGGACCTTCGAGTTCCTTTAGGATAGGGTCGCATATTGGGCGTGACAAGTTGATATCAGAGCCTCGACCGACCATAGGAGCCCCCTTGATTGTTCGTAGTTGGCCGTTGTCGAGTCTAGAAGAAAACTGTTTTCGGAGTCTAGTTATATCGGAGAATAGGAATTCTTTTTACTCCTCAGCCCCTTTGTCGCTCTAGTGAGGAATCTTGATGTAGGTGTTTTGAGTTACTCCTCTTACCCTTCAAAGTTTTCTTTAGGATCACGCGGTTTGTTTTCCTAGCGTTGGCTCTCAGCTCCTTTTATCCGGTGCATTTCTCGTCAAGTTGACTTGAGCCTCTTCATCTTTGCCAAGTTCAATCCTGAGTTGTTTTCTTTTTCCCACTCGCCCACCCTTTTTCTTTCTCAGAGCCGGAGTCCGTAATCGAGTATCCATCCTACTCGTGTGAAGCCTTTGCATTCTTTCAACCTGTGTTTTCTCTTCAAGATATTCATCGGTTCTCCCTTCCAGGTGCCTTTGTTTTTCCTGCCCTCCCACCCTTTTACTTCCCAGAGTCTGAGTCTCTTTCAAGCATCAATTTCATTCGTGTGGATCCTCTTCAGTCTTTCATCAATTATTTGAACCGGTGAATTCTCGTCCCGTTTGTCATTCTTCAACTCTTTTTGTTCTCCGATGGGCTCAATTTAGGTTTTTCGGGTTGATCATATTAAATGTTTTCCCCTTGCTCGTTCGCCTCTCGCCATTTAATCATTCCGGAGTTCGGAAGATATCTCAGGAGATTCGTTTGTGTTCCAATTAATTTGAGCTTCACACCTCATTCAAGTCTTTCAGTTGTTCCGGTGCATCATCTATCTCAAAAATCCTTTTCAACCGTGTTTTCTTTTAGTGGGCCCTAACCCACAGGTCTTTTCCCAGGATCTTACCCGACTCTTCTAATTAATCCGGAGCCAGTACTAATTCTTTTCGGAGTTTGACGTAAGAACGAATTTCATCAGTCAGATGCTTTTACAAGACCGATTTCAAATCATTTCATTGGTGGCTCAACCTCTTCCCTTCCCATTCTCCTGGAGTATCTCCATAATTTTGGTGGCGTTCCTCGTCGTCATTTGAAGATCAAAGAAGAGTTCCTTCTAAATCTTGTCCGTCCTTCCGAAGATTCGTGGTTCTTGCTTCATGTTATCCTCTCGAGTTATTCCGTTTTTCAGATATTCTTTCCTTACCCATCCGGAGTATTTCAGGAGTTGATTTCTGTTTCGCTTCACCAGAGGTCATCATTCCGGCTATCGTTCTATATTTACCCCGGCGCATTTGTCAAGTATTCTTTAATCAGCTTGTTGTCTCTTCGTTCTTTTGCATCTTAATTCCCCCAAGCATATTGGTTCTTCTAATTCTTCTTGGTGATTCATTCTCTTTCATCAGTCATTTTCGAATTCTTACAGTGGTTCCTTTAGATTCCTTTTCCTTTGGCATCATATTAATTCATTCGGTCTTTTCAATTCCACTGGTGGTTCATGAAGACTTTCTAAAGTTTTGTGCTATATCCCCCTTAATCCTTTTCAACAAGAATAAGTAGTATGCAAAATCCGGTTTTCCTCAATTAAATTTGATGAGGATAAGCATAACGTAATTCTTATTCTTATTTCACCGTCGCCAAGTAATCCCTTCCTTTGGAGTTTGTTCTTGATGAATAAATTCTAGTTTCAAGTGTTTTCATATATTCTTTTCCGGAGTTCAAATTTTCCTTGACCATTTCGTCGGAACCTCCATCTAAATCACCGCAAGCTTTAATCTTATACTTTCATTCTTCATTCTATCTCATCATCCTTTTGTCAGTGGAGTTCTTCATGGTGGTTCTTCATGATTTAATTCATTCTTCAAGAGTTCATCAAGATTCTTGTTGAAGGAGTTCAAGTATATTTTCTTCTCGAATCTCGGAGTGCAAATAATTCTTCATTTTCTTCTGAAGTGGAGTTTTGCGTTTCTTCGTTCTTCTCAGCTATTCAGACACTTGCTTGTGGTAGAGTTTCACCTCAAGTTTTGAGATGTTTTTCCATAGGTCCACAAGAAGCTAATTCTTTCGTTGTTGATTTTCTCAACAACTCCGTTCAATCCTTACTTCTAAGTTTGTTTCATTCCATTCTTTTAGTTCTTCCGGAGGCATCGTGTTGTTCATCTCATACAGTCACATCCCATCTTGTGATGTTCATGTCTCAATTCCTTCCATTTTTCAGTCGGAGTGCTGCCCAAGTTCTTTTATTCATTCCTTTTCTATCTTGTTCTAACCGGGGTGGTTCCAGAGTTTGTCTTATTCCATGAGCTTTGATTCTCGTCATACTCGTCATTCCTCTTTTCTACCCGAGTTCTCTCGACTTTGTTATTCTTCTTTCTTCTGGTCTTATTTCACCTCTTCCTCTTTCTCTTCTGTCTCGTTCCTAAGATCTCGGGACGAGATCTCTTGTTAGTGGAGGAGAGTTGTAACGCCTCGAATCCAATGCGCCAGGTATCTTCCGGTTATTCGCCATCCTTGCCATGTCATTTGTTTGTGTGTTGCATCTTGCCACGTCATCATCTGCATTTCATCTTCATGTTTTTCAAAACTTGCATCCGTTCGGGTTCCCCCGATTCTCTCTGTTGTCCGTTCTGAGCCCAACCACACTCGCAAGCGCCAGTTTCACCTCTCAGTCCTTGGTTTTGTGAGCCGCCGAAAAATGTTCTTGGAATGGGCCGAGATTTGCCGAGTGGCCTTGGTATATCACCGGTAGACCGCCCGTCAAATTTCGTTCCATTTGGAGGTCGTTTGATGCCCCAACGGTTAACCGAGTTAACCGAAGCCCCTCTCTCTTTGCAGCCCAACACCCCTCCAAATAGCCCACTAGCCCATCTTACTCCCCTCCATGCTCTCCGCTGTTCGATCACAATCATGTGGGCGAAAACCGCACCTCTTTTGGCCACTCCTAGCTCCTTCTGCCTATAAAAAAACACCTCCCCCGTCCAAATCTGAGAAGGAAATCGCCTCTAACCCTAATCCCCTCCTCCATCCTCTGTTTCTGCGCCCACCAAACCCGCCGCCGCCACTTGCGCCGCTAGAGGCACCCGCCGCCCCCACCACATCAGCGTCGCCGCCACCCGCGCCAACCGCGCCTCGCCACGTGTCCTCCCCGCGCCTCCCACCTCCGCGGCCCGCCGAAGCCCGCAGCGGGCCCGCGCGGCCCGTCCGC
>NC_041393.1:269429739-269487507 GCF_002162155.2 Triticum dicoccoides
GCGTGCCTGTCGCTCCGCGCCCCCGCGCCTCCGTGCCCGCTGGCCCCGAGCTCCAGATCGGGAGGAGCCCGATCCAGAGCCCCGCGTCGCTCGTCTCCCGTCGCTCCGGCCGGCGACCGCCGGTGTCCCTCCCGCCGGCGACCGTCCAGGCCAGCCCCACCGGCCATCTATCCTCCCCTCTGCTCTCTCTCTCTCTTGTTCTCTCTCCCTCATGCATCTCTCTCTCTCCCACTCACCTTCATAGGAGCATCCATGGCTGCCCCGATCTCCACACTCACGCCGCCCCAAGACGCCTCATCATCAGGAATGGGTTCCCCATGCCCCGACCTATCCATTCCTAGCCGTCCCGAGCCCCGCCGGAGTCCCACGCCCCCTCCCTACCCCCGACCTGGATCCCGTTTTCGCGAGGGTATTTTTCTTCTGTCCCACAATTTTCAGCTCATGTGCACTTGTTTGACCTAGCGTAACTAACTGCTTGTAACTCCGTTTTGCATGTATGATATGTTAAAATGTTCATTGTGAGATGCTCTTCATTTAATTACAATGTGGCATGATTGTTTGAGTTCATCTTGATGCCTTAATCTTTGTTGCAAAACTGCTAAATGATATAAACTACTGGAATCTTCTTATTGTCAACATCATTTGTGCCTCTTGTGAGTGCAACAACTTTGTTCCTGCTGATGCTATGATGAGTATATTGATATGCACATGTTATGCTCCTCATTATATACATGTTGGTGTGCCTTGAATTCATGTTAGGGTGCATCTTGATATATTAATCCCTATTGCAAAAGTGCATGTTGTTGTTAACTACGGAAAACTGTTGTAACTTGCTATTTGTCATTTTTGTTGCATTTTGTGTGTGCATCCTATGAACATGATGTGTACATGTTTTAGGAGCATATTTATGCCGTCTTTACAGGGGTGCAATCTTTGTATTTGTATATGCCCTGTAGTTAGTGCATCAAGCTTGTGAAGTGGGCCACTTGCTGTTAACTTTCTGTCAATGTTGAAACTGTTATATCATGTTTCCATGTTTGCTTGATGCTACCAATTAATCCATGCACATTCTGGATTTTATTAGTTGACATGTTTTATTATACTCCCTCCATTCCTTTGTGTAAGGTGTATTATTTTCAGCACGGTGACCAAGGCACATAATTATGCACTAGATAGAACAAAATTACCCTTCTCTAATTTTTAGATTAGCGGCAACTAGATCATTTAGGCTAGGAAAGAGAGATACACACAATCAGGAGAGAGAGATAGTTTCCTTTTCTTTCTCTACAAGGAGAGATACATGCAATCAGGTGAGAGATACTTTCCTTTTTTGGAGGGCCAAGATTGGAATTACGAGAAATTAGAACAAATGCACCTTACATTGTGAAATTTTATCAAAAAACAAATACACCTTATATAAAGGAACGGAGGGAGTATATGTTATGCTCTATCATGCCATGCCTTTTGATGCCTCATATATATCCTGTAGCATATGTTTTCATTGCCAGGAACATGCTTATATAATGTTCCAGATTTCTGTTAACTTCATGATGCTATGTTGTGAGCTTGTTATTGAGTGATCCGTGCATCTTCTGGAGATACTCCAATTACATGTTTCGTAGTATGCTATGAGTACTTCGTTCACATTCCATGTTTGTTTACTTTGGATGTCAATACGCCTCCTTTCCATGCTTGCAAACATGCTATCATAATGTTCCCGTTTTACACTTGCTGAAACTGTTTCAACATTCAATCTTGTCATGTTGGTTCCCACTACTCCATCAGCCATATGTTTATGATGACATGATGTTATTTGTTATTTGTTATGTGTACTTTGATGCCATGCCCTTGGTTTCTATGTTTACTTGCTGTAGCTTGTCTCTTTCCTGCTCTCAAGTGGCCATCATATTAACTCTGCTCATGTAGATGCTCCTGTGTTATAAAGTTGAATTTTGCATTGATCATATTGGTTTAACCTTGATTCCTATGAACCTGAACCTTAATGATATTTGAATAATTTTATCTGTAAATGAATTGCATGTCAAGTTGGTGCTCATAAGATTCCTATAGCATGTTGTTTGGATGTTTGCAAAGTGCCTAGTTGCTGTTTTGGGCAGATTGTTGTTATATCTTGTTTGGACTGTATGTGTTGCACCGTTGCTCCATTTTGAGCATGCTCTATAAGAAACTTGCTTGATTTTGCATGTAGTTTCATCCTATTATGCTGCATCCATGTTTTGAGAGTGTTTTCTTTATGTTTGAATGCATTTTGCATCAATGCCATGTTTAACTTGTTTTGCTCATATCTTCTAGGTCATAGCTCCGAACTAAATGAACTTTATATGCAACTTGACTAGAATTTCATGTAGATCATCTTGGTGCATCCTAACTTGCTTTTTAACAACTTGAACATAAGGTTTATTCAGATCTGGACCAATTTCGAAATTTGCTTATGAGGAATTACCGGATTTGTTATATGTTGTTTCCGGCCTCATTTAAACTTGCTTTGATGTGATATTCTTGTATGCATCATCTCTTGCCATGAGTAGCATCATATAGCCTTTGTCATGCATCATGCTTGGTTCAGCATCTTGTCATTTTTATGTGTTGTGTGTTACCATGTTTTTTGCTCCTTTCCGGTTGTGCTTCTTCTCGATAGTTCCTGTTTCGTTGCGATCGTGAGGATTCGTTCGTCTACGCTTGGCTCGTCTTCACCCGTTCGTCTTCTTCATGGATTCATTCTTCTTCCTAGCGGGACTTCAGGAAATATGACCATTACCCTAGATCTCACTACTATCATTGCTATGCTAGTTGCTTCGTTCTATCGCTATGCTGCGCTACCTATCACTTGTTTATCAAGCCTCCCAAATTGCCATGTCAGCCTCTAACCTTTTCACCCTTCCTAGCAAACCATTGCTTGGCTATGTTACCGCTTTGCTCAGCCCCTCTTATAGTGTTGTTAGTTGCAGGTGAAGTTGAAGATTGCTCCATGTTGGACAGGATTATTTTGGGATATCACAATATCTCTTATCCTTAATTAATGCATCTATATACTTGGTAAAGGGTGGAAGGCTCGGCCTTATGCCTGGTGTTTTGTTCCACTCTTTCCGCCTTAGTTTCCGTCATACCGGTGTTATGTTCCTTGATTTTGCGTTCCTTACGCGGCCGGGTGTATAGGAACCCCTTGACAGTTCGCTTTGAATAAAACTCCTCCAGCAAGGCCCAACATTGGTTTTACATTTTCCTAACAACCTATTACCTTTCCCTTGGGAGTAATTAACCCGAGGGTCATCTTTATTTTAAACCCCCCAGGCCAGTGCTTCTCTATGTGTTTGTCCAAACTAGAGCCCTTTGCAGCGCCCCCTCAGGGAAACTTGAGGTCTGGTTTTAGTTGTACGGATTGCTCATCCGTTGTGCCCTGAGAACGAGATATGTGCAGCTCCTATCGGGATTTGTCGGCACAGTCGGGTGGTCTTGCTTGTCTTGTTTTACCATTGTCGAAATGTCTTGTAACCGGGATTCCGAGACTGATCGGGTCTTCCCAGGAGAAGGAATATCCTTCGTTGGTCGTGAGAGCTTGTGATTGGATAAGTTGGGACACCCCTGTAGGGTTTGATCTTTCGGAAGCCATGCCCACGGTTATGTGGTAGATGGGAATTTGTTAATGTCCGGTTGTAGAGAACTTGACACCAGATTCGAATTAAAATGCATCAACCCCGTGTGTAGCCGTGATGGTCAATTCTCGGCGGAGTCCGGGAGGTGAACACGGTTTGGGTTATGTATGAACATAAGTAGTTTCAGGATCACTTCTTGATCACTTCTAGCTTCTCTACCGTTCCATTTGATTCTCTTCTCACTCTTATTTGCGTAAGTTAGCCACCATATATGCTTAGTCACTGCTGCAACCTCACCACTTATCCTTTCCATGCCCATTAAGCTTTGCTAGTCTTGATACCCCTGGTAATGGGATTGCTGAGTCCTCGTGGCTCACATATTACTACAGCAACCGTTGCAGGTACAGGTTTTGCAATGATCATGACGCAAGAGCGATGCTTGCTTGTTTTGGAGTTCTTCTTCTGCTTCTTCTTCGATTAGGGGATAGGTTCCAGGTTGGCAGCCTGGGTTAGCAGGGTGGATGTCGTTTGAGTTTCTATTTGTGTTTCATCCGTAGTCGGATGTTGCTCTTATGTGTGGTGATGTTCTATTCGTGTGGCATTGTATGCCTCTTGTATGTATCCACAACTATTATGGAATGGTACAATGTAATGATATCCACCTTGCAAAAGCGTCTCCAATATGCGCTTATATCCTTGGTGGGACCTTCGAGTTCCTTTAGGATAGGGTCACATATTGGGCATGACAAATGAATTGAGTTTTCCCTTTGAGATTTCGTTTTATCGGATTGAATAATTTTATGGATTTGAGATCACTTGATGTATGTCTTGCTATGAATACCCGTGGTGACAATGGGGTATCATACTGATTCACTTGATGTGTTTTGGCACTCAACTCGCAGATTCCTGAGGTGACATTGGGGTAATCTATGCATAGGGGTTGATGCACGTTCTCGTCTTTGTTTGTCTGGTAGAAATCTTGGGGAACTCTTTGAGGTTCTTTGTGTTGGATTGAGTATTATGAATCTGAAATTGTTTGATGCATATCGTATAATCAACTCCCGGATACTTGAGGTGACATTGGAGTATGTGCGTGACATTAGCGTTGGTTGGTGTGTATCATATGGTGTTATTTTAGTACGAACTCTTGGTTAGATCGATCAGAAAGAATAGCTTGGTGTTATTTTAGTACGAACTCTAGGATAGATTGATCAAAAAGAATAGCTTTGAGTTGGTTTCGTACCCTACAAACAACTTCTTCTTGTGTTCTCCTCTAGATAGCAACTTCAGAGTGATTCTTCATTGCACATTTGAGGGATGGTTATATGATCCAATTATATTAGCATTGTTGAGAGATTGCAAAAGTGAAAGTACGGACCTAGGACTCATTTTCAAGCATTGCAATACCGTTTGTGCTCACTTTTGTTAATTGCTACCATGCTGTTTTTTATTGTTCCTATCACAAATATCAACTCGTACTATCATTACTACACTTGTATCACCATGTATTCACTGAACTAGTGCACCTATACAATTTACCATTGTATTTGGTGTGTTGGGGACACAAGAGACTTTTTATTATTTGGTTGCGGGGTTGTTTGAGAGAGGCCATCTTCATCCTATACCTCCCACGAATTGATAAACCTTAGGTCATCCACTTGAGGGACATTTCCTATTGTCCTACAAAATTCTGCGCTTGGAGGCCCAACACGAGTCTACAAGAACAAGTTGTGTAGTAAACATCAAGCTCTTTTCTGGCATTGTGCGGGGGAGGTGAGTGCTTGAAGGTTAGATCTTGCAACTGAATCTTTTAGTTTCTTGTTTTATCACTAGTTTGGTTTATAAAAAGAAAACTACAAAAAATGGAATTGATGTTGCATCATATTATTCATCTTTATAATGTCTCTCATGAAAATGATGGAAAGTAAAATTGTGCTAAATTGATAGAAGAGGAATTCTATAAAATATTTGAAAAAAATCTTTGAATGATGAGCATGATTGCAAGGTTGTTGGTATGAACTCTTTGAATATCTGTGATGCTAACGATATGCTAAGCCATAAGCTTGGGGTTGCTATATTTGATGAAGATGATATTTTAACTCCCCCCAAATTTTGATGAGAAAATTTATTATGATGATAGCATGCCTCCTATTTATGATGATTATATTGATGAAAGTGGGTTTGGAAGAGTCTCAACTTTATGTAATGATGATCCCACTATTTTGGAGGGTGTTGAATATTATGATAATAATTATGAAAGTGGATTTGGAGAGGTCATGACTTTATTTAGTGATGAATCCGTTATTTTGCAAGAGGTTCCAATTGACTATGACAACAAAGTCCCTATCTATGATGATTATGGTGACTATATGTATGATATATTGAATAATGATAACCATGAAACTTGTCGTCATGACTTTAGTTTTTAATCACATGATAGTTATTTTGTTGAGTTTGCTCCCACCACTATTCACGAAAATAAATTTTCTTATGTGGAGAGTAATAAAAAAATTATGCATGTGGATCATGAAAAGAATTCTTTATGTGACAGCTATATTGTTGAATTAATTTATGATGCTACTGAAAATTATTATGAGAGGGCAACATATGCTTTTACATATCTCAATAATACCAAGTTTCCTCTCTATGTGTTGAAAGTTTTGAAGTCATGCTTGTTTTTCCTTCCTATTCAAGTTGATTATTGCTCCCAGAAGTTGTTTGCTCACAAAATCCCTATGAATAGGAAGTGGGTTAGGCTTAAATGTGCTTGTCATGTGATTCATGATGCTCTCTTGCATTTTTCAATTCATATCTTTTATGCGAGCATCATTGAAAATCATCATGCCTAGCTAAAAGGCATTAAAGAAAAGCGGTTGTTGGGAGACAACCCAACACTTTTACCTACTGTTTTTGTGTGTTCACATGATTAATATACTTTAGTAATCATGTTTTATAGCTTTTGCTTCAATAAAGTACAATGTAAAGCCTTTGGGATAATGTGGATGATAGTTGACTTGATTCTGTCCAAAAACGGAAACTTTTGTGCCCAGTAACATAATTGATCTAGACTGCTAGAACATGGTAAATTCTTGATTTTTTTTACTATGATTGATATACAAATTCACCATGTTTTCCTATTTTTTCAGAATTTTTGGAGTAGTAGAAGTATGGTAGTTGTCCAGATCATTACACGTTGTTATGTTTTTGACAAATTCTGTTTTGAACGCATAGTTGGCTTGTTTTCTAGTTTCTATGGCTTATGTTACCTAATATAAATTGTGTAAGTGATAACGTACAGTAGGCATTGTGTGAGAAAAATTATGAATCTTGTCTTTGACAGTACCAAAGTGAATGGTTTGCTCTTTATCATACTAACCTATCTCACAAAGTTCCGTTAAGTTTTGTGTGATTGAAGTTTTCAAGTTTTGGGTGAGATATCAATATGAGGAGAGTAAGGAGTGACAAGACCCTTTGATTGGGGATGCCTAAGTCACCCCCAAGGTAATATTCAAGGAAGATCCAAGCAACTAAGCTTGGGGATGCCCCGGAAGGCATCCCCTCTTTCGTCTCCAACATTATCGGTAACCTCACTTGGAGCTATATTTTTATTCATCACATGATATGAGTTTTGCTAGGAGCGTCATTTTATTTTATTTGTATTTTCTTTCTGATATTTAGAATAATGTCTTGCATCTTTCATTTCGATAAAATTGCCAACTATAGCCTTTACCATGCTTATTTTACAAGTCTACATGTTGTTGTTTGAAAACAGAAAGTTTTCTATCATTGTTTGAATTCTTATGGAAATCAGAACATGATAAAATCTTGAAATTTTTACACAGTATGCTATGATAAGTTTCCTACAGTGTGGTAACTTTTCGGAATTTTTGGAGTTACAGAAGTATGATTATTCTTGCCTTCTTTACAGACTATCCTGTTTTGGCAGATTGCTGTTATGTTTACATATGTTTGCTTTTTTGATGATCCTATTTGAGGATATGAGTATTAAATATGCAGAGTATTCAATTTCAAATAATTTTTTTAGTGATTTGCTATAGTAGACAATGATAAGGTTTTTGCATTGATTTATACTAACTCATCTCACGAGTTATTGTTGAGTTTTGTGTGGATGAAGTTTTTGAGATTTAGGAAAACCGTGATATAAAAGGAATTAAGGAGACACAAAAGCTCAAGCTTGGGGATTCCCAAGGAATCCCAAGATAATATTTCAAGAAGTCTCAAGCATCTAAGCTTGGGGATGCCCCGGTAGGCATCCCACCTTTCTTCATCAACAATTATCGGTTAACCTCGGTTGAGTTTAAGTTTTTGCTTCTTCACATGATGTGTGATCTTCTTGGAATGTCATTTTATTTTGTTTTTCTTGATATTTCAATAAAATACTTAGATTTTAAAGTTTTTAAATAAGAGAGAGTCCTCAATTAGCTACCCCTTTACTTAAGTACTCGCTTGATCTTCAGTTATATCTTTTTGGAGTAGTTTGTCATTTACTCTTGTGCTTCACTTATATCCGATGATTAAATTGTTGAATGAATTCAATATCATGAAGTTGAAATTATATGCTCATATCATGAATAGTAGTAGCTTCATATTGGTTAAGAAAGTGAAATCTTTTGAAGCTTGACAATCAAATTATTGGTCATACAAGCAATTCATGAATGATTAGTATAAGGAAGAGAACTTTCACATATAAATATATTATCTTGGACATCTTCTATGATTGTGAATACCCATTAATTATTTTCAAACTTGAGAAAATTAGTTGAAGTTGGACAAGGAAGACAACGTAATGAGTTATGGTTGTCTATATTTGCATAGAAGTTATATTGTTATGAAGCCTCCAACATGTGGTGTTTGCTTAGGATCTTTTGCTAGCCAAAAATTCGTACTAAGTACAAATACTACTTGTGCATCCAAAAACCCTTAAACCCAGTTTCTTGCCATGAGTGTCCACCATACCTACCTATGGATTGAATATGATCCTTCAAGTAAGTTGTCATCGGTGCATAAAGCAATAAAAATTGCTCCTCAATATGTTTATCTTTTATTGTAAGGGAAAATTGAGCGTTGTATGAACTTGTGATGGCAAAGTAATAAAACCAACGTGCCTCATAATAAAGGTTGCTATCATAAGGGGCAATAGAAAATGACGTTAAGGTTCAAAAAAATATAACCTGACGTTCCTTTGCATTAAGAGTTTGGGCATCAAAAAAGTAAAGCGCATGACAACCTTTGCTTCCCTCTACGAAGGGCCTATCTTTTACTCTTCAGTATTTAATTCTATGCAAAGAGTCAATAGTATGAATTCTCATTTCAACCTCAACTATTCTCTAGTTTACAAGCATCATGTGGTGGGGGAAGATCTAGGAACATATGACCAGTCAAATATATTTGATCATGATTTATTATTGTTGACAATTATCTCTATGATAAATGAGTTGGGAGGTGAAATATTAAACCCCTATCTTTCTGTGTGTTCGATGAATGCCATTTGTTCTGAAAATATGCTTTGAGTATTAGAAATCATGGAAGACTATATGATGATTGAGTATGTGGAGCTCTTACTTAGACTCTGTTGAATAAGTTGAATTGCAATTGTTTGGTGACTAAGAATATAGATTGTTGAGTTTCAAGAGAATTCATTGTTTGACCCTTGACATGTGAATTGGTTGCTACTTTATCATGATGAGTTTTATGAGAAAGAATTGTTGTTATGATGCTAGGAAAAGTGATTAAAATTATCATTGATCAAACTTATGCACTATGCTAGCATAAACACTTCATAGATTATTTCTTTTATCATTTACCTACTCGAGGACGAGTAGGACTTAAGCTTGGGGGTGTTGATATGTCTCCAACGTATCTAGAATTTATGAAGTATTCATGTTGTTATATTATCATTATTGGATGTTTTACAATCATTTTATAGCAACTTTATATCATTTTTTGGGACTAACCTATTGACATAGTGCCCATTGCCAGTTGTTGTTTTTTGCTTATTTTTTACTTCGCAGAATATCAGTACCAAACGGAGTCCAAACATAGTGAAACCTTTTGGAGATTTGTTCTGGACCAGAAGACACCTAGTGGACCAATGAAGTACCAGAGGAGAGGCCCAAGGTGAGCATAAGACACGTGGGCGTGCCAGGAGGCCCAGGCATGCCCAGGTGGGTTGTGCCCATCTCGGTGACCTCTCGCACCACCTCTTCGCCCTATAAATTCCCAAATATTGCAAAAACCCTAGGGGAGTCGAGAGATCAAAACTTCCGTAGCTACAAGCCTCTGTAGCCATGGAAAACCAATCTGGACCCCATTTTGACACTCTGCCAGAGGGGGAAATCATCACCGGTGGCCATCTTCATCATCCCGGCGGCCACCATGATGAGGAGGGAGTAGTCCACCCTCGGGGTTGAGGGTTTGTACCATGAGCTATGTGTTTAATCTCTCTCTCTTTCTCTCTCTCGTGTTCTTGAGATGTCACGATCTTGATGTATCGCGGGCTTTGTTAATATAGTCGGATCATATGGTGTTTCTCCCTCTCTATCTTGTTGTGATGAATTGAGTTTTCCCTTTGAGATTTCATTTTATCGGATTGAATACTATTATGGATTTGAGAACACCTGATGTATGTCTTGCTATGAATACCCGTAGTGACAATGGATTATCATATTGATTCACTTCATATGTGTTTTGGCACTCAACTCGTGGATTCCCGAGGTGACATTGGGGTAATCTATGCATAGGGGTTGATGCACGTTCTCATCTTTGTTTCTCTGGTAGAAATCCTGGGGCACTCTTTGATGATCTTTGTATTGGATTGAGTATTATGAATCTGAAATTGTTTGATGCATATTGTATAATCAACTCACAAATAATTGCGGTGACATTGGAGTATCTAGGTGACATTGGAGTTGGTTGATGTGTATCATATGGTGTAATTTTAGTATGAACTCTTGGTTAGATTGATCCGAAAGAATAGCTTGGTGTTATTTTAGTACGAACTCTAGGATAGATTGATCGGAAAGAATAGATTTGAGGTGGTTTCGTACCCTACAAACAATTTCTTCTTATGTTCTCCGCTAGATAGGAACTTTGGAGTGATTCTTCATTGCACATGTTGAGGGATGGTTATATGATCCAATTATATTAGCTTTGTTGAGAAATTCCACTAGAAAAAGTACAGACCCTAGGCCTCATTTTCAAGCATTGCAATACGGTTTGTGCTCACTTTTGTTACTAGTTACCTTGCTATTTTTTATTGTTCCTATCACAAAAATCAATATCTACTATCATTACTACACTTGTATCATCATCTCTTCACCGAACTAGTGCACCTATACAATTTACCATTGTATTTGGTGTGTTGAGGACACAATAGACTTTTTATTATTTGGTTGCAGGGTTGTTTGAGAGAGACCATCTTTATCCTATGCCTCTGATACATCTCCAACATATCTATATTTTTTTATTGTTCCATGCTATTATATTATCTGTTTTGGATGTTTTATATGCATTATTATGCTATTTTATATTATTTTTGGGACTAATTTATTAACCAAGAGCCCAGTGCCAGTTTTGGTTTTTTCCTTATTTTTGTGTTTTAAAGAAAAGGAATATCAAACGGAGTCCAAAAGGAATAAAATTTTACGATGATTTTTCTTGGGCCAGAAGACAGACGTAGGACTTGGAGATTAAGTCAGAGGAGTTCCGAGGTGGCCACAAGCCTCAGGGTCATGCCCTAGGGGGGCACCCTGAGGGCTTGTGGGTCCCTCAAAGCTGCCCTAATCCTAATTCTCTGCCTATAAATTCTGAAATATTCCCAAACCAACAGAAGCGTCCACCAAAATACTTTTCCGCCGCCACAAGCCTCTATTTCCGTGAGATCCCATCTTGGGGCCTTTTTCGGCACCCTGCCGGAGGGGGATTCGATCACGGAGGGCATCTACATCAACTCTATTGCCCAAAAGATGAAGTGTGAGTAGTTTACCACAAACCTACAGGTCCATAGCTAGTAGCTAGATGGCTTCTTATCTCTCTTTCATCTTCAATACAATGTTCTCCTTGATGTTCTTGGAGTTCTATCCGATGTAATATACTTTTGCGGTGAGTTTGTCGAGATCCGATGAATTGTGGATTTATGGTCAGATTATCTATGAATATTATTTGAATCTTCTCTGAATTCTTATATGCGTGATCTAATATCATTGTATTTCTCTACGAATTATCGGTTTGGTTTGGCCAACTAGATTGGTTTTTCTTGCGATGGGAGAGGTGCTTAGTTTTGGGTTCAATCTTGCGGTGTCCTCACCCAGTGACAAAGTAGGGGTAGCGAGGCACATATTGTGTTGTTGCAATCAAGTGTAAAAAGATGGGGTTTTCATCATATTGCTTGAGTTATCCCTCTACATCATGTCATCTTACTTAAGGCGTTACTCCGTTCTTTATGAACTTAATACTCTAGGTGCATGCTGGACAGCAGTCGATGTGTGGAGTAATAGTAGTAGATGCAGGCAGGAGTTGGTCTACTTGACATGGATGTGATGCCTATATTTATAACCATTGCCTTGGATATCCTCATAACTTTGCGCTTTTCTATCAATTGCTCGTCAATAATTTGTTCATCCACCATATTATTTTCCTTCAAGAGAGAAGCCTCTAGTGAAACCTATGGCCCCTGGGTCTATTTTCCATCATAAATGTTCATATATATAAACCAAAAAACCCAAAAATACCGTGCTACAATTTATTTACTTTTATTTTGTTTTACGTTTTAGTAATCTTTTATATCTATCTCTCTCAGATCTCATCCTTGCAAGTGACCATGAAGGGATTGACAACCCCTTTTATCACGTTGGGTGCAAGTGTTTGATTGTTTGTGCAGGTGCATAAATTTGAGACTTGCGTGCATATCCTACTAGCTTGATACCTTGGCTCTTGACTAAGGGGAATAATTATCTCTACTTTGCTGCATCACCCTTTCCACTTCTAGGGAAAAACAACACAAGCTCGAGAAGTAGCAGCCTCCCACGGATTGATAAACCTTAGGTCATCCACTTGAGGGAAATTTGCTACTATCCTACAAAACTCTGTGCTAGGAGGCCCAACACGAGCCTACAAGAACAAGTTGTGTAGTAGACATCAAGCCACTATGGAGGAGCATGAAGGATATTCGCTTGAGGTGAACCCTCCAGCTTCGGAGAGAGGCACTCTAGCTGTCATCTCCACTATCCTGAATCCCCATCAAGCAATAAGGACTACAAGTAATCATGAAGGCCAATAAGTACAAGAAGGACTTCCCTCTAGGAGGCCCTTACAGGTTACATCGGAACAATTTTCATAATTTGGTTCACAATTAGGGGATTAAAAATACTCCTCGTATGCACATGTCATCCAATTGGGACTTATCTCACCCAAGAGAAAGTGATGCAGGAACAAACTCTTGGGTACCGGAGAATAAACATATCATGGCTGAGGTAGAAAAGAATATTGAGTTAATTTGTCAAGTGCCCCGAGAAATTCAGAGTTTCAAGATATACTCATGAGCATTGTGCAAGACAATCCTACTACACTACCATCACCAAAGAAGTAGACTTGAGTATACGGGTATGGGTACTCCCCTTGGCTTGTGCCAAACTTGGGGGAGGTGCCCTGGTATGGTATCACCATCACTTTTATCATCATTATCTATCTTAGTTCGATCCTTAGTTATTTCGTGAATTGGAAGAATAAAATTTTAGTATGATCTATTTTCGAGTGCTTGCTTAGTGATCGATCTATCTATGTAATCGAGTTGAGAGTTATAATAAAGAATAGTTTGAGTTTTGCTTCTTTATTTTAATGTTTCAATTTTGGCAATGAAAAAATAAAAATAATAAAAGATCATGTGCTAATGAAAGCACAAGTGCTCCCTGGGTGATTTTGGTAATTAATGTCGACATATCTCTTGTTGGACTAATATTTCTATCTAGTGTATTTAAAACAAGTTCAACAATGGCATGGCATGGACAAGTGGATGTGTAACCCCTTCAAAATGCTAAGGACACATATTGGCAAAAGCTCAACACTCTTCATTTATATTTTAGTGATCCAAGATCACACTGAGTCCATAGGAAAGCCAATACTATTAAAAGGGGATGAGGTGTTGCTTAATGGTGTACTTGCTCAAAGTACTTAGTGATATTGCTCCAAAGCCCTCAGCCACTTTCTCATTTCCAAATATTTCCAAAACCCAAAGTCAAACTTGGACCCACCGAAATCTTCTATCCGGCGCCACCGAGTTCAGTTGACCTAGCCACTGCCAGGAACCCTAACTCCTCGGTCACACCGATACGGATCTCGGTCTCACCGAGATGGCCCTAAAAACTCTCGATTTCCCTTTTGTAACATTTCGGTCTATCCGAAAGGAGTGATCGTCACACCGATTTTGCTCGATCAACTCTTTGTTTTCTCTTTGCTGAAATCGGTCTCACCGAGTTCATGCAATCGGCTTCACCGAGATGAGGTTTTGCCCTAGCCCTTGCACATTGGTCCCACCGAGTTGTTGATTCCTAACGTTCATAGTTTGAACTGAATTGGTCTCACTGAGTTCTTCTATTCAGTTTGACCGAGTTGGGTCAAATGTGTGTAACGGTTGTATTTTGTGTGGAGACTATATATACCCCTCCAACCCCTTCTCCATATGTGAGAGAGCCATCAGAACGTGCTGATATGTCTCCGTCGTATTTACTTTTCCTAACGCTTTTCCTCTTGTTTTCGACTCTAATTTGCATGATTTGAATGAAACTAACCCGGACTGACGTTGTTTTCAGCAGAACTGC
This sequence comes from Triticum dicoccoides, assembly GCF_002162155.2. Classification (NCBI taxonomy): domain Eukaryota; kingdom Viridiplantae; phylum Streptophyta; class Magnoliopsida; order Poales; family Poaceae; genus Triticum; species Triticum dicoccoides. The sequence goes on from NC_041393.1 coordinate 269,444,189, forward strand.
CATGGTGTTGTTTTTGTGCAGAAATAAGAGTTCTCGGATTGTAATGAAACTTTTCGGAGAATTATTTCATAATAAAAGAAAAATACTGGAGCCAAGAACCATTGGAGGCCCACCAGGGCGACCCCCCAGGCGCGCCCAGGTGGGTTGTCCCCACCTGGTGGCCCCGCAGACCCAGATACCGACGCTATAAAATCACATTTTTTCAGAAAAAAATTAGGGAGGAAGAATGATTGCGTTTCACGAGACAGAGCCGCCGCCACCTCCTGTTCTTCATCGGGAGGTCAAATCTGGAGTCCGTTTGGGGCTCCGGTGAGGGGGATCTTCGATCTCCATCATCACCAACCCTTCTCCATCACCAATTCCATGATGCTCCCCACTGGGAGTGAGTAATTCCTTCATAGGCTCGATGGTCGGTGAGGAGTTGGATGAGATTCATCATGTAATCGAGTTAGTTTTGTTAGGGCTTGATCCCTAGTATCCATTATGTTATGAGATTGATGTTGCTATGACTTTGCCATGCTTAATGCTTGTCACTTTGGTCCCGGGTGCCACGATTTCAGATCTGAACCGTTCATGTTAACATCATTATATCTATGTTCTAGATCTGATCTTGCAAGTTATAGTCACCTACCACTACAAAAAAAAGACACATCCGTGACATTTTGGGCTGAACCAATTTTTTTTGTCATACTTATGAAACTTCTATGATGGTAATTATGACAAAACCCGGTATTATCGTAGATGCGGTGGGCTCCTACTTCTATGACAAAAAATCATGACAGAAAATGGGATTTTCATCCTGGGCGGGCCTGAGACGCACCTGTATGACATTCTTTGGGCCGTCCATGACGGAAAAAATCATGGTAGAAGCGTGGGCGAGGAAAATTTTGGGAAGTTCCTGGTTACGGTGGGTCCTCGGGGCCGAGCGATGCACGGAGTTTGCGCATTTCTCTCGTACATGTATGCGCGTGTGTGCGAGTCGTTGCGCTCTAACTGAACTCGAGCGAGGAGTTGGTCTCTAACTGAACCCGAGCGATTGCACCAGCTATGTTACTGAACCCTGATCGATCCCTTGTTGTTAACTGAACCCAAGTGATTCATTCGCTACTGCTGCTAACTTAAGCTGGTCGAACCTATTGCCTCTTGATGAACAGTGAACGTGGGAGTTGGTTGAATGAGTCGAGACATACGTGGTTGGGGTCGGATGAACAGTTCCTAGTGGGGGTTGGATGTCGGTGTTCTAGATTCGGGGGTACCCAAACTTGCCTGCCTATGGCCCACTCTGTGGCTCCATCAACGTCCTGGTACGGCCCAGCTTCAGCATCGACAACTCAAGACCCTCGCGAGGGGCCAAGCCTCGCGAGGGGGACGACGCCAAGACCTCCAAGGGGGTTGGCCCCCTCAGGTTGGCTCCCGAGGAGCGGAGACTTCTATGCAAGGTGCACCTCACGAGGCAGCTAACGTGAGCCATGACAATCAAGGCCAGGCGGGCACCAGGCGGGTGCCAGCGGGTGTAGAGTACCAGTTTCCTCTTTGGTGCAAAGGAGGCAAGCAGCAGGCACGGAGTCCCGAGGAATCAGCCAAAGGTTTCCATTCTGGTGCAACAAGACCAAGACTGCCAGGACGGTAGGACGGAGGTCATCGCCGAGCCCACTGCAGCATCATGACCAGAGGCTTTTGCAGGCGGAGACCACTTTAGTCAGGATAGGATGTACTTCTTGTCCCCCTTCAAATATGGCCGTTGTGGGATCCCTTCCAGCAAACATTTGGGAAGAGGACCAAGGCAACTATAAATAGGACTTAGCCACCACCATAGAGAGAGAGGGACAGATCCAAATGGAGCGAAGCCATTCCTCCTTCACGAGCTCTCTTGAGCTCAAGAACACCTCACCTCCTGAGGCTGTTCATCCACTGTACAAGTTCATCCTCATCCCCTCGAGGCAATCCACCACAAAGCTGGAGTAGGGTATTACGCCGCAAGGTGGTGCAAACCAGGATAAACTTTTGTGCCTCTCTGTCCCTTCAAGCTCGACGCGCTAGGCTGTGACGATCGCGAGTAGGCAGGCTGGGTAGGTTGAGATCTCCGCACGCACCCCAAAGTTTGAACCTATCAAGGGTTTGCGGAACCCAAAATCCGATATTTGGCACATCAGGTAGGGGTGCATCAGGGATCTACTGCTCCGTCTGCCACATCCTGCTGCCGGCTCCGATGGCAGGCGTTCCCTTGTCGACTAGGCCGCCGCACACCTTCGGGGGAGCCATGGGCCTTCGCGCTTTCACCCCCGCCCTGCGACAGGTGGAGTGGCCACCCAAGTTTAGGCTGGAGATGCCGCCACGCTACGACGGTGCGGCGGATCCGGCAGACTTCCTCCAGGTGTACAAGGAGGCAGTTTGGGCGGCCGGCGGAGACGACAAGGTGATGTCCAACTGGCTCCCCATGGCCCTCATAGGCGTACCGCGCGCCTGGCTACTCAACCTGCCAGAGTCCTCTGTGGCCTCTGAGGGAGTCCTGGATTAGGGGGTCCTCGGACAGCCGGACTATATACTTTGGCCGGACTGTTGGACTATGAAGATACAAGATTGAAGACTTCGTCCTGTGTCCAGGTGGGACTCTCCTTTGCGTGGAAGGCAAGCTTGGCAATTCGGATATGTAGATCTCCTTTTCTGTAACCGCCTCTGTGTAACCCTGGCCGCTTCCAGTGTCTATATAAACCGGAGGGTTTAGTCCGTAGGACAACAACAATCATAATCATAGGCTAGCTTCTAGGGTTTAGCCTCTATGATCTCGTGGTAGATCAACCCTTGTAATACTCATATCATCAAGATCAATCAAGCAGGAAGTAGGGTATTACCTCCATCGAGAGGGCCCGAACCTGGGGTAAACATCGTGTCCCCCGCCTCTTGTTGCCATTATCCTTAGACGCACAGTTCGGGACCCCCTACCCGAGATCCGCCGGTTTTGACACCGACATTGGTGCTTTCATTGAGAGTTCCACTGTGCCGTCACGGTAAGGCTTGATGGCTCGTCTTGTTGTCAAGGACAACATCACCTCTGGGAGAGCCCTGGCTGTAGGCCAAACTCTCCGGCTGGGTGGCTTCGTCATGACCGCCCGTTCGGCCGCCGCGCTGATGATGACTTCTCAGATCATCAAAAACATCCTCCACGTTCGCTTAGAATTCACAGAGCAAATGGGTCCAATGGAGCTCTCCTCCCTGAATGAGCTCTTGGATCGCATCGCCGCCCTGGGAGTCGCTACAGACTATGATTGGATCGGGCTTAAACCCGACCAAAGGGAGATTAACTCTCCGCCGGTCACCCATCAGATAGGGGTGGTGGAGGAGCAATGCAGTGATTCTTCCTCTATTTTGAGGACGAACTATGTCCAGATTTCCGAGCTCTCCGAGACGGATACCCATCTACGGGAGGACATGGCCCAGGCTCCGAACCTAGAATCACGCAGCGGGCCAGAAAAATTAGGCAACATCCCAGAGTCCGAGCTGCCAAGCTCGGGAGCTCCTCTGCCCCTGGGTCTCAGATTGGGTCAGGGTTTGGACTTAAATCTACCCACCCACCTAGACACAAGTGATCTTTCCCACATTAGACAAGAGCCCCAAGAGACAATACATCACTTCTGGGCCAGATTACTCCTTGTAATGGGCAAGGTCAAGGACTGTCGCAAGGAAGACGCAATTTCATTCTTTTGCAAAAACTGCAGGGACAAGGGAATCCTCAATGCCATAAGTCGCCGTGACATAGCACACTTTGCTGACATGGCGGCCATAGTACAGAAGTACTGTGCGATGGAAAACGCCTCGAAAACCAAAACAAAATTCTGGGATCCTCCAGCTCTGACTAAACCCCTCGTTCGAACTAAAAGGGTGCGCTCTCGCAAGTCACCCAATCCAATTACAAAGAAGCCAAATCGCTCTACAGGGTGTGGAACCGTATTGGAGGGATGGCTCAATAGGCCATGCAAAATTCACAGCACACCGGATATCATACGAACACATAGCCTTAGAGCATGTTGGATACTCCGGCAGGTGGCCAAGAGCGGCGAGGATCTCCTCATCAACAATACCGTAGAGCACCATCCCGCGGAGAATAACAATACAGTACAGACAGTCTTCGAGACTTTCGCCTCAAACAATAGGCGTAAGCGAGCACTCCGCAGCCTCGCCGAAGTCTGCCATGTTGCAGCAATAAATGCATGGAACGACATGGCCATAACCTTCAATGCCAGTGACAAACCTCAATTCCGAACAGTCCGAGCACCAGCCGCTTTGGTCCTTAGTCCAATTGTGGACAACTTCCGGCTTACTAAAGTGCTCATGGACGGTGGCAGCGGATTAAACCTCATCTACAAGGAAACTCTCAACAAAATGGAGATAGACAAGAGCCGCATTGAGCAAAGCAGCACGACCTTCAGAGGGATCATCCCTAGTCGGGAGGCACGATGTGCGGGAAAAATCACACTAGATGTGGTATTCGGCACGCCGGAGAATTATAGGTCCAAAGAAATCACATTCCAAGTGGCCCCGTTCAGTAGTGGATACCACGCCCTTTTAGGGCGGGATGCATTCACGAGCTTCCAAGCTATACCCCATTATGGGTACATGAAGCTCAAGATGCCTGGGCCCAATGGAATCATCACTCTAGCTAGTGATCCGGACATAGCACTCTGCGCCGAAAATAAAACCGCCGCACTAGCCCTGGAGGCATTATCCGAAGCTCTCGCGGCCGAAGAATTAACTTCGTTGCACTCCACAATGGACAGGGGCGATGTGATACTCGACAAACGACCCAAGTCCACCTCTTTTAAACCAGCAGATGAAATAGTCAAATTCCAGGTCCACCCAACAGACCCTACAAAAACAGCATCCATTGGGGCACAGCTGAACCCCACAATAAATGCCGCACTGCAAGAGTTCTTGCGCGAGAATTGGGACATCTTTGCCTGGCATCCTTCAGACATGCCAGGTATCCGACGCAGGCTGGCCGAGCATAGCCTAAACATATAAAGGGATACAAGCCGGTCAAGCAGACTCTTCAGTGCTTTTCAGAACCTAAGCGACAAGCCATCGGAGAAGAGCTAGCCAAGCTACTTGAGGCCGGATTCATCAGAGAAATAAAACATCCGGACTGGCTACCAAACCTGGTGATGGTACAAAAGAAGGACAAATCCTGGCACCTATATGTCGATTTCAAGGACCTCAATAAGGCTTGCCCTAGGGATCCCTTCCCCCTCCCCCGCATCGATCAAATCATCAACGCTACCGCAGGACACGACTCATTGTGTTTCCTCGATGCATACTCCAGATACCATCAAATCAAGATGGCGGAGTCCGCTGTCAGGACCCCGACTCAATGCCACATCGATCTAGGATGTAACACCTCATATCACTTTGCGGCCTCACGCACGGTATTCCCACGGGTGTCGCCTTACCTTTGCCCGGGACCGTTTGCGCCTTTTGGCACACGTATATGACAGTGTCGCTAGCATCCATATGATAAGGAGCCCGGGCTGACATGGCTAGTCGTAAACCCAAAGTGGCACAGACTTACAGGGACAGGCATCCATGACCCAGCATCAAACGTATCGGTCATCAGCGAGTGAATCCAGGCTGTAGCACTGGGCTAGCAGGACTCCGGTGAACCGGGCTGTAGCGGGCTAACAGGACTCCGGTATTCATCGCGTGACATTTCCCCGAAGGGACAGACACAGGAACGAAGAAGGACACATGCCGGCCAACCTAAGTGTTCCGGAGCAGTAGCAAGCTACCATGGCTCAGTGGAAACACTAGGAGACATTTCCCGGTAAGAGAGGCTACTAAGGATAAACAACTAGATAGTCAGATCCCACACATACCAAGCATTTCAATAACATACACCCAATATGCCCGATATGTGCAGATACAACATGGCATCACAACATGACTCTACAACTCAAGTAATTTATTCAATAGGCTCCGAGGAGCGAGATATTACAAACATAGGTCTCATGACCCAACAATCAGAGCATACAAATCAAAGCACAAGCGGAAGCTATCATGTCTGGGTACAGACATCTATAACTGAAAAGGGCTTAGAAGCCTGACTATCTACCAGATCCTGCCGGGGCACAAGATCGTAGCTGAGGTAACAAGCTGAACGTCGAAGTCCACGCGAAACTACTAGTGAGACCGTAGTCTCTCTGCAAAAACATAAAATAGGCAAACGTGAGTACAAATGTACCCAGCAAGACTTACATCAGAACTAACTACATATGCATCATTATCAACAAAGGGGATGGTGGGGTTTAACTGCAGCAAGCCAGCTTTGACTCGGTGGCTATCCTGAACTACGACTGCAATGTAACTCTTTTGAGGTGGCGCACACGAGTCCACATATTCACCAACCAATACACCACTATGGATCCGCTCCCGTCTCCCTACGAGAGCGCCATCCATAGCACTCACGCTTATCTTGCGTATTTTAGAGTATCCACTTTCACTTGTCTATGAACTGATATAAGCAACCCAGAAGTCCTTTACCGCGGACACGGCTATTCGAATAGTTGATGTTAACCCTGCAGGGGTGTACTTCTTCATACATGTTTCCACCACTTAGCGTCTGCACACGACATGTGCTCGGCAGACTTCAAGCAAAAGCCGACGTGGGTGTAGACCACGACCTACCTAAACACTCAAGTCTCTAGTCCAGGTTTATCGCCTATTCGGGTTCCATCCATGAGGAGATCCGGCCGGAGTTTCACTCACAGCCCCAAACGATGTGAACAGGGTTCCCGAGATACCAAACGGGCATCCGGTACACCGTGCCACGTACCTACCGCATCACAGCCCACCCCTACGGTCAGCGCTGTCCACGGCCTCCAGTAAGCTACAAACACCAGAAACTACTTGCAACTCCTGGACAGAGGACTAGGGTGAATAAGAAGTCAAGCGGGGTCATATTTCAGGGCCCAATGTATGGTAGTAGCTGAATCATGGATCACAAAACACAGAACTCAGTTCCTGAGGACGGCTGCAATGAGACAACCCACCATGTACTCCTACATGGCCTCTCACTGCTACCTTTACCAAATCGTGTTCACACACTTATCTCACACACAGTAGGACATGTTCACGCACCTCTGATTCATCCCCGATGAATCAGACCTGACTCAACTCTAAGCAGTAGCAGGCATGACAAACAAACATGAATGAGTAGGCACAACAGGGCTCAAACAACTCCTACTCATGCTAGTGGGTTTTATCTATTTACTGTGGCAATGACAGGTCATGCAAAGGATAAGGGGTTCAGCTACCGCAGCAAGTAACAGATGAATCGGTGTTGTCCTAATGCAGTAAAAGAGAGCAGGAGCGAGAGAGTAGGATTGTATCGGAATGAACAAGGGGCTTTTGCTTGCCTGGCACTTCTGAAGATAACATTGAGTCTTCATCAGTGTCAACGATCACATCATCGGTATCACGTCTATCGAGAGGGAACAAATACCGGCAACACAGAAGGGAACACAATCAATGCAATGCACAATATGATGCATGATCATGACATGGCAAAATGAATGTGTTATGAGCTAATGCAACTAGCAATAGATTAAATGAAGTTGGTTTGAATACAAGATTCAAATTCAAACTCCATATGTGATTATTTAAATGCCCTTCAATTGATTTGTGCTAAACAGCAGCTATAAGTTGTTCTAACATGCATGAAAATGGTACAGATGGATTCCTTGAATTTTTCTGATAATTTTTCATATATAAATTATTTCATTTGGAGTTACGGTTAATTTCCTATGATTTATTGAAGTTTTAGCTATTTTCTGGAATTTTCTGATTATTTATAAAATAAACTAAATTCCAGAAAATGAATATTGCGTCAGCATGACCTCACCCTGACGTCATCAAGTCAACAGGGGCCGGCTCGGGTCAAACCTGACCAGTGGGGCCCACTGGTCAGTGACTTAGGTGACTAACAGAGTTAATTAACTCTAACTAATCAGGTTAATAGCCACGGGGCCCACTGTCAGTGTCAGCAGGGGGTCAAACCCGGGTCAACTCGCCGGAGTTGACCCGCGGCTCGTCGCCGGCGGAGCCAGAGACGGCGGAGGGGTGCGGGTTTCCTCCTCCGGCGACCAAATGGCCGGCGGAGAGCGTCTACGTGACGCGGGCGCTCGTCCGCGTCGAGTAGTGGCAGCGGCTGGGCCTAAGATGGCCGGAGTCGTCACCGGCGTCGACCGTGGCGGTCGCCGGAGCTCGAGCGAGCTCGGGGTTGACGCTACGGTGGCCGGGGAGGCTCGTGCGGGGCACCTACATGCTCTACGCAGCGCGGGGAGAAAGCTGAGCACAACAGCCGGGCCACTAGGTGGCCGGAGGCACGGGGTCCGGCGAATCGACGGCGGGGATCACCGGCACCCGAGGTCGGAAACGGCGGCGTTGGAGATGCAGCAGAGCTTCTGGCGCCGCGTGACTCGATGGAGAGGACGACGACGTCGTGGCGGAGCTCGGGATCACGTCGGAGAGGTGGGGCAGTGGCTGTGGGTGCGGGGTTACGGCAGCGCGTCCATGGAGGCTTCGGCCATGGCGGGGAACGGGCGAGGAGAGGCGTAGGGGGGCGAATGGGAGGCCGGATCGATCGGGACGGCACCGAGGAGGAAGACCCGCGGCGTTGCGCTGTCCCGAGGACGCAGGCAGGCAGGCAGGTGGCGTGGCAGCACGGCCGTGCGCGCGCGTCGGGCACGCGCTCGGCGTCCGACTGGCGCAGTGGAGACGACGACTGGCAGTTGGGCCAGTGGGCCGCACTGCTGGGCTGGGTAAGTGCCCAGGTATCCTCTCTCTCTATCTCTTTTTTTTCTAATATCTCAGTTTTCTATTATTCTGTAAATTTAAGGCTTTATTAAAAATACTCAGACACTTTCAAAAATCATGAAACTAATCATGGCTACTGTTTAGAAAATATCCAACAGTAAACATTTTAGTTTATGATTATTTGAGCATTTGAAATATTTAATAGCATTTAAATGCCCAAATGCAAATACTATATAATTTAATTCAAAAATCCAGGAATAGCCTATAAATATGTTCATCATTTTTGGAAGAGGTTTTCACCTTTAACAGAAATTATGAACATTTCCAAAGGGCATTCTGGGTTATTGAAAATATTTTTATTGAACCTAGTTAAATTTCATTTGGTGCTAGGGTTTCAACAATCCCCATTTCAAATTTCTTTGGAATTTAAACCTGATGGCATGATGAACAAGCAAAGTCAAGCAAGGGCTGAACTGGGGCTGTGACAACTCACCCCCACTAAACAAAAAAATCTCATCCCGAGATTCAAGCGTAGGGTAAGGTGAAGGGGAAACGCAACTAGTATAATCTTCACGATCCAGGGTGCACTTCATAAGAGCGTTGATTCGATCACCATCATTGTCTCGAAGTCTTGCTCTGAGAAATCCTGTCAACATGACATGGAGGGAAGAAGGAGACTCTAGAAGGGTCGATCTTCTCGAAGATTGAACAACTCACGGAATGAGACATAGGACCATCTCTCGGGTTGAGACACGAGATACACACCTCTAGAGGGATGGAGTGGAACAGATGACGAGGGTTCACTAGGTAGACAACAATTCCACACCTAAGAAGGTGGTGAACGGTTGTCAACGTAGCGAAGAGTTGAGTTTCCATAATACCATAATGATGCACCTTAGGGAAGGTGACTCATAGAAATATCCCCTTAAGTGGCAAAAAGAATTACCTTTGATTCAGAGATCATTGAGACTCTTTAAACCAGCTTAAGGCAAATCATAATCGATCATTTAGAGGGGTTCGGCAGAATGGCATACCCGAACTTGGATGATGTGGATTACCTTGTTGAAGACAACGTAATGGATGATTTTTGCTTATCACCGGAAATGGAAGAGACCCATGGTGGAATGGCACATTGGCGGTGCAAGCTGGGAACAAAATGCAAATGCTGGGAATGATTCTGGTAACTGGGGAAGAACCCAACAATAGAGAGTGAATTCACTGCTTGAAAAGATCATAGCATAACCGAGGAAGTTGAGAGCAAACCTAGCTGGTGCCGATGGTAACACCTAACGCTTGTGCGTGCTCTCAAGAACTTGAGCATTTCCATAATCATCAAGGTTTTACCAATATCCGTGTCAAGGATTCTGGCAACACAACTTACTACCATGATGAATACCGGTGGAAGATGCCGATGCAAAGGAAGATAACACCTTCTTAGATTTCACCTTGGCGAGGCCAAGGAAACAAAATCTGGATGATCGACCGAGAGACATTTAGCACTCCGCTTCTAATGTTCTCCTTGATGTGCTAGCGTAACCCATTCATAGATATGGTTTGATATCTAGAACATCAAGTAAAAGGTCGGACTTCGGGAGCAATAGAATCCATAAGGAACAGTTACGGAGGTAAATCCTACGAAATCCTTATGGGGAGGTGGCCAACTTCCTCAATCAAGATATTATAATAACAGGTCTTCCGGCTGGGTGTGTTGGCCACGACATCCACTTTACCGGTTTTCGAGGGACCGATATTATAGTTCTTGGGAAATGTTCCAAACCATCATATCTGCCTGAGATTCAGATCTGGTTGGTGTCAGGATATTCCAGACTCATCGAGTCTAGGAAGAAAAATGAAAGTTTGCAACACAAATCGACGAGATGACGTTGCGGGATTCTCGGGAGATGAACTACGATAGCAAGCTCCAAAACATGAGCTGGTTCTGCTACAAACATGTGAACACGCTGTCCCAGACAAACATGACCACGTGGTAGTCTTATAATAAAACACTACCGAGTTCAGGTGGGGAACCATCATTAATGACATCGAAGTCTCCATGCGTGGAAGTCCAAAGAGTTCACCTTGGATAGACTCCTTTATCTTTGAACAACTCAATCAGTGGCTTGGTGTGCTAGGATATACATATAGAATGGAGGTTGCAAATCTCCAGACCACAGAATACTTCGCACGTATGCATGACTGACTTGGGATGATTCCAGAGGAAGCAAAACTAACTTTCTCAAATTCACGGCGGCAACTTTCACCAAATGCACGTGTATAAAAGGAAGTCACTCCTTTCATCAACAAATACTTCATGAGCTAGCATGAAGAAAATGCTTTCAAAAGTTTCCAACACTAGCTTAATGTCCAACAAAATCATGGAGGAGATAAGGATGTTGTCAATGGGCTCAACAACAATTCATCTGGGTTTCCTTTTAAAAGGAATTCCATAGTTAAGTGAACAGGTGATAGCATTGGTCAGGCCAAAGATGTAATGGTGTATGCTCGAGGGATCAACCACGAATAAGACAACATTACGAGCATCATTGGTACTGATTTGATTTGACGATAGCCCACACTCAAATCAAAGGATTGATAAGACAATAGGTCCAGCAACTGATCACAAGGACCAATCGATGAAGATATCATCTTTCTTCAACACACACTACACAAGATTATCCCTTTGGAACGAACTAAGTCAGGCAAGCTTTTATCCTCCAACTCTCCAAGTTGTTGTCTAGCTTAACCAACTAGCTCAGGGTATCCAACACGGATTCTTGGAGAAGGGGTGGTTTACAGGAATAAACCAACTTGATCACGAACTCAACATAGCTGTCAGGTGACAACCTGGTAATACTTCCGAGAAGATATTCGGAAAATCACGAACCACCGGTATGTTACTAAGCTCGAGAACAATCTCGCTTTTGAGGGCAAGACGATATGATCAATAGAGCAGGGATTTGAAATAATCCTAACTCATCGATCGAGGAGTGAACCAGGAGAATGGACTAGGTAGCACGATCAATCTTAGAATGATGATTCGCTAACCAACATACTAAGAATGAAATTATTATCCTTTAACTACCAAGCAACGAGGTTGCTGGGAGTATTGATTTCACACATCACAATTCATTTGTCGGTATTCCGGTTGCATCAACACGAAGACCGAGGAATGACTAATGATGGTGAGAAGTATCACTACGTCAAAATTCATGAGAGTTGGTGCAGTTCTCACAACAATTCTGACATAAAGGGGGTAATACTCCAAGGTAGAACAGAACAAAAGCTGGATTAGCAATTTGATTTGCGGAGCACAACTTCTTTGACCCAATCCTGGATATGGAAGAGGTACTGGAGTTTGTTTCTCCTAGTCATTCCGAACTAGAACGGCTTGACGGACCACAAGAATAACGAGCATCGGTGAACACGAATGCACGACATTAACTTGACTATCAACTGATAGACGAAGGTCAGTAGACAACTAAAGAGGGACAACTCAAAGGAACATATAATTTTCTGAGTTGTGGATGCATAGATTAGTATGTCGAGCGAGATCAACATTTCTTCCAGATAACCCATGCAGAGAGGTAGGACTGGCAGAGTCACGATTTATGAATGGAGATCTCCTCAAGAGTACTCTAATTGTGATCTTTTGATCCAATAAACATCTGCCATAAGCGGTTCATAGTATTTGAAAGAAGGAAATACCAAGGACCTCGAGGACTATCGCAAAGTTTCTAATATCCTGAAGGAACTAGCAAACACTATCAACATGAAGTAAGTAGAGTGAATCTCGGGTTCAAAACCCAGAAATAGAATGCCTACTAACTAATAACATCACGGGATGCTTTCGAGAATGATGGCCAGAATCATCACACTGGGAACACAAATCATGGCTAAATTACTAGATGATCCCCTAAGACACCTAGGGTCATAATAATATCTCCAACATATATGTCAAGGTAACGGAGTACCTCAACTCACTGATTAGTGTGGTTAATCTGGCCCATGGGAACATTGAAACGGGAAGAAAGGATTTGCAAATGCATCAGACTACTTAGAAACCTGGGATGACTCGGACAGCATAACGGCTGTAAATGCTCAGAAAAGATTTGAGACATTCACAAAAATGGTGGCATAACCACTCAGAAGCACAATATCAAGGTTTCGAGATCAACAACTAACATACAGAAGATAGTAGGAGCTGAACTGAGGCTTGAATCAACAATCTTATAAGTCTACGGATTAGTAACACGTGATCCTGATAGAAAGAAAAGATAGCCTAGTTCTTAATCCCCGTAGAAGAGAAGATGATGACTCAGATCAGAAGGCCATGAGGTATAAGGAGTAAAAAGAGCCTTACGTTCCATCCCACAATCAATTCCCTTATATAACTAAAGAATTTCTAGACTCAACTTCGACCAGTTTGGCTTGGTAATCCTACAGGCAGTCAAGCTCTGATACCAACGCTGTCAGGACCCCGACTCAATGCCACATCGATCTAGCATGTAACACCTCATATCACTTTGCGGCCTCACGCACGGTATTCCCACGGGTGTCGCCTTACCTTTGCCCGGGACCGTTTGTGCCTTTTGGCACACGTATATGACAGTGTCGCTAGCATCCATATGATAAGGAGCCCGGGCTGACATGGCTAGTCGTAAACCCAAAGTGGCACAGACTTACAGGGACAGGCATCCATGACCCAGCATCGAACGTGTCAGTCATCAGCGAGTGAATCCAGGCTGTAGCACTGGGCTAGCAGGACTCCGGTGAACCGGGCTGTAGCAGGCTAACAGGACTCCGGTATTCATCGCGTGACATTTCCCCGAAGGGACAGACACAGGAACGAAGAAGGACACATGCCGGCCAACCTAAGTGTTCCGGAGCAGTATCAAGCTACCATGGCTCAGTGGAAACACTAGGAGACATTTCCCGGTAAGAGAGGCTACTAAGGATAAACAACTAGATAGTCAGATCCCACACATACCAAGCATTTCAATAACATACACCCAATATGCCCGATATGTGCAGATACAACATGGCATCACAACATGACTCTACAACTCAAGTAATTTATTCAATAGGCTCCGAGGAGCGAGATATTACAAACATAGGTCTCATGACCCAACAATCAGAGCATACAAATCAAAGCACAAGCGGAAGCTATCATGTCTGGGTACAGACATCTATAACTGAAAAGGGCTGAGAAGCCTGACTATCTACCAGATCCTGTCGGGGCACAAGATCGTAGCTGAGGTAACAAGCTAAACGTCGAAGTCCACGCGAAACTACTAGTGAGACCGAAGTCTCTCTGCAAAAACATAAAATAGGCAAACGTGAGTACAAATGTACCCAGCAAGACTTACATCAGAACTAACTACATATGCATCATTATCAACAAAGGGGATGGTGGGGTTTAACTGCAGCAAGCCAGCTTTGACTCGGTGGCTATCCTGAACTATGACTACAATGTAACTCTTTTGAGGTGGCGCACACGAGTCCACATATTCACCAACCAATACACCACTATGGATCCGCTCCCGTCTCCCTACGAGAGAGACATCCATAGCACTCACGCTTATCTTGCGTATTTTAGAGTATCCACTTTCACTTGTCTATGAACTGATATAAGCAACCCAGAAGTCCTTTACCGCGGACATGGCTATTCGAATAGATGATGTTAACCCTGCAGGGGTGTACTTCTTCATACATGTTTCCACCACTTAGCGTCTGCACACGACATGTGCTCGGCAGACTTCAAGCGAAAGCCGACGTGGGTGTAGACCACGACCTACCTAAACACTCAAGTCTCTAGTCCAGGTTTATCGCCTATTCGGGTTCCATCCATGAGGAGATCCGGCCGGAGTTTCGCTCACAGCCCCAAACGATGTGAACAGGGTTCCCGAGATACCAAACGGGCATCCGGTACACCGTGCCACGTACCTACCGCATCACAGCCCACCCCTACGGTCAGCGCTGTCCACGGCCTCCAGTAAGCTACAAACACCAGAAACTACTTGCAACTCCTGGACAGAGGACTAGGGTGAATAAGAAGTCGAGCGGGGTCATATTTCAGGGCCCAATGTATGGTAGTAGCTGAATCATGGATCACAAACACAGAACTCAGTTCCTGAGGACGGCTGCAATGAGACAACCCACCATGTACTCCTACATGGCCTCTCACCGCTACCTTTACCAAATCGTGTTCACACACTTAGCTCACACACAGTAGGACATGTTCACGCACCTCTGATTCATCCCCGATGAATCAGACCTGACTCAACTCTAAGCAGTAGCAGGTATGACAAACAAACCTGAATGAGTAGGCACAACAGGGCTCAAACAACTCCTACTCATGCTAGTGGGTTTTATCTATTTACTGTGGCAATGACAGGTCATGCAAAGGATAAGGGGTTCAGCTACCGCAGCAAGTAACAGATGAATCGGTGTTGTCCTAATGCAGTAAAAGAGAGCAGGAGCGAGAGAGTAGGATTGTATCGGAATGAACAAGGGGCTTTTGCTTGCCTGGCACTTCTGAAGATAACATTGAGTCTTCATCAGTGTCAACGATCACATCATCGGTATCACGTCTATCGAGAGGGAACAAATACCTGCAACACAGAAGGGAACACAATCAATGCAATGCACAATATGATGCATGATCATGACATGGCAAAATGAATGTGTTATGAGCTAATGCAACTAGCAATAGATTAAATGAAGTTGGTTTGAATACAAGATTCAAATTCAAACTCCATATGTGATTATTTAAATGCCCTTCAATTGATTTGTGCTAAACAACAGCTATAAGTTGTTCTAACATGCATGAAAATGGTACAGATGGATTCCTTGAATTTTTCTGATAATTTTTCATATATAAATTATTTCATTTGGAGTTACGGTTAATTTCCTATGATTTATTGAAGTTTTAGCTATTTTCTGGAATTTTCTGATTATTTATAAAATAAACTAAATTCCAGAAAATGAATATTGCGTCAGCATGACCTCACCCTGACGTCATCAAGTCAACAGGGGCCGGCTCGGGTCAAACCTGACCAGTGGGGCCCACTGGTCAGTGACTTAGGTGACTAACAGAGTTAATTAACTCTTAACTAATCAGGTTAATAGCCACGGGGCCCACTGTCAGTGTCAGCAGGGGGTCAAACCCGGGTCAACTCGCCGGAGTTGACCCGCGGCTCGTCGCCGGCGGAGCCAGAGACGGCGGAGGGGTGCGGGTTTCCTCCTCCGGCGACCAAATGGCCGGCGGAGAGCGTCTACGTGACGCGGGCGCTCGTCCGCGTCGAGTAGTGGCAGCGGCTGGGCCTAAGATGGCCGGAGTCGTCACCGGCGTCGACCGTGGCGGTCGCCGGAGCTCGGGCAAGCTCGGGGTTGACGCTACGGTGGCCGGGGAGGCTCGTGCGGGGCACCTACATGCTCTACGCAGCGCGGGGAGAAAGCTGAGCACAACAGCCGGGCCACTAGGTGGCCGGAGGCACGGGGTCCGGCGAATCGACGGCGGGGATCACCGGCACCCGAGGTCGGAAACGGCGGCGTTGGAGATGCAGCAGAGCTTCTGGCGCCGCGTGACTCGATGGAGAGGACGTCGACGTCGTGGCGGAGCTCGGGATCACGTCGGAGAGGTGGGGCAGTGGCTGTGGGTGCGGGGTTACGGCAGCGCGTCCATGGAGGCTTCGGCCATGGCGGGGAACGGGCGAGGAGAGGCGTAGGGGGGCGAATGGGAGGCCGGATCGATCGGGACGGCACCGAGGAGGAAGACCCGCGGCGTTGCGCTGTCCCGAGGACGCAGGCAGGCAGGCAGGTGGCGTGGCAGCACGGCCGTGCGCTTGCGTCGGGCACGCGCTCGGCGTCCGACTGGCGCAGTGGAGACGACGACTGGCAGTTGGGCCGGTGGGCCCCACTGCTGGGCTGGGTAAGTGCCCAGGTATCCTCTCTCTCTATCTATTTTTTTTCTAATATCTCAGTTTTCTATTATTCTGTAAATTTAGGGCTTTATTAAAAATACTCAGACACTTTCAAAAATCATGAAACTAATCATGGCTACTGTTTAGAAAATATCCAACAGTAAACATTTTAGTTTATGATTATTTGAGCATTTGAAATATTTAATAGCATTTAAATGCCCAAATGCAAATACTATATAATTTAATTCAAAAATCCAGGAATAGCCTATAAATATGTTCATCATTTTTGGAAGAGGTTTTCACCTTTAACAGAAATTATGAACATTTCCAAAGGGCATTCTAGGTTATTGAAAATATTTTTATTGAACCTAGTTAAATTTCATTTGGTGCTAGGGTTTCAACAATCCCCATTTCAAATTTCTTTGGAATTTAAACCTGATGGCATGATGAACAAGCAAAGTCAAACAAGGGCTGAACTGGGGCTGTGACATCCGATCAAGCCGCAACGGCATTCATCACTCCATACGGCCCCTTCTGTTTTAACACCATGCCTTCGGGCTCAAAAACACCGGTGCAACCTATCAACGCATGATTCAGACATGCCTGGGAACACAAATCGGCAAAAGAGTGGAGGCATACGTATACGATGTGGTCATCAAAACCAGACACGTCGAAACCTTAATAGACGACTTGAGGCTTACATTCGATAATCTCCGAACATATGACATCAAGCTCAATCTGGAAAAATGCGTCTTTGGTGTACCTACCGGAAAGCTCTTGGGCTTCATCGTTTCCAATAGAGGAATTGAAGCAAATCCGAGCTCTGTCACAGTTGGCTACCCCAACAGACCTCAAGCAAATTCAGAAATTAACTGTATGCGTGGCTGCCCTAAGCTGCTTTATCTCCCGATTAGGAGAAAAGGCACTACCTCTCTATCGCCTTCTTCAACGCACTGAACACTTCAAGTGGACAGATGCGGCTACGGCCGGACTGGAAGAAATAAAGGCCCTCTTGGCCAGCAATCCAATCCTGGCCGCACCAAATATCGGCGAACCCATGCTGTTATATATAGCTGCAACACACCAGGTTGTAAGCGCAGTGCTCATCATCGAACGAGAGACGGACGGACATAAGTTCCCGCTTCAAAAGCCGGTATACTACGTATCCACCATCCTCACTCCATGCAAATTACGGTACCCACATTATCAAAAGATAGCATACGCAGTCTTCATGGCACCTCGAAAACTACGACACTACTTTCAAGAGTGTTCAATCACGGTGGCCTCTAAAGTACTGCTCAACGATATAATAAATAACAGCGATGCCACGGGCCGGATTGCTAAATGGGCTATTGAGCTCCTCCTGTTCGACATAACATACAAACCACGGCGAGCCATGAAGTCACAAGTATTGGCTGACTTTGTCGCCAAATAGACAGAAGCCAAACTCCCTAAAGAGTACGGCGCGTACTCCAATTGGATCATGCCCTTTGACGGCTCTAAGATGCTGGCTGGTCTGGGGGCAGGCATTATCCTGACATCCCCCATCAGGGATACAGTCCAATACGTACTCCAAATACTATACACGGATTCCAAAAAAGCAGCCGAATATGAGGCTCTGTTGCATGGTCTTCGGATGGCAGTCTCGATGGCCATTCAACGCCTAGAAGTGCATGGGGATTCAAACCTTGCAATATCTCAAATAAATGGAGACTTTGATGCCAAGGACCCAAAAATGGCGGCCTACCGCAATGCCGTCCTCAAAATGTCAGCTCGGTTCGAGGGGCTCGAATTCCAGCATGTGGTCCGAGAAAACAATCAAGCAGCAGATATCCTCACCCAATCGGTGCTAAGCGCGACCCCGTCCCACCTAATATCTTCTTGGAAAGGTTGTTCAAGCCATCCGTGGTGTGGGAAGGGGAGACCGGCAATACCAGTCTGGATCCGAACACAACCCCAGATCCAGAACACTCTGACATAATCGGAGGCTCCGCCACCGAAATAACACCTTCGGCCCACGTGATTATGGCTGTCATCGCCCCGTGGACAGAACCCTCTTAACCTACCTAAATAGGCAAGAACTCCCTGAGGACCAAAATGAGGCACGTTGCATTGTGCGGCATTCTAAAGACTATAAGGTCCATGAGGGAGAGCTTTATAAGAAAAGCGCGACTGGAGTGCTCCAAAGGTGCATCTCTGAAGAGGAAGGACGGCAGCTTTTGGCAGAAATTCATGCTGGACTCGGTGGCCACCATGCCGCAGCTCAGGCCCTCGTAAGCAAGGCCTTCCGTATAGGTTTCTACTGGCCGACAGCCTGAGAAGACGCACAGGACCTCGTCCAACATTGTGTCGGTTGCCAGCTTTTTGCAAATCAAAGCCATATGCCATCTATCGCTCTCCAAACAATCCCTATAACTTGGCCCTTTGCAGTCTGGGGGCTCAATATGGTTGGACCCCTTAAAGGAGGAAGCCATAAGAAAAAATACTTGTTGGTCATGGTAGATAAATTCACCAAATGGATAGAGGCCAAACCAGTTAAAACGGCCGAATCCGGACCAATGATAGACTTTATAACCAGGGTCGTACACCATTACGGTGTCCCCCACAACATCATCACTGATAATGGCTCCAACTTCATAGTCGACAAGGTGAAAACTTGGTGTGGCAAAATGGGCATTAAGCTCGATTATGCCTCTGTCTATCGCCCTCAAACGAACGGTCAAGTCGAATGAGCAAATGGTCTTATTATGAGCAGCATCAAACCCAGACTAGTGCGATCCTTGAAGGAATCAGATATGCACTGGGTCGCGTCCTGGATATCATTTTTCTCCCGTATAACCTTTGTAAGCACGCGCTCGCCAGCCTTTAGCTGTCATTTAGCATATTGCTCATCCCCCAGTATATCCTTTGAGATTGTCTGCAGAATCTATTGTTAGATTGGCATTCATGCCGAATACTAAATGGTACACGTCATTACATTCGTTCCCATCAAGACAAATATTACCAGATGGGGCCTTCTTGGACTCCTCCATTCCGGCAACTGCGGCCCGCAGCTGGGCTTTGCACTCCTCCACCTCTTTAGACAGCTGGGTATTCTTCTCTGTAAGAACATATGTGTACAATGATCCTTATATCAGTTGTGCCAACTGTTTCAAGTCTCAAGGGCTACTGATATACATACTTATCAAATTTTCTTACCCGTATATCCTTTACATACTGGTCCGTGGCTCTGGCGAGGCCATCTTGAGCAGCTCGGATGTATGCGTCCCCTGAGTTGAAGGCATTGAACGCCTCTTCAAAGAAATTAGGGTCGCGTAGTGTGGCCCGTCGGTGCCTGTGATTCATGGCCCTCTCCACTTCGGAGTTTGTAGCGGATAATCTATCCGCATACTCTGTAGGAGGACCGTCCGGTGTTGTCCCCGCGTTGATCTCCGCCCTTGAGTCTGGCCTCGGAGTCCGGCTGGTGGAGGCGTGACTGGCAGGCTCTCCGGATACAGTCCGGCGAGCGCTTTTTCTGCCGGGGAACCATGGACATTGTTATATTTTAAGGACGATAATTACGTAGCAGGTTTTTAATCATACCTCTGCGACACGTCTCGGTCTTGACCGCCTTCCTCTTAAGCCGACCCGGCTTGTGCTCCTTGTTGATGAGTCGCCGCGGGTTCGGCACGGCGTCCTGATGGCCTTCCCTGTAAAACGCAATACATGTGCGGTGGGTAAGGCGCAAAGAGGTAATCCTTCTTGGAAATTGGGACTCCGGTTTTACTTACATGTGATGCAGGGAGTAGGTCAGGATAATCAGCTATGATGGCCACCAAGGCACCATCACAGCTTAACTAATAAAATGTCCTGTCGACGAGCTCCACAAATATGTCTGGATCTTCTTCAAGTTCGAGGTCGAGGGCCCGGTCAGGGTCCTCTGGCTGTGGAGACGGGCCGTGGACCTCCCTCATAGCTTTTCGCAGTTCCTGCTATGAAGTGGCAAGGTAAATATTTGTGATGAAGAATGGGGGAAAGACTGGAATAAAAGGTAGTAGCTCACCCAGCTTGGGGGTTTGTACATGGAGAATCCATCCCGTGGCTTAATATGGATGAACTCCTCTTCTTCTCCTTTGTATAAATCAGACAGTATTTTTGCCAGAGCGGCAGCGGAGTCCGGACCTTTACGACCGCAGCGGGTGGCATCGTCTGCTCCATTGAAGTGCCACATGGGTTCTCCCCGATACTGAAGTGGCTGTACCCCCCGCATTATACATATTAACATAACATCAATTATAGTCAATCCTGATTTGGCCAACGTTTTTATCCTGTCCATCAGGAAAAGGACCGCTCTGTTATCTTCCTCCTGGGGGCTCCGGGGGCGCCAGCTGTGGCGTTTCTTCAACGGGGCATTTGCAAACTCGGGAAGGCCCATTCAAATAGGGTCCGGAAGGGGGACATCCTCCATATAAAACCACTCCGAAGGCCAGTCTTCGGATGTCTTCTTCAGAGTACGGGACAGGTATCCGGTCCCGGTGATGCGCCATATTTCGGCTCCGCCCACTTGATATATTGACCCCTCCTGAGTACGAGGTACGAGGCAGAATAGCCTCTTCCATAGCTCGAAATGAGCTTCGCAGCCCAGAAACAGCTCGCAAAAGGCGACATAGCCGGCGATGTGTAAAATGGAGGCGGGGGTGAAGTTATGCAGCTGGAGGTCATAGAACTCCAGGAGCCTGCGGAGGAACGGATGGATTGGAAATCCAAGTCCCCTCAGCAAGTAAGGGACAAGGCATACCCGCTCCCCCTTGGACGGGTTGGGAAAACTCTCCGATTGCTCCCCGCCATTGTAAGTGGCTAGTCCGGCTCGGACGGGGACCATGTATGCAGGCGGGAGAAACCCCTGGGTATGCAACTCTACCAATCGGCTATGGGGAATGGAACACTTCTCCCAATCGCCTGGCTTAGTGCTACGGGAGCGAGAGGAGGAGCTGCGACGGCCGGCCATGATGGGATGGTTTCTTCCAGGCGCGCTCTGATGGATACTTGCTGGGGGAGGATGGTGTGATTTGGATCTGAGGATCCCCGTCTCTTTAAATAGATGATTTACTTACATGGTCAGGGTGGCAAATGTAAAAATGCCCCGACTTCTCGTATTCGCTCGACACGTGGAGATACCCATTATTAAAGCACAGAAGCCGAGGAGTGCAACATTGATGGGCAGCCGAACACTGCTTGTTACAACAGGTACTCAGGGATTTTGGAGAAGAACCCGCCTTTCAATGCCGAAGACAATCTGCGCGCCGGACTCATCGTCATTGAAACCTGGTTCAGGGGCTACTGAGGGAGTCCTAGATTAGGGGGTCCTCGGACAGACAGACTATATACTTTGGCCGGACTGTTGGACTATGAAGATACAAGATTGAAGACTTCATCCCGTGTCCGGGTGGGACTCTCCTTTGCATGGAAGGCAAGCTTGGCAACTCAGATATGTAGATATCCTTCTCCATAACCGCCTCTGTGTAACCCTAGGCCCTTCCGGTGTCTATATAAACTGGAGGGTTTAGTCCATAGGAAAACAACAATCATAATCATAGCCTAGCTTCTAGGGTTTAGCCTCTATGATCTCGTGGTAGATCAACTCTTGTAATACTCATATCATCAAGAACAATCAAGCAGGTAGTAGGGTATTACCTCCATCGACAGGGCCTAAACCTGGGTAAACATCATGTCCCCCGCCTCCTGTTACCATTAGCCTTAGACGCATAGTTCGGGACCCCCTACCAAGATCCTCTGGTTTTGACACCGACAACCTCCTGGGAGGAGCTGCGCGGCATCTTCATCGCACACTTCGTGGCGTGAGTGCCCCCCGTCGTCGCAACTCTCCTTGGTGGCTCGCAGGCACCACCCTCCGACCGCCACATCAAGAAGCTCTACCGTGAAGTAAGTGTCGCCCAGGTGAGCTCGGGGGCTCCCCCGGGCTGGGCAGCTGAGGGAGTCCTGGATTAAGGGGTCCTCGGACAACCGGATTATATACGTGGGCCAGACTGTTAGGCTATGAAGATACAAGATAGAAGACTTCTTCCCATGTCCGGGTGGGACTCTCCTTTGCATGGAAGGCAAGCATGGCGATTCGGATATGTAGATTCCTTTCTCTGTAACCGATTTTGTACAACCCTAGCCCCCTCTAGTGTCTATATAAACCGAAGGGTTTAGTCCATAGCCACAACAATCATAACCTCATAGGCTAGACTTCTAGGGTTTAGCCATCACGATCTCGTTGTACGTCAACTCTTGTAATACTCATATTCATCAAGATCAATCAAGCAGGAAGTAGGGTATTACCTCCATAGAGAGGGCCCGAACCTAGGTAAACATTGTGTCCCCCGCCTCCTGATAGCATTAGCCTTAGATGCACAGTTCGGGACCCCCTACCCAAGATCCGCCGGTTTTGACACCGACATTGGTGCTTTCATTGAGAGTTCCGTTGCATTGTCACCAGTAGGCTTGATGGCTCCATCAATCATCTACAACAACACAGTCCAGGGAGAGATCTTCCTCCCTGGTCAGATCTTCATATTCGGCGGCTTCGCATTGTGGGCCAACTCGCTGGGCCATCTAGAGCAGATCGATAGCTACGCCCCTGACCATCAGGTCAGATTTGGAAGCCTGGATTTTGTGGCCTATATCTGTGGATACTTGATCTTCGACGGGTTCGAGCCAGTGACGGCTGTCCCCAGGCACCACGATGAACATGACCTAGATCTGTCATCTGGCCGCGCACAGGAGATAGCGCCTGTGACCGCCTTGGCCCTAGAGACGGAGTGGATTGCGTCATCTGAAGAAGGGAAGCTTAACCCCGTCGCGGAGGCTACAGACTCAGTGGCGCTCAAGCCGAACACAGATCCAACATCGGGTTGGGTTTGTGTCACCGGAATCTCGGACTCGTCTCCGGCGATGGGTTGCGGACCGCGTGCATCCGCATCCATCAAACCTAATTGGGCGCCGATCTTGAAGTTCAGCTACGCGGACATCTTCCAGAACTCACCTTTTGGCAACGTGTTAAAATCATTAAAATCCCTCTCCTTGTCAGGGGACTCTTGGACGAACTATGTCCGGCTCGAATGGGAAGTGGACAACAAAGAACTTCCAGGACATGCCACGACCAGGCAAGGAGCTTTGACGTACAAGGGAACCTGTCGGTGTCAAAACCGGCGGATCTCGGGTAGGGGGTCCCGAACTGTGCGTCGAGGCGGATGGTAACAGGAGACAAGGGACACGATGTTTTACCCAGGTTCGGGCCCTCTTGATGGAGGTAAAACCCTACGTCCTGCTTGATTAATATTGATGATGTGTGTTACAAGAGTGGATCTACCACGAGATCAAGGAGGCTAAACCCTAGAAGCTAGCCTATGGTATGATTGTTGTTCGTCCTATGGACTAAAGCCATCCGTTTTATATAGGCACCGGAGAGGGCTAGGGTTACACAGAGTCGGTTACAATGGTAGGAAATCTACATATCCGTATCGCCAAGCTTGCCTTCCACGCCAAGGAAAGTCCCATCCGGACATGGGACGAAGTCTTCAATCTTATATCTTCATAGTCTTGGAGTCCGGCCGATGATGATAGTTCGGCTATCCGGACACCCCCTAGTCCGGAACTCCCTCAGTAGCCCCTGAACCAGGCTTCAATGACGACGAGTCCGGCGCGCATGTTGTCTTTGGCATTGCAAGGCGGGTTCTTCCTCTGAATAATTTATAGAAGATTGTGAACACCAGGATAGTGTCTGGCTCTGCAAAAATAAATTCCACGTACCACCGTAGAGAGAATAACATTACACAAGTTCAATCTGCTAACGTATTTTGTGGCGTGACGTCATACCACTACCAAGCCTTTACCCAAATTGTTTTTATTGTTCCATCTCCGCGCGTTTAGCGAAGCGGTTTCCTTGGCACGTCTTGTCGAAGCAGAGATCGTGTTCCCCTTATTCCGGGATTCCCATCAATACGGACGTGGGTAACCCAACCGCGCCATTGATTGTGACGCTTGGGAGATAAGCGAGTTTTACCAGGCCGGTGGGGACACATGTTTTTATCCGCCCATATAAGGGGATAAAGATCCAACCCTTTTACCTGCGCCTTCTTCCTCCTTGGCTTATCCATCTCCGCGAACTCGAGCTCCAGCGCCCAAGTCCGCACTTCTCACCTCAACCTTCTCCAACTATGTCCGGAGCGGGAGGCAAGTGGATGGCCTCCTCCGTCACGGAGGGGCAGATCCAGAAGCTGCGCGACGCCGGATATTTGTCCAGCGACATCGCGCATCGGCTCCCCGATGAGGGAGAGCTCATCCCCACCCCCAGGCCCCATGAGAGGGTAGTATTTCTTCCCCATTTCCTCCGCGTACTGGGCTTCCCACTTCATCCCTTTGTCCGGGGCTCATGTTCTACTACGGCCTAGATTTCCATGATCTGGCCCCGAATTTCATCCTCAACATCTCGGCATTTATCGTCGTGTGCGAGGCCTTCCTCTGCATCCAGCCCCACTTCGGCTTGTGGCTCAAGACCTTCAGTGTCAAGCCAAAGGTTGTGAAGGGCAGCCAAGCGGAGTGCGGAGGCGCCATGGTGGGCAGGATGTCCCACGTTACGTGGTTGGAGGGCACTTTCATGGAAACCATTAAGGGGTGGCAATCGGGGTGGTTCTACATCACCGAGCCGCGTGACCCTGATTGGGCAGCGGCACCTGAATTCAGATCCGGCATCCCTATACGGCTCACCTCCTGGAAAGAGAGTGGCTGGATCTGGGGGGATTCGGAGGAGCTGACCGGACTCCAAGCCTGTATCCAGAAGCTGGTGGACAAGAAGCTCAAGTTTGTCAACATAGTCCAGGTCATGCTCATCCGCCGGATTCTCCCGTGCCAACGACAGGGCTTCAACATGTGGGAGTTTGATCCGGCGCTGCACCAGACTCTGAGCGGGCTCTTCGACACTACGTACGAAGATGTCTGGAAGGTGCTGTTCAAGGGCGCCGAGGCTCCCACATCCGCTACCGAAGATCGCGGATTCCGCTCGCAGCGTCCAGCTGACGAGGTAAGTGATTTTGCCACTTGTTTTGCATACTTTGACTCTATGCGGGATCTAAACTCCCTTTACCTTTGACAGGATTGGCTGGCGAAGACCGAACGGACTATCTGTCCGGCCCCATTACCAGAGGACCCAGCGGACGCCCGCCTAACGGGGCTGCTGGCTCCGGCACCCCACGTGGTGCCAGAGAAGAAGGCCACGGGGACTCGGAGGAGTTCCCATTTTCAGGTGCTATCGGATGATGAATCCGAGGCCGACTCCTCCCACCAAGGCGAGGAGGAGAAGAAGAAAGCCTCTCCCCCAGCGGGGGGAGGGAAGAAAAGGAAGGCCTCCCCAACAAGGGAGGCCGAGTGGTCCAAGAAGGGAAAAACTCTTCCCCCGGACTGCTCCGCCAACGCTAGTGATGACGACGAGGACTGGCCTCCAAGGGCCAAGCCCCTGGCGAGATCGTAAGTATCCGGACTCCTGAATAACTTCAAGGTTTGTCTTTTTTGCCACATAATGCCTTTCTAATGCCGCATACAACCCTGCAGTCCGCCCAAGGATGATCTTCCCGCTTCGTCGAGCGGGTCCTGAGGTGCGTCGGATATGGATTCTCTTCCGACTGCCTCCACCCCCGTGCCGCGGACGATGCCGAGGTGGGATCCCAGGAGGGGACCCACCAGGAGGAGGAGGCTCCGGAGGTGTCACAGGACAACCTCCCGGACATTGCACCGGACTCGGCCCCGGAACCCACAGTGGCTCTGGAGTCCGGCGGTCGACCCCTTCGCAAGAAGGGCAAGACCGTGACGCCGGCTGCCTCCGTCCAACCAGAGGCGCCGGATAACTTGCAGGAGGCGCTCAACGGCGCCTCCATCGAAGAGGAACACCGCACTGTTATGAGTGCTGTGATTCAGAAGGTCCAGCTTGCCAAGAGCGGGCTGACCGAAGCCTGCAGCAGCCTTCTAACAGGCTTTGAGGTAAGAGTTTCGATATGTATAAAATGGTACCGCATAGACAGTAGCCCCTGATGCTCGGTTCGCTGTTCGGGAAGAAAAGCCGGACTGAGGATCTAAAAAGATATACGCAGGAGTCATAAAAAATATGTCAATATGGGATTGCAGGCTGCGCTGCTGAACTCTGCCGCGCTGACTGCAGAGGTCAATACTTTGAAGGAAAACCTCGAGCGGTCCGAGAACGAGCTTGGCCGTGCCAAGAAGCAGCTCGAGGACAAGGAAGCTGAGTAGCACCTTATTAAAATTGTACCTTACAGAAAAGGATTTTGGTTGCAAAAAGAAAGACAAGGATAACATGGGTATTGCAGGGGCCACTAACGAGGTGGCGACCCTAAAAGAGGCGGTAGCCACGCCCGAACACAATGCGGCCGCAGAGCGCACCGAGCGAGAGAAACAGGAGGCGCGGGTGGCGGAGGTACAGCAAGAGCTCCAGGATCTCGTGAAAAAACATGAGAGCCTGGAGCGTGACTCGAAGACTCGAGAGTCTGAGCTTGCAACGGCTCTTGAGAGTGCCAAAGCCGCTAAGGCCAAAGCCTACAAGGCCCATCCAGGAGATTGAGGCGGTGGAGAAAATAGCAGCGGGTAAGGCATTGTTCATGCAAAGTAAGCATGTGAGTGTTAATTACCTGTTGCTTACCCGAATTCGGAGCTCTCCAGGAGCGTTCGCAGATCTTCCTCGCAGCGTGTCCGATGCTGCAGCATTCTTCCGGGCCGAGGAGGGGAGCTCGACGGAGAAGGTCTTCTGGTCTCAGTATGCTAAGACCGGACATCCGGTGCCCCGTAGAGACTAGCCGAAGCAGCTGGTCGAGCTCCACAAGGTGGCCGAACAGGCCATGAAGGGCCTCATAGTTCGGCTGTGGCCTAAGGAGGCCATGCCTAGGAGCTACTTCAGCCTGGTGCGGCGGCTGGTGGATGCGTTCCCGTGGGTTGAAGTCATCAAGCACTCTGCCTGTATTGAGGGTGTCCGTCGGGCCCTTGCCTACGCAAAGGTGCACTGGGGCAAGATGGATGCCTAGAAGCTTGTGACGGACCCGCCACCAGAGGGCAAGGAGCATCGCATGCCCGAGATGTATTATAAGAGTGTGCTGAAGGGCGCCCGCACTATTGCGGGGGAGTGCTCCAAAGATGTAATTTTTGAGTAGACTCGCATTTTGTTATGCTGTGCGCTGAAAACTTAGTTCATATGCGCTAAGCAACGCTTGTTAATTTAAAATATTACCTTCTGTGCGGCTGTTTATCAAATCTGAAAGATGGCAAGTCGTCGGCTTCAGCCCCCATGCCACGAGTGCTGGGGTGTTCGGGATAAACTTGAGCACTCTTGTACCCATTTTTGGGTCCATCTAGGGAGGCGCTCAACACGGCGAACAAGGCAACCGGACTTATAATGCTTGAACACTCTGACTTAGCCATAGAATTCTATAATTTTAAATCTCGGCGAAGCCCCTAGTCTTTGGAAGGCCGAATTTGGGGCGCTATCCACGCTTGGGCCGGACAAGATCCGGCTCCTCGCTCTAAGCGGCACAAGTCTTTAAGGACTCGCAAAAACCTCTCAAACAGCGACCGGCTCTCGCCTCATCATGACGGTCAGTTCTAGCTTTCTCCACTGAGGCGTTAACCCAGCTCAACTGGGGCGCAATCGTAGTGGTTCTCCCAGTGCTACCTTAGCCGATACAACGGAATGTAAGGTACCAAAACATGGGAGCCGGGCAAACCCAACTATTGACCCAAGACATGATTCGGAGCCGATGCATATAATGCTATAAGTTCGGGGTGCCGCACTTGTGAAAGTGTTCGGACTTATCACACCATGGTGCGGGAAACATAAGCCCCTGGTGTGTTTTAACCGTACCAAAGTGTACGGATGCGACATGTCGTAAATGAACATATGTATAAAAAAGGAAATGCAGTTATATGCAAAAAGGTGCTGCATTGTTTTATTCAATAAGTGCTGCAGAACGATACAAATAGTGCGATAAGCAAGGGATGGGACTGTTAAACATGTCCCCCTCCAGGGGTAGGCTGCGGATTGGTGTATAAAAATGCTTGTAATGGAGACCACCTGTATATTCATTGTAGCCTTTATCCTTCCCTAGCTGTTGCATCGTGAGTTCGGCAGGTCTGCTGCCGGACAGGGCCTCTGACGAACGGAGTCCTGTGGGTAAAATATAAAAGGTAAAAAGAAAAAAAAGAACGACACACTTGAGAGCCCCTAGTGTGGTTGAGCTGCAGTCTGGGCTTATCGTGGTCGTGCCCCTCTCCCCATGCCCATGGTATCTTTAGAGCGTAATGGTGTACGCGAAGGAACTGTTTTGACGTTTTGCAGGGGCTGGGGTTGGGGCCGCACTGCTACGCGTGCTCGGAACGTGCCAGGTGGTCTTGTTGTAGGTTACTCCGGGCGCGCTTAGCTATGTCCGGCCGCTTAACGGCCGGACTCGAGAATTGCCTTAAGAGGCTATATTGTACTTCTGCCGCGAGAGCCGCTGTATGTTCCTCCGTTCGGAGAGAACGTTCAGTGTTTCCGTTGACCGTGATGACTCCTCGAGGGCCTGGCATCTTGAGCTTGAGGTATGCGTAGTGCGGCACCGCGTTAAACTTTGCAAACGCGGTACGTCCGAGCAAGGCATGATAGCCGCTGCGGAACGGGACTATGTTGAAGATTAACTCCTCGCTTCGGAAGTTATCCGGGGATCCGAAGACCACTTCTAGTGTAACTGAGCCTGTACAATTGGCTTCTACACCTGGTATGACGCCTTTAAAGGTCATCTTGGTAGGTTTAATCCTTGAGGGGTCTATGCCCATTTTGTGCACTGTATCCTGATAAAGCATGTTCAGGCTGCTGCCGCCGTCCATCAGGACTCTGGTGAGGTGAAATCCGTCGACGATTGGGTCTAAGACCAATGCGGAGAATCCGCCGTGGCGGGTGTTGGTGGGGTAGTCCCTTCGGTCAAAAGTGATCGGGCAGGAGGACCATGGATTGAACTTTGGGGCGACTCGCTCCATCGCCTATACATCCCTGAGTGCACGCTTCCGCTCCCTTTTGGGTATGTGCGTTGCGTATATCATGTTCACCGTCCGCACCTGTGGGGGGAAACCCTTCTGTCCTCTATTGTTCGGTGGTCGGGTCTCTTCCTCGTCATCGCTATGCAGCCCCTTGTCATTGTTTTCGGCAATTAACTTGCCTGCCTGCTTGAATACCCAACAGTCCCTGTTGGTGTGGTTGGCTGGTTTTTCGGGGGTGCCGTGTATCTGGCACGAGCGGTCGAGTATTCGGTCCAAATTGGACGGACCCGAAGTAGTTCTTTTGAATGGCTTTTTCCGCTGACCGGGTTTAGAGCCTCTGAATCCGGCATTGACTGCCGTATCCTCACTATTGTCGCCGTTGATGCGGCGCTTGTTTTTGTTACGACGCGACCTGCCATTTTGGTCCTTGAAATCCGGACTGCCAGAATTTTTGCTGAGGTTGTTGTTGCGTGCTAGCCAGCTATCCTCACCCGCGCAGAAGCGGGTCATGAGTGATGTGAGGGCTGCCATGGATTTCGGCTTTTCCTGTCCTAGGTGCCGGGCAAGCCACTCGTCGCGGATGTTATGCTTGAAGGCCGCAAGGGCCTCCACATCTGGACAGTCGACGATTTGGTTTTTCTTGGTTAAGAACCGTGTCCAGAATTGTCTGGCCGATTCGTCTGGCTGCTGAATTATGTGGCTTAGGTCATCAGTGTCTGGTGGTCGCACATACGTGCCTTGGAAGTTATCGAGGAATGCGGCTTCCAGGTCTTCCCAACTCCCAATTGACTCTGCTGGCAAGCTGTTAAGCCAATGCCGGGCTGGTCCTTTAAGCTTGAGGGGGATATATTTGATGGCATGAAGATCGTCACCGCGGGCCATGTGGATGTGAAGAAGATAGTCTTTGATCCAAACCACGGGGTCTGTTGTGCCATCGTAAGATTCGATATTGACGGGTTTAAACCCTTCGGGGATTTGATGATCCATTACTTCATCTGTGAAGCATAGTGGGTGTGCGGCGCCTCTGTACTGGGCGATATCATGACGGAGCTCAAAAGAGCTTTGTCTGTTTTGTTCGGCCCAGCCGGACTTACTGTGTCCGGCGCGACGGTTGTCGTCACATACCGTGGGGCACCCATGCGATCCATAGATCGATCTTGATTGTCTTGCCTTATCCTACAATATATCTCGCAAGTCCGGAGCATTCCCCTGTGGCCTTGTGCTTTTCGAGCGATGCCGGGGTACGGGTCTAGTGAAGGGCCTAGAGGCCTCTCTATCGCAACCACGGGGTGGTCGGTCAGCCGTATTGTCTCCTGGTGATGCGGGTTCATACGCTTCCTCCTCTAATCGGGGGAGCAGCTTGCGTTTAGGGTAGCTTTTGGAGGGGCGTTCGAACTCATGCTCTTCGGCCGCGAGGACTTCAGTCCATGTGTCGGCTAGCAGATCTTGATCAGCTCTAAGCTGTTGCTGCTTTTTCTTGAGGTTGTTCGCCGTGGCCATAAGCCTGCGTTTAAAATGCTCTTGTTCGACGGGATCCTCAGGCACGACGAATTCATCGTCGTCGAGGCTTGCTTCGTCTCCGGAGGGAGGCATATAATCCTCTACCTCTTCTTCTGCCGCTCTCTCATGAGGGCTGGCGTCTCAATCCTCCTGCGCTGGGTCTTGCTGGAGTGGGTTGTCTTCGGCACTGTCCGGTGTATTATTATCACCGGTGCCGGAATCTTCATTCTTGCTATGGCGGGATTTAGAGCGGCGCCACTGACGCCGGCGCTTGGGCTGTTTCTTGGAGGGGTCAGCCTCCTCTGTTCCTTTGCCATTCCCATCCTTTGGGATATCCACCATGTATATGTCATATGATGAGGTGGCTTTCCAGTGCCTGGTCAGCGCTGGTTCTTGGTCGTCTCCGGCATCGTCGTCCATACCGTCGATGTCTTCGGAGTCGTAGTCTAGCATGTCGGTTAGATTGTCGACAGTGGCTACCAAGTGGGTGGTGGGTGGGCTTTGAATTTCTTCGTCGTCCGCATCCCAACCGTCCTGACTGCAGTCCGGCCAGGGCTCTCCTAATAACGAGAGATATTTTAGCAAACTCAAGATGTCGCCGAAAGGTGTGTTGAAAGGTGTTCGATGTGGTGAACTCCATGATAGGCGCCCAATCGGATTCGATCGGAGGGGGGGCGGGAGGTTCGGAGTCCGGCAAGGAGTCCGACACCTCGGAGTCACGAGCTTTATGAGGGCCAAGGTCAGTGTTCGGCTCTATCGCCATAGAGGTTGCAGTCCCCGAGGCGGTGTCTAGCCATCCGTCCTCGATCTACGCAGCCGGCTCCGAATTGAAGATCGGAGCGGGTTCGAGTGCGGCCTCTAGGGTACTGTCCGGCTGCAGAGCTAAATCATGCTCGCTGTGACAGTGCGGCACGCTCGGCTGTGGCTCGAATCCATCGAGGATCAAGTCCCCACGGATGTCAGCCATGAAGTTCAAACTTCCAAATCTGACCTGACGGCCAAGGGCATAGCTTTCGATCTGCTCCAGATGGCCAAGCGAATTGGCCCGCAGTGCGAAGCCGCGGAATACGAAGATCTGTCCGGGGAGAAAGGTCTCACCCTGGATTGCATCGTTGATGATGGTCGAAGAAGCCATCGAGCCTATTGGTGACGACACAGAGGAACTCTCAATGAAAGCACCAATGTCGGTGTCAAAACCGGCGGATCTCGGGTAGGGGGTCCCAAACTGTGCGTCTAGGCGGATGGTAACAGGAGACAAGGGACACGATGTTTTACCCAGGTTCGGGCCCTCTTGATGTAGGTAAAACCCTACGTCCTGCTTGATTAATATTGATGATGTGTGTTACAAGAGTGGATCTACCACGAGATCAAGGAGGCTAAACCCTAGAAGCTAGCCTATTGTATGATTGTTGTTCGTCCTATGGACTAAAGCCATCCGGTTTATATAGACACCGGACAGGGCTAGGGTTACACAGAGTCGGTTACAATGGTAGGAAATCTACATATCTGTATCGCCAAGCTTGCCTTCCACGCCAAGGAAAGTCCCATCCGGACACGGGACGAAGTCTTCAATCTTGTATCTTCATAGTCTTGGAGTCCGGCCGATGATGATAGTTCGGCTATCCGGACACCCCCTAGTCCGGAACTCCCTCAGAACCCCCAGGTGGTCTTTGCTAATGATCGTCATACCTGTTTTAAAAAACCAGCACATAGCTCGCCCTTGGTCGTGGCATGTCAAATAGCCTTATTTGCTTATCGCATTACTTGTACAAATACGCCTTGACGTATTAATCAAATTAAAATGGAAACTAATTTGCGTCTTGATCTTATTACTTGATTTTTTCCTTGTCTTTATATTTTTTTGATCAATTGCACCCGTACACTCTGGTACGCCTTAATTCGCCAGGGGCTTCATCATACCCCGTAACACGACAATAAAGTCCAAACACTTTTATAGTACAGTTCGGCACCCCGAACTTATAGCATTATATGCATCGGCTCTGAATCATGTCTTTCGTCAATAGTTGGGTTGCCCGGCTCCCATGCTTACTACCTTATGTTCCGCTATATTGGCTAGGGTAGTAAAGGGAGAACTACTGCGATCGTGTCCCGGTTCTTCTGGACGAGCACCTTAGTAGAGAAAGCCGAAAATTGACTGTCATGATGCGACGAGAGCTGGTCAGCTGTTCGAGAGGTTTCAAATCCTTAGAGCTTTTTCCGCATTATGCAAGGAATCAGTTTTTATCCGATCAGGTGTTTACACTATCCCAAGTCCGGACTTCCGAACACTAGGGGCTGCGCCTAAATTTTTTGTTATCAAACTCCTATGGCTAAGTGAGGGTGATGAAGCCGTATAGTCCGATTGCCTTGTTCGTTGCGCTAAACACCTCCTTTAAGGACCAAACTGTGGAGTAAAGAGTGTTTAGATTTATCCCGAACAGCCCCATACTACCTACGTGGGGGCGGAAGCCGACGACTGGCCAACTCTCAGATTTAACAAAACGGCCGCACAGGAGGTAAAATTTTAAATAACAGACATTATATTACACAACAGATCTGTTTCATATTACAGGATAGGATAACATGAATGCGTTCATGGGAATATATATCCTTAGCACAATACTCCGCTACAAGGTGGTATCCCTCCAGGACACTGTCAAAATACAGTTTAGGTAGGTGGTGCTCCTTGCCCTCAGGCGGCCCCTCGGTCATCAGCTTCGTGGCGTCCATCTTCGCCCAATGCATCTTAGCATGGGAAAAGGCCATCCGTGCGCCTTCGATACAGACCGACCACTTAATGGCTTCAAGCCGAGGGCAGTAGCTGACAAGCTGCTTCATGAGTCCAAAGTAGGTGCTGGGCATGGCTTCGGCAGGCCATAGCCGGATTATCAAATCCTTCATGGCTAGTTCAGCCGCCCTATGCAGCTCGACCAGCTTTTTCAGCCGATCGCTAAAGGGCACTGGATGTTCTAGTCCAAGGTATTGCGACCAGAACAGCTTCTCCGTAGAGCTCCCCTCTTCGGCTCGATAGAATTCCGCAACATCGTACACGCTGCGCGGCAAATCCACAAATGCCCTTGGAGAGCTCCAAATCCGTGTAAGTAAAAGGAACCTTTCCTTCACATATCTGCTTTGCATAATGAAAGCCTTACCCACCGTAATCTTCTTGGCCACCTGAATTTCCTGGAGGGCGCCCTGGGTTAACAACTCGGGCATCTTGTGCACTCTGGCAGGCCTTGGCAAGTTCAGACTCTTGATTCTTAAAATCACGCTCCAAGGACTCATACTTCTTGATGGCGTCCTAGAGCTCTTGCTGAACCTCATTGACCCGGGCCTCATGCTTTTCACGTGCGGCATGCTCCTTGGCCTCCTTGTCCTCAGCCTCGGCCAGCGCCTTCTTGAGGGCACCTACTTCGGTCGTTGCCCCTAATAAAGTTCATGACACTTTAGTCAGCACGAATCATTCATCCTTCCTGAATATATACAAGGTTACTGCATACCTTGACTGTCCTCCAGCTGCTTATTCACACAGGCGAGCTCCCCCTAGACCCACTCCAGATTCTGCTTTAGTCCGGAGACTTCCGTAGTATGAGCGGCCGCAGCCAGCAGCGACACATGCTTATTCACATAGAAATATTATGTTAGACTCCTGCGAAAATTATTTTGCTCCTCTGTTCGGCTTTTCTTTCTGAACACCAAATAGAGTATCATGGGCTACTGTCTATACTGTGATATTCTTTTTACAATTACATTACTTACCTTAAAGCCTGTTAGAAAGCTAGTGCAGGCTTCAGTCAGTCCGCTTTTCGCGGACTGAACCCTCCCAATCACCGTACCCATAAGGGTATGGTGTTCGTCAACAATAGAAGCGCCTTGCAGCACTTCCAGCAACCTGTTCGGTGCCTCTGGTTTTAGAGAGGTCACCGGCAGGATAGGCACACCCCCTTCCTTTGAAGAGGGCTGCTCGCCTGATTCCGAAGCCGTATGGGTCTCCAGAATTATATTCGGATGAGGGCCAAATTGAATACGACCCCCATCATCAGTGTCCATGGGGGTCTGCTCGCCCATGTGTCCGGCAGCCGAGGCTTTACCCTCCGGCGCCTCCCTGACTGCCTCCGGATTCTCTGCCGGACCGGGGATCCTTCAGGAGGAAGCCTCGGTGCCATCTGTGTCCTTGGGAGACGAGGCCGAGGGAAGGGTCCCGCTGTCCCTTGCGGCCGGATCCAGCGAGTCCTCTGAAGATAAGGACCGCTCGAGGTTGGACCGAGCCAGACTGCAAATGCATAATTTAGCACATTAAAACAATGAAGTAAAAGGACCGGACATATGAATGTGTCCGGACACTTACGATTGAGCCAGGGGCTTCTCCCTGGGCTCCCACTCCCAGCTGCCGTCGGTGGCCGCTGTGGAGCTGTCCGTAAGGGAAGCTTTCCCCTTCTTAGATGCCTCGGCCTCCAGATGCATGGAGACCATCCTCTTCTTTCTCCCCCCTACAGGGGTGAATGGATTTCTTCTTCTTCCTCCTCCTCCTCCTCGTCGTCTTCGGTGACGGAGGAGTGAGCCTCGGCGTCTTTGGACATCACCTCTGAAGTACCTTGCAGCAGAGACCACCTCTGGTCCCCTTGGCCTTCATCTTGGCCTTATTCTCCGGCACCTCATAAGGCGCCGAGAATAGCATCTTTGTCAGAAGCGGGGTTTCTGGGTCTTCGGGCAGCAGAGCCGAACAGTTAATCGGCTCCGCTATCTCTGTCCATTCCTGAAATAATTGATAGGGAGTCTTTGATGCCTTCTTCGAATATGCAAGTAAAGGGTACACCTTGAAAACATGAAAGAACTTACCGGATTAGCAGGATGAGTTAGGTCGTGCCCATGATCCTCGCCCATGGCCGGCGGCACCTCGTTGGCCTTGAAGAGCACCTTCCAGATATCTTCGTGTGTCGTGCCAAAGAGCTCTAGTAAGGTCTGGTGGTTGGCCGGATCAAACTTCCACAGATAGCAAGTCCGGCCTTGGCATGGAAGAATACGACGGACGAGCATAACCTGGATCACGTTGACAAGCTTGACTTTCTTGTTTATCATGCTTTGGATGTGCGTCTAGAGCGCTATTAGCTCCTTCGAAGAGCCCCAGGTCAGGCCCTTCTCTTGCCAGGAGGTGAGCCGCATCAGGACTCCGGATCGAAATGTGGGAGCCACCTCCCAATTGGTGCCGCGCGGCTCGATGATGTAGAACCACCCCTATTGCCACCCTTTGACTGTCTCCACAAAGGAACCCTCGGGCCATGTGACATTGGGCATCTTGCCCACCATGGCGCCTCCGCACTCTGCTTGTTGGCCGCTCACCACCTTTGGCTTCACATTGAAGGTCTTCAGCCATAGACCGAAGTGAGGTGGGATGCGGAGGAAAGCCTCGCACACGACAATAAATGACGAGATGTTGAGGATAGAGTTGGGGGCCAAATCATGGAAGTCCAGCCCGTAGTAGTACATCAGTCCGTGAACGAACGGGTGGAGGGGGAATCGCAGCTCGCAGACGAAGTGTGTGATAAACACCACACTCTCTTGGGGCTCCAGGGTAGGGACGATCTGACCTTTGGCTGGAAGCCGGTGAGTGATTCCCTTGGCTAAGTACCCGGCCTCCCGGAGCTTCTTGATGTCCTTCTCCATAACGGAGGAGGCCATCCACTTGCCTCCTGCTCCTGATCTGGACATGATTGGAGAGCTTTTTTGGGCGGAGAAGGCGAGAGCTTGGGCGCTGGAGCTTGAGGATGGATGGGCAGAGGAAGGAGAAGGCGTGGGTGAAAGAGGGTGAGTCCTTATCCCTTTATAAAGACAGTAAAAGTCATGTGCCTCCCTACTCGCCTTAAAATTCGCCTATTCCCCAAGCGCCGTGCAGATGACACGGTTGGGTTACCCATGCCCATATTGATGAGAATCCTATGATAAGGGGACATGATCTCTGCTTTTCACAAGACGTGCCATTGAAACCGCACCTCGAAATCCGGAGCGGCAGGCTAAAAAACGGTTTGAATAATGACTGGGCAGTGGCGTGATGTCACGCTACAAAAAGTTGTTAGTGGATTGGATTCATGAAATATTATACTCTCCATGGTTGTGTGTGGTACTTGTTTTGCAGAACCGGACACATTTTCTATGTTATAGTGTGCTGAAAGGAGCCCGCCTTGCGGCGGAGCAATGCACCAAGGACATTGTATTTCCATGAATACTGTCATGTTGTCCTTTGTAATGTTGAACAAGGTCATTTCTATTATTTATTGCCTGTTATTTGGAAGTATTTCCTCTTGCGCAGCCGTTTTATATATTAATCCTGAGAGTTGGCCAGTCGTCGGCTTCTGCCCCCACGTAGGAAGTACGGGGGTGTTCGGGATAAACTGAGCACTCTTTATCCCAGTTTTGGGTCCTTGAAGGAGATGTTCAGCACAACGAACCAGGCAATTAGACTATAGGGCTTTATCACTCTCACTTAGCCATAGGAGCTTGACGAAAGGAAGGTAGGCGCAGCCCCTGGTGTTCAGAAGACCGCACGATGGGCTCTATAAGCACCTGATCGGAAGAAAAGCCGACCCATCGGACGCTGCATTAGTTATGGCATTATGCGGTAGAAATCCTTAAAGATTTTACAACCTCTCGAACAGCTGACCAGCTCTCGCCGTATCATGACAGTCAGTTTTAGGCTTTCTCTACTAAAGTGCTCGTCCGGAAGAACCGGGACACAATCGCAGTAGTTCTCCCTGTGCCGCCTTAGCTGATATAGCGGAACGTAAGGCAGCAAAACATGGGAGCCGGGAAAACCCAACTATTGACCCAAGACATGATTTAGAGCTGATGCATATAATGCTATAAGTTCGGGGTGCCCAACGACCGTGAAGGTGTTCGGACTTTATTGCCGTATTGTGGGTACAATGAAGCCCCTGGCATATTAAGTCATATCGTGGTGTATAGATGCCATTTGACAAAAGAGTTTCAATAAGAAATATTAGCAGATAAGTGTCATATAAATACACATGTTGTATTTGAGTCATACGTCTATGCATATGGGTACAGGTAATGTGATAAAAAGAAATATGACTGTGGAACCTACTGAGACCAGGCAGGAAGAAGCTGTGTGCGGATCCGCAGTGTAGTCGGATGGTCATTGAGGGGAATATCTAAGGATTCCCTTCCGTGTTCGAGCTGTTTCCAAGTCACCAGTCCTGGCCTGCACAAAAGTGAACCTGCAAAGAAAATGCGAGAAATATTTGTGTGCCGCAGAGCGGTTGAGCCGCAGTATGTGGCCTTTCCTAGCTTTTGCCGGAGTGTTTAATTGAGCTCCGGACGAGCCGGGCTATCCTGCCGCAAAGTAGTTTAGTCTCCTTTGTCGGTGTCTGGGAGCTTGGCCGTCGACTCGAGGTTCGTTTGAAAGGTGCCACTCGTTGCTTCTGCTGTTAAAGCAGCGGTATGCTCTTCGGCACCGAGGTGGAGTTCGGCCTTGCCATTAACCGTTATGACGCAACGCGGACCGGGTATCTTGAGCTTACGGTAGGCGTAGTGTGGCACCGTGATAAATCGAGCAAACACGGTTCATCCAAGTAGTGCATGATAATTGCTGCGGAAAGGGACGATGTCGAAGACTAACTCTTCGGTATGGTAATTGTTTGGTGATCCGAAGACTACCTCCGGAGTGATGGAGCCTGTACAACTGGCCTCCACACCTGGTGTAACACCTTTAAAGGTGGTTTTAGTGGGTTTGATCATCAAATGATCAATACCCATCTTGCGCACTGTGTCCTGATACAGCAGGTTTAGACTGCTGCCTCCGTCCATAAGGACTCGTGTGAGGTGGAATCCGTCAATTATTGGGTCAAGGACGAGTGCGGCTGAATTGTCCTGATTGGTATTGGCCCGGATGATCCATACGATCGAGTGATCAGCCATAGTTTATATTGTGGGGCGACTGGCTCCGCTAAGTTGACATCTCTAAGAGTGCACGTTCGTTCCAGTTTGGGGATGTGGATGGCGTTTATCATGTTCACCGTTTTCATTTGCGGGGGAAATTTCTTTTGCCCTCCTGTATTTGGTAATCGGGGCTCCTCGTCGTCATCGTCGCTTTGAGACCCCTTCTCCTTGTGTTTCAGCACCTGACCTGCCGGATTGTTTAAAGACCCAACATTCTCTGTTGGTATGATTGGCTGGTGTTCCTGGGGTGCCATGAATTTGGCATGGACGGTCGAGTATGCGGTCCAGACTGGACGGGCCCGAATTGTTATTTTTGAATGGCTTTTTTCCGCTGACCGGACTTAGAGCCACTGAATCAGGCATTGACTGCCGTGTGTTTGGCGTTATCACCATTTTTTCGACGCTTGTGTTTGTTGCGTCGGGGCTTGCCATTGCTATCTCTGGCCGCTGATGTGCCAAGATTGCTTGCTATGTTGTTGCTATGGGCCAACCAACTATCCTCGCCCGGACAAAAGCGGGTCATGAGTGTCGTGAGGGCTGTCATGGATTTTGGATTTTCTTGTCTGAGATGTCGGGCAAGCCACTCATCACGGATGTTATGTTTGAAGGCCGCTAGGGCTTCGCCATCCGGACAATCGACAATTTGGTTCTTTTTAGTTAGGAACCGAGTCCAGAATTTTCTGGCTGACTCTTCGAGCTGTTGGGTTATGTGACTTAAATCATCAGCATCCGGTGGTCGCACATAAGTGCCCTAGAAGTTATCCAGGAATGCGTCTGCCAGGTTCTCCCAACTTCTGATGGAGTTTGCCATCAAGCTATTCAGCCAATGCCGAGCCGGTCCCTTGAGTTTTAGTGGGAGGTACTTGATAGCGAGTAGGTCATCCCCGCGGGCCATGTGAATGTGGAGGAAGAAATCTTCTATCCATACCGCGGGGTCTGTAGTGCCATCATATGATTCAATGTTTACGGGTTTAAACCCTTCAGGGAATTCATGATCCATTACTTCATCAATGAAGCATAGGGGGTTTGCGGCGCCTCTATGCCGGGCTACATCACGACGCAGTTCAAATGAGTCTGGTCTGTTGTATTCGGCCCGACCAGATTTGTTTTTAGTATATCCGGCGTGACGGTAATCATCACGCGTTGGAGCACGCCCCCGTGATCCGTAGATCGATTTTGACCGTCCTGCTTTGTTTTTCACTTTGTCTTGCAGGTCATGCGTGGAGTCTTGGGCCTTCATGTTTTTTCTTGCTTGGCGCCGGGGTGCGGGTTGGACTTCGGGCTGATATGCCGCTTTGTCTCGACCATGAGGTGGCCATGTGAATGTGGAGAAGAAAATCTTCAATCCATACCGCGGGGTCTGTTGTACCATCATATGATTCAATGTTCACGGGTTTAAACCCTTCTTGGAATTCATGATCCATTACTTCATCAGTGAAGCATAGGGGGTGTGCTGTGCCTCTATGCCGGGCTACATCACGACGCAATTCAAATGAGTCTGATCTGTTGTATTCGGCCCGGCCGGACTTGTTTTTAGTGTATCCGGCATGACGGTCATCATCACGCGTTGTGGCGCACCCCCGTGATCCGTAGATCGATCTTGACTGTCCTGCTTTGTTTTCCAATACGTCTCGCAGGTCCTGCGTGTAGCCCCGGGCCTTAGTGTTTTTGTTTGATTGGCGGAGGGGTGTGGGCTGGTGTTCGGGCTGATATGCCGCTTTGTCTCGGCCACGAGGTGGCCGGTCAGCCGCATCGTGCGCTGGTAGTGTGGGCTTTAATGCCTCCTCCTCGAGTTGAGGTAGCAACCTGCGCTTTGGGTAAGTTTTGGTTGCACGCTCGAGTCCGTATTCCTCGGCTACCAGGACCTCAGTCCATCTATCAATTAGCAGATATTGATCAGCTTGAAGGTGTTGCTGCTTTTTCTTCAGGCTTTTTGCAGTGGCTATAAGCCGGCGCTTGAAGCGATCCTGCTCGACGAGATCCTCAGGCACGATGAATTCTTCGTCGCCAAGGCTCACTTCTTCTTTGGAGAGGGGCATGTAAGTGTCATCCTCTGATTCTCCATCTGTTGCCTGTTCCTTAGGGCTAGCTTGCCCATCCTCCTGATAGGCCTGCTCGAAGCTTGGCGGGGCGGGATTGTTGTCGTCTTCGACACCATCTATAGCGTTATTGTCTCTTGTGCTGGTATAGCTGTTTTTGCTATGGCGAGGCTTAGAGCGTCGCCGATGACGCCGGTGCTTGGATTGCTTCTCAAATGGATTATTCTCTGTTGCCTCGTTTCCATCGCTTTCTTTGGGGGTGTCCACCATGTCTATATCATGTGATGAGGTGGCTGTCCAGCGCCCTGTGGGCGGTGGTTCCTGTTCCTCTCCGGCATCGTCGTCCATACCATCGATGTCTTCGGATTCAAAGTCAAGCATGTCGGTTAAGTCATCGACAGTGGCTATTAAGTGGGTGGTGGGTGGGGAACAAATATCTTCGTCATCCGCTTCCCACTCAAGTCGGACATTGTTCTGCCAAGAGTCCCCTGACAGAGAGAGAGACCTTAATGAATTTAGCACGTCGCCCAAGGGCGAGTGCTGAAAGATATCCGCGGAGGTAAACTCCATGATCGTGCCCAATCAGATTCGATAGGCACGGACGCACGTGATTCGGAGCCTATGGCCGGAGACGAGTCCGAGGGTCCGATTATACAGGCCTCATCAGAGGCGAGGTCTGTGTTGGCTCAATCATTGATGTTGTGCGGCCTCCGTGGCGGGGTCCATCCACCCGTCCTCGGATGGCACGATCTGCTCCGGATCAAGGGCCGGGGCAGCCGCATGTGTGATCTTCTAAACACCGTCCGATGGCAGATCTTAATC
Source organism: Triticum dicoccoides (assembly GCF_002162155.2). NCBI lineage: Eukaryota > Viridiplantae > Streptophyta > Magnoliopsida > Poales > Poaceae > Triticum > Triticum dicoccoides. The sequence goes on from NC_041393.1 coordinate 269,486,283, forward strand.
GTGACTATTCGGCGCTCCTCACATGGACTCGAATCCGTCGAAGATCAAATCTCCGCAGATTTCGGCAGTGTAGTTCATGTTTCCAAACCTGGCCTGATGACCAGGGGCGTAGCTATCGATCTGCTCCAGATGGCCAAGCGAGTTGGCACGCAGTGCGAAGCCTTCGAATATGAAGATCTGTCCGGGGAGGAAAACCTCACCCTGGATCGCATCGTTGTAGATGATTGAAGGAGCCATCCAGCCTTATCGTGACGGCACATTGGAACTCTCAATGAAAGCACCAATGTCGGTGTCAAAACCAGCGGATCTCGGGTAGGGGGTCCCGAACTGTGCGTCTAAGGCTAATGGTAATAGGAGGTGTGGAACACAATGTTTACCCAGGTTCGGTCCCTCTGGATGGAGGTAATACCCTACTTCTTGCTTGATTGATCTTGATGATATGAGTATTACAAGAGTTTATCTACCACGAGATCGTAGAGGCTAAACCCTAGAAGCTAGCCTATGATTATGATTGTTGTTGGTCCTACGGACTAAACCCTCAGGTTTATATAGACACCGGAGGGGCTAGGGTTACACAGAGTCGGTTACAGGGAATGAGATCTATGTATCCGAATTGCCAAGCTTGCCTTCCACGCAAAGGAGAGTCCCACCCGGACACGGGACGAAGTGTTCAATCTTGTATCTTCATAGTCCACAGTCCGACCAAAGTATACAGTCCGGCTGTCCGAGGACCCCCAATCCAGGACTCCCCTAGTAGGCTCTAGGGCCTTGTCCTCAAATTGAGGTAACAACTTGCACTTTGGGTAATTTTTGGTTGGGTGCTCGAGCCCATATTCCTCGGTTGCCAGGACCTCGGTCCATCTATCAGTTAGCAGATCTTGATCATCTTGAAGCTGCTGCTATTTTTTCTTCAGGCGTTTTGCAGTGGCTATAAGCCGGCGCTTGAAGCGCTCCTACTCGACGGGGTCCTCAGGCACGATGAATTCTTTGTCGCCGAGGCTCACCTCATCTTCGGAGAGGGGCATGTAATTACCATCCTCTGAGTCTCCGTCCATTGCCTGTTTATCAAGGCTAACTTTCCCGTCCTCCTGTCCAGCTTGCTCGAAGCTTGGCTGGGCGGGATTGTTTTCGTCTTCAGCACCATCCGGAGTGCTATTTTCTCTTGTGCCGGTATCACCATTTTTGCTATGGCGGGGCATAGAGCGGCGCCGTCGGCGCTTAGATT
>NC_041393.1:269487946-269551065 GCF_002162155.2 Triticum dicoccoides
CATCGCCATTGCTTTCTTTGGGCGTGTCCACCATATATATATCATATGATGAGGTGGCTGTCTAGCGCCCTGTGGGCGGTGGTTCCTGTTCTTCTCCTACATCGCCGTCAAGACCGTTGATGTCTTTGGAGTCGAAATCAAGCATGTCGGTTAAGTCGTCGACAGTGGCTATTAAGTGGGTGGTGGGTGGGGAACGAATTTCTTCGTCATCCACTTCCCACTCAAGACGGACATAGTTCGGCCAAGAGTCTCCAGACCGGGAGAGAGACTTTAATGAAGTTTTCACATCGCGCAAGGGAGAGTGCTGAAAGATATCCACGGAGGTAAACTCCATGATCGGTGCCCAATAAGATTCGGTAGGCACGGATGCACGCAGTTCGGAGCCTATGGCCAGAGACGAGTCCGAGGGTCCGATGGCACAGACCTCACTGGAGGCAAAGTCTGTGTTCGGCTTTAACACCGCTGAGTGTGCGGCCTCCATGGCAGGGTCCATCCACCCGTCCTCGGATGGCACGATCTGCTCCAGATTAAGAGCCGTGGCAACCGCAGGTGTGATCTCCCGAACACCATCCGATGACAGATCTAGGTCATGCTCCTTGTGACTATTCGGCGCACCTATCATGGGCTCGAATATGTCGAAGATCAAGTCTCCGCGGATGCCAGCGGTGTAGTTCAGGCTTCCATACCTGACCTGATGGACAGGGGTGTAGCTATCGATCTGCTCCAGATGGCCAAGCGAGTTGGCCCGCAGTGCGAAGCCGCCAAATACGAAGATCTATCCGGGAGGAAAACCTCACCCTGGATCGCATCGTTGTATATGATTGAAGGAGCCATCAAGCCTTACCGTGACGACACAGTGGAACTCTCAATGAAAGCACCATGTCGGTGTCAAAACCGGGGGATCTCGGGTAGGGGGTCCCGAACTGTGCGTCTAAGGCTAATGGTAACAGGAGGCGGGGGACACAATGTTTACCCAGGTTCTGGCCCTCTCGATGGAGGTAATACCCTACTTCCCGATTGATTGATCTTGATGATATGAGTATTACAAGAGTTGATCTACCACGAGATCGTAGAGGCTAAACCCTAGAAGCTAGCCTATGATTATGATTGTTGTTGTCCTACGGACTAAACCCTCTGGTTTATATGGGCACCGGAGGGGGCTAGGGTTACACAGAGTCGGTTACAAAGAAGGAGATCTACATATCTGAATTGCCAAGCTTGATTTCCATGCATAGGAGAGTCCGACCCGGACACGGGACAAAGTCTTCAATCTTGTATCTTCATAGTCCAACAGTCCGGCCAAAATATATAGTCCGGCTGTCCGAGGACCCCCTAATCTAGGACTCCCTCACCTGGCCCTCGAGGCATTGTCTGAAGCCCTTGCGGCCGAAGTGTTAACCGCACTACGCTCCACGGTGGATAGGGACGATGTAATCCTGGACAAGCGACCCAAATCCACCTCCTTTAAACCAGTAGATGAAATAGTCAATTTTCAAGTTCACCCGATGGACCCCAAGAAGACAGCATCCATTGGAGCACAGCTGGACCCAACGGTTGGCACCGCACTGCGAGTGTTCCTACGTGAAAACTAGGACATATTCGCCTGGCACCCTTCTGATATGCCAGGGATCCCACGCAGGCTGGCCGAACACGGCCAAAACATACTGAAGGTATACAAACTAGTCAAGCAAACACTACGGCACTTTTCCGAACCCAAACGACAAGCTATGGGGGAGGAGCTAGCCAAGTTACTTGAGGCCGTATTCATCAGAGAAATAAAACACCCAGACTGGCTAGCAAACCTGGAGATGGTACCAAAGAAGGATAAATCCTGGTGCCTATGTGTCGATTTCAAAGACCTCAGCAAGGCCTGCCCTGAGGATCCCTTCCCCCTCCCCCGCATCGATTAGATTATCGCTGCTACTGCAGGACACGACTCACTATGTTTCCTCGACGCATACTCTAGATACCATCAAATCAGGATGAAGGAGTCCGATCAAGCTGCAACAGCATTTATTACCCCATACGGTCTGTTCTGCTTCAACACTATGCCCTACGGGCTCAAAAACATGCGCGCCACCTATCAATGCATGATTCAAACATGCCTGGAGAAACAGATCGGCAAGATAGTTGAAGCGTATGTAGATGACGTCATCATCAAAACTAGGCACGTCGAGTCATTAATAGAAGATCTGCGTCTCAAATTCGACAACCTCCATCTGTATGACATCAAGTTCAATCCGGAAAAGTGTGTTTTTGGCGTTCCCGCTGGAAAACTGCTGGGCTTCATTGTTTCCAATAGAGGAATTGAGGCGAACCCAGCTAAAATCCGAGCTTTGTCACCATTGGCTACGCCAACAGACCTTAAACAAGTCCAAAAACTAGCCGGATGTGTGGAAGCTTTAAGCCGCTTTATCTCCAGATTAGGAGAAAAAGCATTGCCACTTTATCGCCTTCTCCGACGCACCGAACACTTCGAGTGGACGGACGCGGCAACGGCCAGACTGGAAGAAATAAAGGCTCTTTTAGCGAGCAACCAAATCCTGGCCGCACCGAACGTCAGCGAACTCATGTTATTATACATATCAGCAACACACCAAGTCGTAATTGCGGTGCTCATCATTGAACGAGAAGAGGACGGACATAAATTCCCGCTTCAGAAGCCGGTATACTATGTATCCACTGTCCTCACACCATGCAAATCCTGCTACCCTCATTACCAAAAAAAATAGCATACGCGGTCTTCATGGCATCCCGGAAGCTACGACACTACTTTCAAGAGTGCTCAATCATGGTGGCCTCCAAAGTACCACTCAATGACATAATAAACAGCCGCGATGCCATGGGCCGGACTGCCAAGTGGGCCATTGAGCTCCTCCCATTCGACATAACATACAGACCGCATCGGGCCATTAAATCCCAAGTACTGGCCGACTTTGTCGCCAAATGGATAGAGGCTAAACTCCCTAAAGAGTACGGCACATATTCCAACTGGGTCATGCACTTCGATGGTTCCAAAATGCTGGTGGGCCTAGGAGCGGGTGTTGTCCTAACATCCCCCACTGGAGATACATGTCAATACATACTCCAAATATTATACACAAACTCCAACAATGCAGCCGAATACGAGGCCTTATTGCATGGTCTTCGGATGGCTGTCTCCATGGGCATATAATGCCTAGAAGTGCGCAGAGATTCAAAACTCGCAATATCTCAAATAAATGGAGATTTCGATGCCGAAGATCCAAAGATGGCGGCTTACCGCAACGCCGTTCTCAAAATGTCGGCTTGGTTTGAGGGGCTCGAGTTTCATCATGTGGCTCGAGAAAGTAATCAAGCGGCGGATGTCGTTGCTCGCATCGGCGCTAAGCGTGACCCCGTCCCACCTAACATCTTTCTAGAAAGGCTCTTCAAGCCATCCATGGTGTGGCAAGGGGAGAGCGGCAATACCAGTTCGGATCTGACAATAACCACAGATTCCGAACACACCGATATCATCTGGGGCTCAGCCACCGAAATAACACCGTCGGCGCATCTTATCATGGCAGTGTTTTCCCCATGGAACAAACCCTTCTTGGCCTACCTTAATAGGCGAGAACTCCCTGAGGATCAGAACGCGGCGCGCCGCATTGTCCGGCGCTCGAAAGCCTACAAGGTTCACGACGGAGAACTCTGCAAGAAAAGCGCTACCGGAGTACTTCAAAGATGTATCTCCGAGGAAGAGGGGCGACATCTATTGGCTGAAATTCATGCCGGTCTCGGTGGTCACCATGCCGCGGCTCGGGCCCTTGTAAGCAAGGCCTTCCATACAGGTTTCTATTGGTCGACGGCCCGAGAAGATGCACAGGACATTGTCCAACATTGCGTCGGATGCCAACTTTTCGCCAACCAAAGCCATATGCCACCCACCGCTCTACAAACAATCCCCATCACTTGTCCTTTCGTGGTCTGGGGTCTTGATATGGTCGGACCCCTTAAAGGAGGAAGCCATAAGAAAAAAATATATGTTGGTCATGGTGGATAAATTCACTAAGTGGATAGTGGCCAAACCAGTTAAAACGGCCGAGGCCGGACCAGTGATAGACTTTATATTTGGTGTTGTGCACCATTATGGCATTGCACACAGCATTATCACCAATAACGACTACAATTTCATAGCCAATGAGGTGAAAACTTGGTGTGCTAATCTGGGCATTAAGCTCGATTACGCCTCCGTCTATCACCCGCAAAAAATGGTCAAGTAGAACAAGCCAATGGTCTTATTATGAGCGGCATTAAGCCTAGACTAGTGCGGTCTTTGAAAGAATCAGACAAGCACTAGGTTGAGTTGCTCGACTCCGTACTCTAGGGGCTGCGGACCACGCCCAATCGCACTACCGGATACACACCTTTCTTCATGGTGTATGGCGCAGAGGTTGTGTTACCCTTCGACATTATTCATGACTCACCTCGAGTGCGCATGTATGAAGAGAGAGAGGCCGAGCTTGATCGGTAGGACAGCTTAGATTCCCTGGAGGAGGAGCAGGACGTCGCAAAAGCCTATTCCGCATTTTATCAACAATAGGCTCGCGGATATCAAAGCATACGGGCCAAGACTTATAATGTTGGCGAACTCGTTCTACGCTTGCCGGAGAAGAAAAAGGACAAACTCAAGCCAAAGTGGGAAGGTCCCTTCATCATCGACGAAGTTCTCACTGGAGGAGCATACCGCCTGCTTTATGCATCAGACAATCACCTAGAGCCGCGGCCAGTCTCCGAAGATTCTATGCCTAGCGTCGAACTCTTCATTCGTGTCCTTCCCCCTTTTTCCATTATTTATTTATTTTTTCCCTCTCTTTTTCCTTTTTCTTTTTTTAGCCTTAAAGCTCTTTGTGCGGCTAAACCGTGCACCTATGACGCACACATCCTCAAATATGTGCGTCCATTATACCTGGGGGCTTCTTGTACAGAAACTTACTATTATTATTTTCCGGGCATTAAGCTCACTACACATGTGTCTTTCTGCCATATGTACCTTTTCTTCGCCATTATATGCATCGATGTGACTTAAGTTTTGGCCAAGCTGGGTTGCCTGGCTCTAGTGCTTATATCCTACGTTCCCGTTAGTTCGGCTAGGGCATAAAGGGAGCACCTTTTCGATTGTTACTGCCGAGTCATCCGGATGTGTACCACAGAAATGGGTGAAGCCAAAAGCTAGCATTCTTAAGGGAATATTCGGTCGTCGGACTAAAGATGTTTTTTACTCGTTACACTATGAAACCCCAGATGTTAAATATGCTGCGATTTTTCAATCACAGTTCGTACATGCACGTTAACACATGCTCACCCAGGGAAAGGAACCCTTACGGAACTATTCTCTCTGCAAGATGTTTCTTACAATCACAATGTAATATAACATAGCTAGCCGGATACTTGTCTATTCAAGCAACTATGACCCCTACGCCTAGTTTCCACGCATACCCCGACCTATATTACCGAGCAGGTATTCGGAAACACTCCGCACCTTCGGGTCCAGAGGTTCAAGCGAAAAGGTCCGCCATGACAATCGTCTTATAATCCGGCTAGGGACAAATTTGTCAATTGAAGTACATAGTCACTTGGACTCAAAAACTTCCTCCTCTATGCCATCTAACAGGCTATCTAGCTTACAATCCTGTTGGGAATACTTGGCAGCTACTTCTACCTGGTCATATACCAAACTAACAGGAGTTTCTTTTCCATCTGACCCTAAAGGTCTGACCCGGGCCATATGATTCAGATCAAGCTTGGTGTACCGTGTTTTCACCATGGCCCAGAACTCTCGCGAACCTTCCCGGCAGGCCGATATCTTCCATAATCTGAAACGCCGCCGCACTCCCTTAAATAGCTTTACAAGCTCCTCCATACTTCCTCTAGGGGAGTCGGATGGCCATAAGGCCTTGGCAACACTCGGCATCGCCTACCGAGCTTGCTCGTGCATTTGTGACAACTCTTATAGCAGATCGCTCAAAGATCCGGACACCTCTTCTTCGGGATGGCCCGTCAGCACACCTACAAACATTATTCTGCCAGTTCCTTCCCTCGTAGAATTACGCAAAGGTAAGTTTGAACACATACTAAATACTCCGCCTCACAACCTCTTATTTTCCTTCACGGAGTCGGCCAGCTGGGCCCGCACATCTTTCAGTTCTTCGTCCAGCTGGGTGTGGGAATCGTGGAGTTTGTTTTTCTCCTCCCTAACCCGTGTTAGTATATGCTCGCCCACGGCCAATTGCCTTTTGGCTTCTAGTTCAGCTGCTTGTGCAACTTCCAGTGCCTTTCCCAGACGATCTGATGATCCTGCCATAAGATATGCAACCGTGTTAGTATTGTTAGTGTATATTCATGTTTTTCTCTTGATGGAGGGACACATTACCAGGCGATGCCTTCTTGGATTTCTCTAGCTCGGCTGTCGCAGAAGCTAGCTGGGTCCGACACTTTTCCAGCTCTTGAGACAATTGATTGTTCTTCTCCGTAAGCACCTGGTTTTGCAATGATCCTTAAATCAGCTGAATCAACTACTTCAAGTCTCGGGGGCTACTGGTATATAATGTGAGCTTACCCGCATAACTTTCAAATATTGGTGTGTGGCTCTGGCAAGCCCATCACAAGCAGCTCGGATGTATGCATCACCCGAGTTGTAGGCATTAAAGGCCTCTGTGGTAAAGTCGGGGTCGCGGGGAGCGGCCCTCCGGCGCCGATGATTCATAGCGCTCTCCACTTCCGAGTTTGTGACATACACATCATCTGAATCCTCTATCAAAGGACAATCCGGCAGCACTCTCGTCGTTACGGTAGGGTCTGGAACCTGGCCATTGGGAGTGTGACTGGCACGACTCCTTTACATAGTCCGGCGAACACTTTCCCTAATAAGACACAAACGGATAATGTCACAGTTGGATGTGATTGCCAAAAGGGCATATTTACAAAGCCAAACCTCTTTGATGACAGCTCTAGTGTGTCTTCGCTTGCGTTCCTCTTTGAAAGCTTGCTTGGTCCGGGCGCCTCTCTCTTTGGAGTCACCTCTGGTGCAGGATGGTGCGCCGAGCGCCTCCCCTTTGGAGCACGAGATAGTGCGGTGGGTGAGGCAGAATGAGGAGGTTCTTTCAAAGGAGATGTCTCCTGATTACTTACGTGTGAGATAGGGATAAGACTGGGATAGTCGGCGGTGATGGCCACTTCCATGTCGTCATTGCTTGCCTGGTAGAACACCCCATCCTAGAGCTCCACGAATATATCTGGATCCTCTTTAAATCAGGGTCAAGGTCCCGGTTGTGATCCTCTGGCTGTGGCGCGGGGATGTGTAGCCCCTTGGTGATCTTCCGCCATTCCTATTACAAATGGATGGATTAATATCCATTGAAAGTAACTTAGGGAGTAACATGAGTAGAGTAATGGGATTGGAACTCACCCAACTGGGAGGATTGTACATAGAAAATCCATCTCGGCGCTTAATACGAGTTAACTCATCTTTCTCCCCTTTGTATAGTTCGGCCAGTATTTTGGCCAAAGCGGCGGGGGTGTCCGGACCCTTCCGACCATAGTGGGAGGCGTCATCTTCCCCATTATAGTGCCACATGGGAAACCTTCTATATTGGAGTGGTTGAACCCCTCGCACTATGGAAGTCGCCACTACCTCAACTATTGATAATCCAGACTGAGCGAGCATCTTTATCATGCTCATTAATTGACTGACTTCTGCGCTATCTTCCTCCTCGAGGCTCTGGGGGTGCCAGCTGTGGCATTTCTTCAACGGGATACTTGAAAATTCTGGAAGACCCATTCGGACTGGGTCGGGAAGAGCGGCGTCCTTGATGTAGAACCATTCGAAAGGCCACTCTTCAGATTCCTTCTTTGGCATGTCGGACAGGTATCTGGTCCCGACGATACGCCATACCTCGGCTCCGCCCACTTCGAATATTGACCCCCCTTGGCTACAAGGGACAAGGCATAATGGTTTCCTCCATAAATCAAAATGGGCCTCGTAACCCAGGAATAACTCACAAAGAGCAACGTAACCCGCAATGTGCAGGATGGAGGCAGGAGTGAAATTGTGCAGTTGGAGGCCATAATGCTCCAGAAGACCTCAGAGGAACGGGTGGATTGGAAACCGAACGCCTCCCTACAAATAGGGAACAAAGCACACTCGTCCCCCCTGGATGGATTGGGGCGATTCTCCGCCTGAGCCCTGTCGTTGAAGGAAATCAATCCTGCTCGAACAGGGACTAGATCTGCGGGGGGAAGAAATTCCTGTGTTTGCAGCTTCACTAGGTGATTGTGGGATATGGAGCACTTCTCCCAATCGCCTTTTCCGGGACCGTGCGGATGGGAGGAAGAGTTGGGAGCACTAGCCATGTTGAAATGGTTTTCTCCTGGCAAGCTCTGAGGATTCCTCGTTTGGTATGGAATGGATGTGAAGATCCCAATCTCTTTAAATAGACGCCCTTCTTACATGGTCAGGGTGATATGTGCAAAAATACCCTGACCTCTTGTATTCGCTCGACACATGGAAGATAAAGTCATGAAGGTGCGGAAGCCGATGGGCGCGGCATTAAATGGAAAGCCGAATATATCTCTTTAAGTCAGGTACTTTGAAGTCATCGGAGGAGGAACCCGCCTTGCAATGCCGAAGAAAATATGCGTGCTGGACACATCATCATTGAAAGACTAGTTTGGGGCCTGCTGAGGGAGTCCTGGATTAAGGGGTCCTCGGTAGTCTGGACTGTTGACATGGGTCGGACTGATGGGCTATGAAGATACAAGACAGAAGACTTCTTCCCATGTCTGGATGGGACTCTCCTTTGCGTGGATGGCATACTTGGCGTTCGAATATGTAGATTCCTTTCTCTGTAACCAAATCTGTACAACCCTAGTCCCCTCCGATGTTTATATAAACCAGGGGGTTTAGTCTGTAGAGGCAATCATAATTATATAGGCTAGACTTCTAGGGTTTTAGCCATTACGATCTCGTGGTAGATCAACTCTTGTAATACTCATATTCATCAAGATCAATCAAGAAGGAAGTAGGGTATTACCTCCATAGAGAGGGCCCGAACTTGGTTAAACATCGTGTCCCCCGCCTCCTGTTACCATAGACCTTAGACGCACAGTTTGGGACCCCCTACCCGAGATCCGCCGGTTTTGACACTGACACCCGGCACTCCACGAGTTTGTCCTCGGTAGGCTCGAGGCTGCGGCAGGTCTCGAGTCCAAGTTCGGCGGCCCCGAGCACAAGCCGGGCTCCCCTCCAGCTTCACCGGGGCATGGCAGCGAGACGACCCACCACCACCCTCGATCCGAGCTCGATGGCGGAGAGGCTGGTCATAGCCGCCGCTGCTCGAGCTCTCATCCAAGGAAGAGCTACCGCTGCGGGAGGAGGAGTGGACGTTGTCAAGGCTAAGTTCACCCTCGTTACCGGCGCGGCTGGTGTCAAGGCCAAGCTAGTCGTTGCTGCCGTCTTCTAGGCATCACCCCACGCGGCGGACGTCCTCCCTGAACACCCTCACGAAGAGGGTTGCCAGGCCGTCGTACTTTAAGTGGAGGGTGCACCTCCCGCTCAGGCCTCATGCGCAGGCGAATGTCTGCCAGCCGCACCTCAGTCCCCACCCACAAGGCCCTGCTGCAGCAGCCGTCATCATGTAGCCAGAAGTCATCGAGCCCCGAGGACGGCAACTCGTCAGAGAAGAAGCACGGAAGCCAAAACGAGGTGTCAGCGAGCCTCTCTGACCACACCAAAAACTCCGGGAGCACGTCCAGCAAAGAGAAGCGCGGTCGAGGAGGGCAAGCAACCACAGCACGCCTTCCCTCATCATGGGGGCTGCCCCGGGACTGGTGGCCGCTTCCGCGAGAAGAAGTACCACCTCTAGCACCAAGGGACACGCCGGCCCCTGAAGAAACGCGCTTGTGCCCCCTGGGAGCTACCACCGGGGTCGCGACGTACTTGTGGGGACGGTCGCAGCCCCTCTTGGGTGGTGGAGAAGCTGGCCCCTCCTTGGGGGCCTTCCCCTTCTCAGCAGTCGAGAACCTCCTTGTCAGCGCCATGGGTACTACAACAAGATGGAGAAGAAAGGCGGCGAGCAGAGAGAAGACGGAGGAAGAGATGTGCGAGGGGGGCTCTGCCCCTCCCCGCATTTATAGCTGGAGGTAGATCAACCACCAGCCTCCACAATCTCGCGCAATGATGATCTTCTGCATGCAGCATTGACTCGTCAAGTCAAATGGTTGTCGAGGAAACATGAGGAAGTGGAGACGCCCACGTCCCATCAATCGCCACGCATCATCCAAGGCCGCAGGCGTTTAGGGACCACGGTGCATGATGTCTACTATGGAACCTTCTTCTTGTAGACGTTATTGGGCCTCCAAGTGTAGAGGTTTGTAGGACAGTAGCAAATTTCCCTCAAGTGGATGACCTAAGGTTTATCAATCCGTGGGAGGCATAGGATGAAGATGGTCTCTCTCAAACAACCCTTCAACCAAATAACAAAGAGTCTCTTGTGTCCCCAACACACCCAATACAATGGTAAATTGTATAGGTGCACTAGTTCGGCGAGGAGATGGTGATACAAGTGTAATATGGATGGTAGATATAGGTTTTTGTAATCTAAAAATATAAAAACAGCAAGGTAACTAATGATAAAAGTGAGGGTAAACGGTATTGCGATGCTAGGAAACAAGGCCTAGGGATCATACTTTCACTAGTGCAAGTTCTCTCAACAATAATAACATAATTGGATCATATAACTATCCCTCAACATGCAACAAAGAGTCACTCCAAAGTCACTAATAGCGGAGAACAAACGAAGAGATTATTGTAGGGTATGAAACCACCTCAAAGTTATTCTTTCTGATCGATCTATCCCAGAATCCGTAGTAGAATAACATGAACCTATTATTTCTGTTTGATCTATCATAGAGTTTGTACTAGAATAACACCTTAAGACACAAATCAACCAAAACCCTAATGTCACCTAGATACTCCAATGTCACCTAATATATCTGTGGGTATGATTACACGATATGCATCACACAATCTCAGATTCATCTATTCAACCAACACAAAGTACTTCAAAGAGTGCCCGAAAGTTTCTACCGGAGAGTCAAGACAAAAACGTGTGCCAACCCCTATGCATAAGTTCGCAAGGTCACCCAACCCGCAAGTTGATCACCAAAACATACATCAAGTAGATCACGTGAATATCCCATTGTCACCACAGATAAGCACATGCAAGACATACATCAAGTGTTCCCAAATCCTTAAAGACTTAATCCGATAAGATAACTTCAAAGGGAAAACTAATTCCATTACAAGAGAGTAGAGGGGGAGAAATAGAGCTCGTGATACATCAAGATCGTGCTAAATCAAGAACACGAGAGATCGAGAGATCAAACACATAGCTACTGGTACATACCCTCAGCCCCGAGGGTGAACTACTCCCTCCTCATCATGGAGAGCGCCGGGATGATGAAGATGGCCACCGGTGAGGGATCCCCCCTCCGGCAGGGTGCCGGAACAGGGTCCCGATTGGTTTTGGTGGCTACAGAGGCTTGCGGCAGCGGAACTCCCGATCTAGGTTATTTTCCGGAGGTTTCAGTATTTATAGGAATTTTTGGCGTCGGGAACAAGTTAGGGAGGTCTCCGGGCTGTCCACGAGACAGGGGGACGTGCCCCCTCCCTCGTGGGCAGCCCAGGACTCTTCTGGACGAACTCTTTCACTCCACGGGCTTCTTTTGGTCCATGAAAAATCATCAAAAATTGGCACGTCAATTGGACTCCATTTGGTATTCCTTTTCTGTAAAACTCAAGAACAAGGAGAAAACAGACACTAGCACTAGGCTCTAGGTTAATAGATTAGTCCCAAAAATCATATAAAATAGCATATAAATGCATATAAAACATCCTAGATGGATAATATAATAGCATGGAACAATCAAAGTTATAGATACGTTGGAGACGTATCAGCATCCCCAAGCTTATTCCTGCTCGTCCTCGAGTAGGTAAATGATAAAGACAGAATTTTTGATGTGGAATGCTATCTAACATGATTATCAATGTAATTCTCTTTATTGTGGCATGAATGTTCAGATCCAAAAGATTCAAGATAAATGTTTAATATTGACATAAAAATAGTAATACTTCAAGCATGCTAACCAAGCAGTTTATGTCTTATCAAAATAACATAGCCAAAGAAAGCTTATCCCTACAAAATCATATAGTTTGTCCATGCTTCATTTTCATCACACAAAATGCTCCCATCATGCACAACCCCGGATTCAGCCAAGCAATTGGTTCATACTTTTTAACGTGCTTCAGCCTTTTCAACCATCATGCAATACATGAGCGTAAGCCATGGACATAACACTATGGGTGGAGTAGAGTATCATGATAGGGATTATGTGAGAAAACAAAAAGGATAAAGTCTCACATTGTCATGTCTAATCAACAAGCTATGGAGATGCCCATTAATTGATGTCAATACGAGGAGTAGGGATTGCCATGCAACGGATGCACTAGAGCTATAAATGTATGAAAGCTCATCAAAAAGAAACTAAGTGGGTAAGCATCCAACTTTCCTGCTCACGAAGACCTAGGGCATTTTGAGGAAGCCCATCATTGGAATATACAAGCCAAGTTCTATAATGAAAAATTCCCACTAGTATATGAAAGTGACAAAATAAGAAACTCTCTATCATGAAGATCATGGTGCTATTTTGAAGCACAAGTGTGGAAAAAGGATTGTAACATTGTCCCTTCTCTCTTTTTCTCTCATTTTTTTATTTGGGCTTCTTTGGCGTCTTTTTTTATTTTTTTAATTTTATCTCTCTTCTTTTTCTTCCGGAGTCTCATCCCGACTTGTGGGGGAATCATAGTCTCCATCATCCTTTACTCACATGGGACAATGCTCTAATAGTGGAAATCATCACACTTCTATTTATTTACGACTCAAGAATTACAACTCAATGCTTAGGACAAAATATGACTCTATGTGAATGCCTCCGGCGGTGTACCGGGATATGCAATGAATCAAGAGCGACATGTATGAAAGAATTATAAAGGTGGCTTTGCCACAAATACAATGTCAAATACATGCTCATGCAAAGCAATATGACAATGATGGAGCGTGTCATAATAAACGGAACGGTGGAAAGTTGCATGGCAATATATCTCAGAATGTCTATGGAAATGCCATAATAGGTAGGTATGGTGGCTGTTTTGAGGAAGATATAAGGAGGTTTATGTGTGATAGAGTGTATCGTATCACGGGGGTTGGATGCACCGACGAAGTTTGCACCAACTCTCAAGGTGAGAAAGGGCAATGCACGGTACCGCAGAGGCTAGCAAATTGCGGAAGGGTAAGAGTGTGTATAATCCATGGACTCACATTAGTCATAAAGAACTCATATACTTATAGCAAAAGTTTATTAGCCCTCAAAGCTATGCATGCTCCTAGGGGAAGGGTTGGTAGGACTTAACTATTGCGCTATCAGACCTCCACTCATAAGGAAGGCAATCAAAGAACACCCCATGCTTCAAATTTGTCACACAACGTTCACCATACGTGCATGCTACGGGACTTGCCAACATTAACACAAGTATTTCTCAATTTCATAATTACCCAACTAGCATGACTCTGACATTACCACCTTTATATCTCAAAACAATTATCAAGTATCAAATTTATCATAGTGTTTTTATTTTACCCAACTTACATGTCCATCATATTAGGACTAATTTTATAACCAAAGAAAATTACCATGCTTTTCTAAAAGACTCTCAAAATAATATAAGTGAAGCATGAGAGAGCAATAATTTCTACAAAATAAAACCACCACTGTGCTCCAAAAAGGTATAAGCGAAGCACTAGAGCAAAATTATCTAGCTCAAAAGATATAAGTGAAGCACATAGAGTATTCTAATAAATTCCGATTCATGTGTGTCTCTACCAAAAGGTGTGCACAGCAAGGATGATTGTGATAAACTAAAAAGAAAAGACTCAAATCATACAAGATGCTCCAAGCAAAACACATATCATGTGGTGAGTAAAAATATAGCTCCAAGTAAAGTTACCGATGAACGAAGACGAAAGAGAGGATGCCATCCGGGGCATCCCCAAGCTTAGGCTCCTGGTTGTCCTTCAATATTACCTTGGGGTGCCTTAGGCATCCCTAATCTTAGGCTCTTGACACTCCTTATTCAATAGTCCATCAAATCTTTACCCAAAACTTGAAAACTTCACAACACAAAACTCAACAGAAAACTCGTAAGCTCCGTTAGTATAAGAAAATAAATCACCACTTATGTACTGTTGTGAACTCATTCTAAATTCATATTGGTGTAATATATACTGTATTACAACTCCTCTATAGTTCATACCCTTCGATACTACTCATAGATTCATCAAAATAAGCAAACAACACATAGAAAACATAATCTATCAAAAACAGAACAGTATGTAGTAATGTGTATCATTCGAATACTTATGTAACTCCAAAAATTCTGAAAACTTAGGAAGTCCTAAGAAATTTCTTTGTTAATCTTCTGAGAAAAGAATTAACTGAAAAGCATGTTCCTGTGATTTATGAAAATTATTTTCGTGCGTGCAAAAGTTTCTGTTTTTCAGCAAGATCAAATCAACTATTACCGTAAGCCATCCCAAAGGTCTTACTTGGCACTTTATTGAAACAAAAGCTACAAAACATGATTACTACAGTAGAATAATCATGTGAACACACAAAAACAGTAAGGGTAAATATTGGGTTGTCTCACAAAAAGTGCTTTTCTTTAATGCCTTTTTAGCTAGGCATGATGATTTCAATGATGCTCTCATAAAAGATAAGAATTGAAACATAATAGGAGCATCATGAAGTGTATGACTAGCACATTTAAGTCTAACCCACTTCCTATGCATAGGGATTTTCTGAGCTAACAATTTATGGGAACAAGAATCAACTAGCATAAGAAAGCAAAAGAAGCATAACTTCAAAATTTTAAGCACATAGAGAGGAAACTTGATATTATTGCAATTCCTACAAGCATATAGTCCTCCCTCATAATAATTTTCAGTAGCATCATGAATAATTTCAACAATATAATCATCACCTAAAGCATTATTTTCATGATCTACAAGCATAGAAATTTTATTACTCTCCACATAAACAAAATTCTTCTCATGAATAGTAGTGGGAGCAAACTCAAAAAAATAACTATCATGTGAGGCATAATCCAACTGAATATTATAATCAAGATGACAAGTCTCATGGTTATTATTGTTATTTATGGCATACATCTCATCACAATAATCATCATAAATAGGAGGCATGCTTTCATTATAATAAATTTTCTCATCAAAACTTGCGGGACAAAATATATCATATTCATCAAACATAGCATCCCCAAGCTTCGGCTTTGCATATCATTAGCATCATGGGTATTCAAAGAATTCATACTAACAACACTAAAATCATGCTCATCATTCACATATTTTATTCCAAGCATTCTATGTAATTCTTCTTCTAGTATTTGAGCACAATTTTCGGAATCCTTATTTTCACGAAAGACATTAAAAAGACGAAGCATATGAGGCACCCTCAATTCCATGTTTTTGTAATTTTCTTTTATAGACTAAACTAGTAATAAAACAAGAAACAAAAAGATTCGATTGCAAGATCTAAAGATAAACCTTCAAGCACTCACCTCCCTGGCAACGACGCCAGAAAAACGCTTGATGTCTACTACACAACCTTCTTCTTGTAGACGTTGTTGGGCCTCCAAGTGCAAAGGTTTGTAGGACAGTAGCAAATTTCCCTCAAGTGGATGACCTAAGATTTATCAATCTGTGGGAGGCGTAGGATGAATATGGTCTCTCTCAAACAATAGTGCAACCAAATAACAAAGAGTCTCTTGTGTCCCCAACACACCCAATACAATGGTAAATTGTATAGGTGCACTAGTTCGGCGAAGAGATGGTGATACAAGTGTAATATGGATGGCAGATGTAGGTTTTTGTAATCTGAAAATATAAAAACAGCAAGGTAACTAATGATAAAAGTGAGCGTAAACGGTATTGCAATGCTAGGAAACAAGGCCTAGGGTTCATACTTTCACTAGTGCAAATTCTCTCAACAATAATAAGAAAATTGGATCATATAACTATCCCTCAACATGCAACAAAGAGTCACTCCAAAGTCATTAATAGTAGAGAACAAACGAAAAGATTATTGTAGGGTACGAAACCACCTCAAAGTTATCCTTTCTGATTGATCTATTCAGGAGTCCGTAGTAAAATAATATGAAGCTATTATTTTCGTTCGATCTATCATAGAGTTCGTACTAGAATAACACCTTAAGACACAAATCAACCAAAACCCTAACATCATCTAGATACTCCAATGTTAACTCAAGTATCCGTGGGTATGATTATACGATATGCATCACACAATCTCAGATTCATTTATTCAACCAACACAAAGGACTTCAAAGAGTGCCCGAAAGTTTCTACTGGAGAGTCAAGACGAAAATGTGTGCCAACCCCTATGCATAAGTTCGCAAGGTCACTGAACCCGCAAGTTGGTCCCCAAAACATACATCAAGTAGATCACGTGAATATCCCATTGTCACCACATATAAGCACATGCAAGACATACATCAAGTGTTCTCAAATCCTTAAAGACTCAATCCGATAAGATAACTTCAAAGGGAAAACTCAATCCATTACAAGAGAGTAGAGGGGGAGAAACATCATAAGATCCAACTATAATAGCAAAGCTCGCGATACATCAAGATCGTGACAAATCAAGAACACCAGAAAGAGATCAAACACATAGCTACTTGTACATACCCTCAGACCCGAAGGTGAACTACTCCCTCCTCGTCATGGAGAGCGCCGGGATGATGAAGATGGCCACCGGTGAGGGATCCCCCCTCTGGTAGGGTGCCAAAACAGGGTCCCGATTGGTTTTTGGTGGCTACAGAGGCTTGCGGCGGCTGAACTCCCGATCTAGGTTATTTTTCGGAGGTTTCAGTATTTATAGGAATTTTTGCCATCAGGAACAAGTCAGGGAGGTCTCCGGGCTGTCCACGAGACAGGGGGGCACGCCCGAGGGGGTGACCGCGCCCCCCACCCTCGTGGGTAGCCTGGCACTCTTCTGGCCCAACTGTTTCACACCAGGGGCTTCATTTGGTCCATAAAACATCATCAAAATTTGGCATGTCAATTGGACTCCGTTTGGTATTCATTTTCTGTAAAACTCAAAAACAAGGAGAAAACAGAAACTGGCACTGGGCTCTAGGTTGATAGGTTAGTCCCAAAAATCACATAAATAGCATATAAATGCATATAAAACATCCTAGATGGATAATATAATAGCATGGAACAATAAAAAATTATAGATACGTTGGAGACGTATCAGCGCTCCGCACTTGACCTTTGGTTTCCCCTAGAAGTCAAGTCCGAGCGCGCCTTGGGCCCGGGGGCTAGTGTCGGCGTTCTGGATACAGGGGTACCCAGACTTGCCTCCCTGTGTCCCACTGCGTGGCTCCATCAATGGCCTGGTACGGCCCAGCTTCAGCATGAACAACTCAAGACCCTCGCGAGGGGCCAAGCCTCACGAGGGGGACGATGCCAAGACCTCCAAGGGGGTTGGCCTCCTCAGGATGGCTCCCGAGGAGCGGAGACTTCTATGAAAGGTGCACCTCATGAGGCTTAGCTCACGTGAGCCAGACGATCAGGGCCAGGCGGGTGCCAGCGGGCACAGAGTACTAGTTTCCTCTTTGGTGCAAAGGAGGCAAGCAGCAGGCATGGAGTCCCGAGGAATCAGCCAAAGGTTTCCATTTTGGTGCAACAAGATCAAGACTGCTAGGACGGTAGAACAGAGGTCATCGCCGATCCCACCGCAGCGTCACGACCAGTGGCTTTTGCAAGCAAAGACCACTTTAGTCAGGATAGGATGTACTTCTTGTCCCCCTTCAAATCTGGCTATTGTCGGATCCCTTCCCGTCAACACTTGGGAAGAGGACCAAGGCCACTATAAATAGGACTTAGCCACCACCATAGAGAGAGGGACAGATCCAAACGGAGCGAACCATTCCTCCTTCACCATCTCTCTTGATCTCAAGAACACCTCACCTCTTAAGGCTATTCATCCACTGTACAAGTTCATCCTCAACCCCTCGAGGCAATCGACCACAAAGCTGGAGTAGGATATTACACCGTAAGGTGGCGCGAACCAGGATAAACTGTTGTGTCTCTCTGGCCCTTTGAGCTCGACGCGCTAGGCTGTGAGGATCGCGAGTAGGCAGGCTGGGTAGGTTGAGATCTCCGCACGCACCCCAGAGTTCGAACCTATCAAGGGTTTGCGGAACCAAAAATCCGACATTGGATGAACGGGATATCGTGGTAGTAGAGGCCGATGCTGTCGGATAGCGGGTTCCAGCAAAACCCTTAAGGTTTGAACTCTAGGGAGCGCGTGAAGATCTTCCCCCTACCGCTCCATGTCCCAACGCCTCGCTGCGAATCTAAGCTACACCATGAACAACACAAGGGACACAAGGTTTATACTGGTTCGGGCCACTGTTGTGGTGTAATACCCTAATCCAGTGTGTGGTGTGGTGGATTGGCTCAGGGGCTGATGATGAACACTACAAAGGGAGAACAACCTCGCGAGGGGTGTTCTTGTGGTGATGTGCTTGGGGAGGAATTGCTCTGTCTCTGTTGGTGCTAGGTGAGATCTAGATGCCCTCTACTGTGGTGGCTATCTCTATATATAGAGGCCTTGGTCCTCTTTCCAAATATTGAGCGGGAAGGGCGCCAACAACGGCCATTTTGAAGGGGAACATCTAGTACAAGTTATCCTGACTAAAGTTGGTCTTCGGCTGCCAAAGGCACTGGCGATGACGCTGTCTTGGGCTCCACGGTGACCTCCGTCCTACCGCTCTGCTGGTCTTGGTCTCGTTGCACCTAAATGGTAACCTTTGCTTGATGCCTCGGTACTCCATGCCTGCGGTTGCCCCCTTTGCACCAAAGAGGAAACAAGGAGACTGTGCAGGCCGGCGCCCACCTGGTGCCCGCCTGGCGCCCGCCTGGCCTCGACCGTCATGACTTGCATCACGAGAACCTCGCGAGGTGCCCTTGCCTTGATCTCTCCGCCTCCTCGCGAGCCCGCCTGGTGAGGCCGTTCCTGAGGAAGCCTTGCATCATCCGCCCCGCGACGCTTGGCCCCTCGCGAGGGTCTTGAGCTTGAGTTGATGAAGATGGGCCGTACTGGGCCACCCCTTGAGCCACGTCGTAGGCCGCAAGCAAGCAAGTCTGGTGACCCCCGTTCCCAGAATGCCGACAGATGCCGCTGGATGAACATGACCATGATTGAGGAGGTGGGGGTGGATGAATAGTAGCCGGTGGAGGGAGCCCGTGGAGGGCTGGTTGAACAAGACCCCGTGGAGGGGCTGGTTGAATAGTAGCTAGTGGAGGCTGGATGAACAGGACCCTGTGGAGGGTGGATGAACAGTAGCAGGTGGAGGCTGGAGGAAGTCGATGGTGGATGAAAAGTTGCTCGTGGAGTCCTGTTTTGCGGTACGTCACACCCCTCCTGATGAACAGGGGCACCATTTTGACTGTAGGAGGCTGAAAAGAAGTTCGTTTCCTCTGTTTTGCGGTACTCCAAACCCCTCCTGATCAACAGGACCCCGTTTTGACCGTAGGAGCTAGAACAGAAGTCCGTTTCCACCGTTTTGTGGTACGCCAACCCCTTCCCGATGAATAGGACACCGTTTCGATCGTACGCGGTCGAAAAGAAGGCCCGTTTCCTCCGTTTTGCGATCCACCAGGCCTCGTTTCGGCTGTTTTGTCCAAGCCGGTTGGCTCCCGATGAACACGACGCGTTCTGACCCAGTGGCTTCGCTCCCGATGAACAGGACGCATTCCGACCCAGTCACTTGTCTCTCGGTGAAGACGATGTTGTTTCCTCCGTTCCGACCCAGCCGGTTAGCTACCGATGAACAGGACGACGTCGCTGCCATATGTTGCCTCTCCATGTACACGAGCCCAGGCCATACGTATGCGTGAGTACGCGGTCGAGACCCCGCCCATATGTACGTACATAGCCGTATTTAATTTCTTGCGGCGTGGTTGTACGTATGTGTACATGATATATATAGACGGGACTGCATGACATGCTACGTCCGTGCCTCTACTATGACACGTGCATCTCCTTACTTGAACACGGTTCATCGCTGCAGAGAGACCGATCGACCCGTATGTACGTACACGATCGTGACCAGACAGAGAACCTGACGTACGGTTTGACCCAGTGGGTCCCAGCTATCAGGGAGGATAAGGAGGCATTTCCTTCTGTGCAAAGATATAGCTGGTGGGTCCCAGCTGTCAAGGAGGATAGGGAGGCACTTCCTTCCGTGCGAAGATATAGCTGGTGGGTCCCAACTGTCAGGGGGAAGAATCATTTTTTCCGTAATACGGACGCACTTCCTTGCGTACGAAGATGTAGCAGGTGGGTCCCAGCTGTCAGGGGAAAAAATGTTTTTTCAAGGCCCTTCCGGTAGGTCCCGTTGTCAGGTGGAGGAATCATTATTTTGCGCGTAATAAGGAGGCATTTCCTTGCTGCGGACGTGGGCCTCGCTATCAGCCTCTCCACATGCAATCCTCTTCCGATGGAAGGTGTTGCTTGACCATATTGACCACGCCGCGCTGAGAGCACCAAGGCGGTGGATGATGGCGAGGCCTAAGATAGGAACTGTCACATCCCCAGTTTAGGCCTTGCTTGTCTTTGCTTTAGCTTCCATGCATCATGTTTAAATTCTTTTGAAAACTTGAAATGGGGATGCTTAAACCCTAACACCAAATGAATTCAACTAGGGTCAAAATAAAATCTTTTTCTTTGAACTCAAAATGCCCTCTAAAAATGTTCAACATTTCTGGTTTGAGGTGGAAGCATCTACCAAAAATGGTTTATATTTTTGCAGGACATATTGGGCTCTGAATTAAATCATACTCTATTTGTATTTGGGCATTTAAATGCTATAAAATATTTCAAATGCCCAAATAATTTTGAAAATAAGTGTGGGCTATTGGAAATAATCTAAACAGAGCCCCTCATTATTTTCCAGGATTTTTAGAGATGCCTAAGTATTTTTAATAAAGCCACATAGTTACAGAAAACTAGAAAACAGAAAATAAAAGAGAAGGAGGGAACTTACCTGGCCGCAACCCACCTGGCAGCCCACCTGGCAGGCCCAGCACTATGCTGGCCCATGCCAGCCAGCTGCTTCGTCCTTGCCAGGCACAGAGGTGACACCGACGAGCGCGGGCTCGCCACGCCACCTCCCTCCTTGCCTGCCTCACCGAGGCGCCTCGAAGCCCTCCTTGGCGCTGCTCTGGATCCCCTGACCCCCTCACTCTCCCGTGCCCACTCCTCTCCTCTCCCTCGCTCTCTCACGCGATGCCCGAACGCCATCATCGTTGCTGTTCGCCACCACCGTAGCCACCGCCTCCCCCTCGCTTCTCCGACCAGTCCAGAGGCTCCTCCTCGACCCCTTCTTTCTTCCACCCAAGACACGCCACCGCGGAAGCCCCACATCGCCTCCACGATCGTCTTCCCGAGCACGGCCGCCGGACTCCATCGACGGATTCGTCGCCTTCCGGTCGTCCCCGAGCCAGCTGAGCATGTCGTCGGCCTCACCGTGAGCTCCCGGTACTTTCCCCCTTAAGCACGTCGTCGTTTTTGTTCCGTAGCCGCCGATTCCACCGGAGACGTGATCTCGGCCCCGCCGGCCATGTCGCCGCCGTGGCCAGGGCCACCACAGCTCATACCCGCGCACGTCATCGCACTCAGCTACCTCCCAGAAGGCCAACGCCGCCGCCCATAGCTCCTGTCGTGCCCCGCAGCACCCCACGCGCACATGGCCGAACTCCGGCCGCCGCCTTTGAGCTCGCAGCCGTCGATATAGGCTGCCCTCGGCTTAACTGACTGCACCATTCGACGCGCGGGATCTCCAGCGTCACGTAGATGCCCTCCGCCGGCCATTTGGTCGCCGGAGGAGGAATTCCGAATGCCTCCGCCGTCTCTGGCCTCGCCGGCGAATCGACGCCGGTTGGTTTGACCCGCTGACCGTTGACTGGGTGGGCCCAGTTTGACCCCCTGGGTCACTGACGTCTGGGCCACCCTTGTTAGTTATTACCTAGGTTAGTTTAGCGCTAATTGACCTAGATTAGTGCTTAACCTAACACTAACTAACTCTGTTTAGTTAGTTAACTAACCACTGACACGTGGGTCCCACAGGTCAGGTTTGACCTGGCCGACCCAGTTGACCGCTGACATCACAGTGATGTCATGCTGACGCATTAATTCAATTATTGGAATTACTCTTATTCAGGAAATTCCAGAAAATGTCCTAAACTTCTAACAATCATATAAAATCAACTGTAGCTCCAATTCAAATAAATTATATATGAAAAATGATCAGAAAAATCCAATCTATCCATCTGCACTGGTTTCATGCACGTTAGAGCACATTAACCTTGCTGTTTAGGTGAAACAAGTTAATGCACTATTATGACCTCTTAAAATGGGTTTGCATTTGAATCTTTGGTTCAAATGGACTCATCTCAATCTGTTCTAGCTTGCATTAGCCAAAACACATTCTTATTGCCATGTCATAGCATGCATCATATTGTGCATTGCATTGATCGTGTTTCTTCTCTGTTTGTCGGTGTTGTTCCCCCTCGGTAGACGTTGTATCAACGTTGTGATCGTTGACACTGATGAAGACTCAATGCTATCTTCAGAAGTGCAAGGCAAGAAAAACCCCCTTGTTCATTCCGATACAATCCCACTCTCTCGCTCCTTCTCTCTTTTACTGCATTAGGACAACAATGATTCATTTGTTACTTGCTGCGGTAGCTGAACCCCTTTATCCTCTGCATGACCTGTAATCGCCACAGTAAATAGATGAAACCCACTAGCATGAGTAGGAGTTGTTTGAGCCCTATTGTGCCTACTCATTCATGCTTGTTTGTCATGCCTGCTACTGCTTGGAGTTGAGTCAGATCTGATTCATCTAGGATGAATCAGAGGTGTGTGAACATGTCCTACTGTGTATGAGCTAAGTGTGTGAACGCGATTTGGTAAAGGTAGCGGTGAGAGGCCATGTAGGAGTACATGGTGGGTTGTCTCATTGAAGCCGTCGTTAGGAACTGACTTCTGTGTTTGTGATCCATGATTCAGCTACTACCATGCATTGGGCCGTGAGATATGACCCCGCTCGATTTCTTAATCACCCTTGTCCTCTGTCCAGGAGTTGCAAGTAGTTTCTGGTGTTTGTAGTATGCTAGAGGCCGTGGGCAGCGCGAACCTGAGGGGTGGGCTGTGATGCGGTAGGCACGTGGCATGGTGTACCGGGCGCCCGTTTGGTGTCTCGGGAACCCTGCACACATCGTTTGGGGCTGTAAGCGAAACTCCGGCCGGATCTCCTCATGGATGGAACCCGAATAGGCGATAAACCTGGACTAGAGACTTGAGTGTTTAGGTAGGTCGTGGTCTACACCCACGTCGGCTTTCGCTTGAAGTCTGCCGAGCACATGTCGTGTGCAGACGCTAAGTAGTGGAAACATGGATGAAGAAGTACACCCCTGCAGGGTTAACATCATCTATTCGAATAGCCTTGTCCGCGGAAAAGGACTTCTGGGTTGCCTGTACACTTCATAGACAAGTGAAAGTGGATACTTTAAAATGTGCAAGATAAGCGTGAGTTCTATGGATGGCATTCTCGTAGGGAGACGGGAGCGGATCCATAGTGGTGTATTGGTTGGTGAATATGTGGACTCGTGTGCGCCACCTCAAAAGAGTTACTTGCAGTCGTAGTTCAGGATAGCCACCGAGTCAAAGCTGGCTTGCTGCAGTTAAACCCCACCATCCCCTTTGTTGATAATGATCCATATGTAGATAGTTCTGATGTATGTCTTGCTGGGTACATTTGTACTCACGTTTGCCTATTTTATGTTTTTGGAGAGAGACTTCAGTCTCACTAGTAGTTCCACATGGACTTCGACGTTTAGCTTGTTACCTCAGCTACGATCTTGTGCCCTCGGCAGGATCTGGTAGATAGTTAGGCTTCTCAGCCTTTTTCATTTGTAGATGTCTGTACTCAGACATGTTAAGCTTCCGCATGTGTTTGACTTGTATGCTCTGAATGTTGGGTCGTGAGACCCATGTTTGTAATATCTCGCTCCTTGGAGCCTATTGAATAAAATACTTGAGTTGTAGAGTCATGTTGTGATGCCATGTTGTATTTGCACATATCGAGCATATTGTGTGTATGCTATTGAAATGCTTGGTATGTGTGGGATCTGACTATCTAGTTGTTTATCCTTAGTAGCCTCTCTTACCGGGAAATGTCTCCTAGTGCTTCCACTGAGCCATGGTAGCTTGCTACTGCTCCGGAACACTTAGGCTGGCCGGCATGTGTCCTTCTTCGTTCCTGTGTCTGTCCCTTCGGGGAAATGTCACGCGATGAGTACCGGAGTCCTGTTAGCCTGCTACAGCCCGGTTTACCGGAGTCCTGCTAGCCCAGTTGCTACAGCCAGGATTCACTCGCTGATGACCGACACGTTTGTTGTTGGGTCATGTATGCCTGTACCTGTAAGTTAGTGCCACTTTGGGTTCACGACTAGCCATGTCAGCCCGGGTTCTTTTTCATATGGATGCTAGCGGCACTATCATATACATGATCCAAAAGGCACAAACGGTCCCGGGCCAGGTAAGGTGGCACCCGTGGGAATACCGTGCGTGAGGTCGCAAAGTGATATGAAGTGTTACATTCTAGATCGGTGTGACTTAGGATCGGGGTCCTGACAGCTTTGGTATCAGAGCCTGACTGCCTGTAGGATTATCAAGCCAAACTGGTCGAAGTTGAGTCTAGAAATTCTTTAGTTATGTAAGGGAATTTATTGTGGGATGGAACGTAAGGCTCTTTTTACTCCTTATACCTCATGCCCTTCTGATCTGAGTCATCTTATCTTTCCTGCGGGGTTAAGGAACTAGGCTTTCTCTTCTTTCTATCAGGATCACGTGCTACTAATCCGTAGACTTATAAGATTGTTGGTTTTAAGCCTCAGTTCAGTCCCTACTACTTCCGTATGTTAACTGTTGATCTCGAAACTTTGATATTGTACTTCTGAGTGGCTATGCCACCATGTTTGTAGCATGTCTCCAATCTTTTTGAGCATTTACAGTCGTTATGCTGTCCGAGTCATCCCAGGTTTCTAAAATAGTCTGATGCATTTGCAGATCCCCCTTTCCGTTTCCGATGTTTCTTTAGGCCAGGTTAATCACACTAACTGCTGAGTTGAGGTACTCTATGGCCTCGACATATATGTTGGAGTTATTATTATGACCCTAGGTGTCTTAGAGTGCCATCTAGTAATCTAGACATGATTTGTGTCCCAGTGTGATGATTCTGGCCTTTATTCTCGAAAGCATCCCGTGATGCAATTTAGTTAGTAGGTATTCTATTCCTAGGGTTTTGAACCCGAGATTCACCCTACTTACTTCACGTTGACAGTAATTGCTAGTTCCCTTAGGTTATTAGTAACCTTTGCATTAGTCCTCGAGGTCCGTGGTATTTCCTTCTTCCAAATACTTTGAACCACTTACGGCAGATGTCTGTTGGATCAAAAGATCACAACAAGAGTGCTCTCGATGGGTTCTCCATTCTGTATTGCGACTCTGCCAGTTCTACTTTTCTGCATGGGTTATCCGGAAGAAACTTGTTGAACTTGGTTCGACATACTAACATATGCATCCACAACTTAGAAAACCGTATTTTCCTTTGAGTTGTCCCGCTTTAGTTGTCTTCCGACCCTTGTCTACCAATTGATAGTCAAGAGTATGCGTGCAATCGTTCATCGATGCCTATTATTCCTGTGGTCCCGTCAAGCCATTCTATTCCAGAATGACTAGGAGAAATGAACTCCAGTACCTCATCCATATCTAGGATTGGGCCAAAGTAGTCATACTCCGCAAATCAAAATACTAATCCAGTTTTTGTTCTGTTCTACCTTGAGGTATTACCCTCTTTATGTCAAGAAAGTCATAGGAATTACACATCATCTTATGAATTCTTGATATAGTGATACTTCTCGCCCTCATTATTCATTTCTCGGCTCCCGTGTTGTTGCAACCGGAACGCCGCCAAGTGAAACGTGATGTGTGAAATCTATACTCCTAGCAACTCTGTTGCTTGGTAGTTAAATGGACAATAACCTCATTCTTAGCGTGTTGGTTACTGAATCATCACCCTAAGGTTGATCGTGCTACCTAGTCCTTATTTTCGGTGCACCTTTCGATCAATGAGTTAGGGCTATGTCAATCCCTTGCTTATTTGATCATCTCGTCTTGCCCTGAAGAGCAAGATTGTTCTCGAGTTTAATAGCATATCGGTGGTTCGTGATGTTCCGAATATCTTCTTGGAAGTATTACCAGGTTGTCACCTGACCGCTATGTTGAGTTCGTGATCAAGTTGGTTTCATATAAACCACCCATTCTCCAAGAATCTGTGTTGCATACCCCTGGGCTGTTTGGTCAAGCTAAACAACAACTTGGAGAGTTGGAAGATGGAAGCTTGTCCGATTTAGTTCATCTTAAGGGATATCTTGTATGTGTGTTGAAGAAAGATGATATCTTCATCGATTGGTCCCTGTGATCAGTTGTTGGACCTATTACCTTATCAAAACTTTGATATGGGTATGGGCTATTCTCAAATCAAATCAGAACCAACGATGTTCGTAATGTTGTCTTACTCGTGGTTCCTCCTCGAGCATACTCCATTATATCTTTTGGTCTGACCAATGCTATCACCATGTTCACATAATTGTGGAATTCCATTTATATGGAAACCTGGATGAATTGTTGTTGAGCCCATCGACAACATCCTTGTCCTCTCCATAATTTTGTTGAACATTAAGCTAGTGTTGGAAACTTTTGAAAGCATTTGTTCATGTTAGCTCATGAAGCATATGTTCGGATGTAAGAAGTGACTTCCTCCAGTTCATGTGCATTTGATGCAAGTTGCCGCCGTGGATTCGAGAAAGTCAATGTTGCTTCCTTTGGAATCATCCCAAATCGGTCATGCATACGTGCGAAGTATTCTGTGGTTTGGAGACTTGCAACCTCCGTTCTATATGTGTTCCTAGCACACCAAGCCACTGATTGATTTGTTCAAGGTTAATAAGTTCTAAGTACTAATCCTGAAGGGCCCAGACGGACATGCACTAGATTTTCATATCTTTAACGATGGCTTTCCACCGGAACTTGGTAGTGTTTTATTATAAGACTACTACGTGGTCATGCTTGTCTGCGACAACATGTTCACATGTATGTAGCAGAACCAGCTCATGTTTTGGAGCTTGCTATCGTAGTTAATTTCCCGAGAATCTCGCAACGTCATCTCGTCGATTTGTGTTGCAAACTTTCATTTTTCTTCCTAGACTCGATGAGTTTGGAATATCCTGACACCAACCAGATCTGAATCTCAGGCAGATATGATGGTTGGAACATTTCCCAAAGAACTATAATACTGGTCCCTCGATAACCGGTAAAGTGGATGTCGTGGCCAACACACCCAGCCGGAAGACCTATTATTGTAGTATCTTGATTGAAGATGTTGGCCACCTCCCCCTAGGGATTTTGTAGGATCTACTCCCTAGTTGTTCCTTATGGATTTTTGTGTTCCCGAAGTCCGACCTTTACTTGATGTTCTAGATATCAAACCATATCTATGAATGGATTACGCTAGCACATCAAGGAGAACATTAGAAGCGGAGTGCTAAATGTCTCTCGGTCGATCATCCAGATTTTGTTTCCTTGGCTCTACTAAGGTGAGATCTGAGAAGGTGTTATCTTCTTTTGCATCTGCATCATCCATCACCATTCATCATGGTAGTAAGTTGTGTTACCAGGATCCTTGACACGGATGTTGGTAAAACCTTGATGATTATGGAAATGCTCAAGTTCTTGAGAGCACGCACAAGCACTAGGTGTTATCAACGTCATAACTAAGATTGCTCCTAGCTTCCTCGGTTATGCTATAAATTTTCAAACAGTGGACTCACTCTCTGCTGTTGAGTTTCTTCCCAGTTACTAGAATCATTTCCATCATTTGTGTTTTGTTCCCAGCTTGCACCGTCATTGTGCCATCCTACCTTGGGTCCCATCCATTTTCGGTGATAAGCAAAATCAACCCTTGTGTTGTCTTCAACAAGGTAATCCACATCATCCATACTGGTCCGGGTATGTCATTCCACCGAACTCCTCCAAATGATCAATTTTGATTTGACTTAAGTTGGTATAAAGAATTTCAATGATCTCGGAATCAAAGGTAATTCTTTTTGCCACTTAAGGGGATATTTCTACGAGTCACCCTCCTCCAAGATGTCTCGTTATGGTATCATGGCAACCCAACTCCTCGCTACGTTGACAACCGTTCACCACCTTCTTAATTGTGAAATTGTTGTCTACCTAGTGGACCTTCGTTATCTGCTTCACTCCATTCCTCTAGATGTGTGCTTCGCGTCTCAGCTCATGAGATGTTTCTATGTCTCATTCCGTTAGTGGATCCTGAGTTGCTCGATCTTTGAGAAGATCAATCCTTGTAGAGTTTCTTTCTCCTCTCGTTGTCATGTTGGTAGGAGTTCCTGGAGCAAGACATCAAGACAATGATGGTGATCGAATCAACATTCATTTGAAGTGCAACCTGGATCGTGAAGATCGTGTTAGCTTGTGTCCTTGTGTCTTCTTACCCTATGCTTGAATCTCGGGATGAGATTCTTGTTTAGTGGGGTTGAGTTGTCACATCCCCAGTTCAGGCCTTGCTTGTCTTTGCTTTAGCTTCCATGCATCATGTTTAAATTCTTTTGAAAACTTGAAATGGGGATGCTTAAACCCTAACACCAAATGAATTCAACTAGGGTCAAAATAAAATCTTTTTCTTTGAACTCAAAATGCCCTCTAAAAATGTTCAACATTTCTGGTTTGAGGTGGAAGCATCTACCAAAATGGTTTATATTTTTGCAGGACATATTGGGCTCTGAATTAAATCATACTCTATTTGTATTTGGGCATTTAAATGCTATAAAACATTTCAAATGCCCAAACAATTCTGAAAATAAGTGTGGGCTATTGGAAATAATCTAAACAGAGCCCCTCATTATTTTCTAGGATTTTTAGAGATGCCTAAGTATTTTTAATAAAGCCACACAGTTACAGAAAAATAGAAAACAGAAAATAAAAGAGAAGGAGGGAACTTACCTGGCCGTAGCCCACCTGGCAGCCCACCTGGCAGGCCCAGCACTGTGCTGGCCCATGCCAGCCAGCTGCTTCATCCTCGCCAGGCAGGCACAGAGGTGACGCCGACGAGCGCGGGCTCGCCACACCACCTCCCTCCTTGCCTGCCTCACCGAGGCGCCTCGAAGCCCTCCTCGGCGCCGCTCTGGACCCCCTGACCCCCTCACTCTCCCGTGCCCACTCCTCTCCTCTCCCTCGCTCTCTCACGCGACGCCCGAACGCCATCGTTGTCGCCGTTCGCCACCATCGTAGCCACCGCCTCCCCCTCGCTTCTCCGACCGGTCCAGAGGCTCCTCCTCGACCCCCTCTTTCTTCCACCCAAGCCACGCCACCGCGGAAGCCCCACATCGCCTCCACGAGTCGTCTTCCCCGAGCATGGCCGCCGGACTCCATTGACGGATTCGTCGCCTTCCGGTCGTCCCCGAGCCAGCTGAGCATGTCGTCGGCCTCACCGTGAGCTCCTGGTACTTTCCCCCTTAAGCACGTCGTCGTTTTCGTTCCGTAGCCGCCGATTCCACCGGAGCCGCGAGCTCGGCCCCGCCGGCCATGTCGCCGCTGTGGCCAGGGCCACCGCAGCTCATACCCGCGCACGTCATCGCACTCAGCTACCTCCCAGAAGGCCAATGGCGCCGCCCACAGCTCCTGCCGTGCCCCGCAGCACCCCATGCGCACATGGCCGAACTCCGGCTGCCACCTTTCAGCTCGCCGCCGTCGATATAGGCTGCCCCCGGCTTAACTGACTGCACCATTCGACACGTGGGATCTCCAGCGTCACGTAGATGCCCTCCGCCGGCCATTTGGTCGCCGAAGGAGGAATTCCGAATGCCTCCGCCGTCTCTGGCCAAGCGGGCGACTCGACGCCGGTGGGTTTGACCCGCTGACCATTGACTGGGTGGGCCCAGTTTGACCCCCTGGGTCACTAACGTGTGGGCCACCCTTGTTAGTTATTACCTAGGTTAGTTTAGCGCTAATTAACCTAGATTAGTGCTTAATCTAACACTAACTAACTCTGTTTAGTTAGTTAACTAACCACTGACACGTGGGTCCCACAGGTCAGATTTGACCTGGCCGACCCAGTTGACCGCTGACATCACAGTGACGTCATGCTGATGCATTAATTCAATTATTGGAATTATTCGTATTCAGGAAATTCCAGAAAATGTCCTAAACTTCTAAAAATCATATAAAATCAACCGTAGCTCCAATTCAAATAAATTATATATGAAAAATGATCAGAAAAATCCAATCTATCCATCTGCACTGGTTTCATGCATGTTAGAACACATTAACCTTGCTGTTTAGGTGAAACAAATTAATGCACTATTATGACCTCTTAAAATGGGTTTGCATTTGAATCTTTGGTTCAAATGGACTCATCTCAATATGTTCTAGCTTGCATTAGCCAAAACACATTCTTATTGCCATGTCATAGCATGCATCATATTGTGCATTGCATTGATCGTGTTTCTTCTCTGTTTGTCGGTGTTGTTCCCCCTCGGTAGATGTTGTATCGACGTTGTGATCGTTGACACTGATGAAGACTCAATGCTATCTTCAGAAGTGCCAGGCTAGCAAAACCCCCTTGTTCATTCCGATACAATCCCACTCTCTTGCTCCTGCTCTCTTTTACTACATTAGGACAACAACGATTCATTTGTTACTTGATGCGGTAGCTGAACCCCTTTATCCTCTACATGACCTGTCATTGCCACAGTAAATAGATGAAACCCACTAGCATGAGTACGAGTTATTTGAGCCCTGTTGTGCCTACTTATTCATGCTTGTTTGTCATGCCTGCTACTGCTTAGAGTTGAGTCAGGTCTGATTCATCGAGGATGAATCAGAGGTGTGTGAACATGTCCTACTGTGTATGAGCTAAGTGTGTGAACACGATTTGGTAAAGGTAGCGGTGAGAGGCCATGTAGGAGTACATGGAGGGTTGTCTCATTGAAGCCGTCCTTAGGAACCGAGTTCTGTGTTTGTGATCCATGATTCAGCTACTACCATGCATTGGGCCCTGAAATATGACCCTGCTCGACTTCTTAATCACCCTTGTCCTCTGTCCAGGAGTTGCAAGTAGTTTTTGGTGTTTGTAGTATGCTGGAGGCCGTGGGCAGCGCTGACCCGAGGGGTGGGCTGTGTTGCGGTAGGCACGTGGCACGGTGTACCGGGCACCCGTTTGGTGTCTCGGGAACCTTGCACACATCGTTTGGGGCTGTGAGAGAAACTCCGGCCGGATCTCCTCGCGGATGGAACCCGAATAGGCGATAAACCTGGACTAGAGACTTGAGTGTTTAGGTAGGTCGTGGTCTACACCCACGTCGGCTTTCGCTTGAAGTCTGCCAAGCACATGTCGTGTGCAAACACTAAGTGGTGGAAACATGCATGAAGAAGTACACCCCTGCAGGGTTAACATCATCTATTCGAATAGCCGTGTCCGCGGAAAAGGACTTCTGGGTTGCCTGTACAGTTCATAGACAAGTGATAGTGGATACTTTAAAATGTGCAAGATAAGCGTGAGTGCTATGGATGGCGTTCTCGTAGGGAGACGGGAGCGGATCCATAGTGGTGTATTGGTTGGTGAATATGTGGACTCGTGTGCGCCACCTCAAAAGAGTTACTTGCAGTCGTAGTTCAGGATAGCCACCGAGTCAAAGCTGGCTTGCTGCAGTTAAACCCCACCATCCCCTTTGTTGATAATGATGCATATGTAGATAGTTCTGATGTAAGTCTTGTTGGGTAAATTTGTACTCACGTTTGCCTATTTTATGTTTTTGTAGAGAGACTTCAGTCTCACTAGTAGTTCCACGTGGACTTGGACGTTTAGCTTGTTACCTCAGCTACGATCTTGTGCCCTCGGTAGGATCTGGTAGATAGTCAGGCTTCTCAGCCTTTTTCATTTGTAGATGTCTGTACTCAGACATGTTAAGCTTCCGCATGTGTTTGACTTGTATGCTCTGAATGTTGGGTCGTGAGACCCATGTTTGTAATATCTCGCTCCTCGGAGCCTATTGAATAAAATACTTGAGTTGTAGAGTCATGTTGTGATGCCATGTTGTATTTGCACATATCGAGCATATTGTGTGTATGCTATTGAAATGCTTGGTATGTGTGGGATCTGACTATCTAGTTGTTTATCCTTAGTAGCCTCTCTTACCGGGAAATGTCTCCTAGTGCTTCCACTAAGCCATGGTAGCTTGCTACTGCTCCGGAACACTTAGGCTGGCCGGCATGTGTCCTTCTTCGTTCCTGTGTCTGTCCCTTCGGGGAAATGTCACGCAATGAGTACCGGAGTCCTGTTAGCCCGCTACAGCCCGGTTTACCGGAGTCCTGCTAGCCCAGTTGCTACAGCCCGGATTCACTCGCTGATGACCGACACGTTCGTTGTTGGGTCATGTATGCCTGTCCCTTTAAGTTAGTGCCACTTTGGGTTCACGACTAGCCATGTCAGCCTGGGTTCTTTTTCATATGGATGCTAGCGGCACTATCATATACGTGAGCCAAACGGCACAAATGGTCCCGGGCCAGGTAAGGTGGCACCCATGGGAATACCGTGCGTGAGGCCGCAAAGTGATATGAAGTGTTACATGCTAGATCAATGTGACTTAAGATCAGGGTCCTGACAGGAACGATCTGGAGTCATGGAACAAGAGGCACTGGAGTCCCTAGCGAAGGGGAGTACGGGGACTGTTTCGGCTACCGGGTAAGGCTGCCTTCGACGAAGAATAACAGGAGGTGTGGGTGATTACAGGTATGACCAGGCCACCGTTGGGAGTAGAGTGGGGCGGCAAGGCCTGCATGGCAGCACAACCGACCATGGGAGGCAGATGCAGGCGCTCCAGGCGGAGATGGTTTTGGCGGCTGGAGCAAGAGCAACTAGATCAGAGATTAAAGAAGCAGGATCGCCGTTGGATATTAATCCAACTACTACAGATGTTAGAATAATTTGTTGATACTTTTTTTAGACCATTAAATCATTTTGTTCACTAAATGGACAACACCTTGTGTAGGCTTCGTCTAGTGGGCCAACAAAGTCAGCTTTGAAAGCTATGGTAGAATGCAGCCCATTTATTTAGGTTTTACAACACATTTCATTTTGTTTGCCAATACATCTATTTCCTGTGCTATGACTCCAAAAATAATCTATTTCCTGGGCTGGATAAAAATAATAATAATAGCTGATTTACTATTTGTGATAATTATTTCTCAAAAAATACTATTTATGATATTTACAATGCATTTGATTATTTATTCGAATACACCTATTTACTGAGCTGGGTCAAAAATAATATTGCGTACATGCGGCACATTTATCATTTCTGATAATTTACAAGCCATTTGATTTTAGTAGAAATGGACCCATTTTTTGGGTTGGTTGAAAAAACAATGATGCTCTGGACTAAGCATTTCGTATAATAATAATATTGAGATACGAATATTATTAAAAATTAAGTTGGTCTAGGTAATCTTATTATATACAAAATGAACTGGGTTGTGCATTTTATTAAAAGAAAGATAGGCTAGGTTGCGCTTGTTTTAGGATATGGTGTACAACTGTCGGCCAGTTGCATTGCTGATGTTCAAACAAAAGGCCTATGTAGTATAGTACAACTTTACATGGCTACTCGGCACACATTCAATGACGCTGGAAAGGCCCAAACAAGGCTTATGTACAACTTTTTGAAGTCACTGAGCTCAATTAATAACTTAAGAAAAAAGTTAGAGTACAGTGGAACCTAATTAAAAGGTGTCACAAGCGAAGAAATAGTTCAACATGTCCCACTTGTGTGTGTGAGAGAGAGAGAGACCCATCAGTCGATGCTCATAAATACATCTTTCAGCAATATGCATTAATTGTTGATGCTCAGTATAAACTTATATAGTTAACACAATCATATAGGACATCATAGCACACTGAACTTGCATACAAAAATTTCACGCAGGTGGCACAATCAGGGTGGAAGCAGTGGATCGCTGCGAGTAGGTTTATGTTGAAACCAACGAACTCGTACATAACGGTTCATCGTCTTTATCAATGACGGGGAAATATCTTGAATATTGTGCAAAGAAAATAGATAGACAACACAATAAGTTCTGCTAGCACACTAAGTTGACGTACAACCCTTTCTAAAAAAGTTCAGGTACAAAAGTAGAATAGGTCACAATCAAATGTACTGGCACATCAGTGCTTCACACCGATATCTCAGGTTTAACTAGTATCTGACAAGATTCAGTTGTTAACTCAAATTAGAGCACAACCAGACAGCTAGCCCTGCCTCTTCTCCCAAAGAAGAAGTGGCCTCCGCTGCGCGATGGAGTAGGCCCTGTGCCATCCATCGTTCCGGGAAACACAGGGAAAGTATGACGTTGACTCCTGTAATGGACGTCGTCGACCGACCCTGGCACCAGCGGCGGCGGCAGGACTTCGACTGATGGATTGACCACTTCTTCGACATGCACGAACACTCGATACAGGTACATCCCTAACATGGTCCACGGCGGCCATGGTGGCGACGAATAGTACAACCCCGGTTCCTGCACTGGTATCTCAACACCAATCACCTTCGGTATGGTGGACGACTTATTCATCCATGCCATAACCGTCAGAGCCCAGCTGTCTGGAGGAACAAACATACCTACGAGCTCACCTCCAAGGTCGTTGAGAAGCTCATTCATGGACTCGTTGTTACAAGCACATCGAGGCATGCCGTGGAAGGTAAGCTTTATTAAAAACTCAAGCTTAGAGGGCAGCGAGCCCCATCCTGGGTGCCACCGATCAAAGCTCACCAGTGCGTCATCGTAGAACAAACGCCGGGAAGATTCGAACACACGACTGCAGTCGAAAGTTGTCCGGAACCTAAGGAAGAAATCAGCCAGTGGCAGATAGGCTTCAACAAGCAAGTCACTTATTTGGATGTTGTGCGCAATGCCAAGAGCTTTGATAAGGTCGTCTGGCGTGACAGGAGGCTGGTCATCTTTGATGGTTACCATCAGCACTTTGTCGGCCACTCGTCGTCAAGCATCACCATGCCACTATTGAGCGACAGGACACAGCGGCCGAAGGCAGGACGGACCTCAGGATCTGCGGCTCAGAGATCCGCATTGACCAGTGACATGATAGTGCGCTTGAGTACATGGAGTACAGGAGGGGGATTTGGGGGAACTGGAGTACGAATTGAGATTCCAGAGGTGGGGGAGGGGCGGGAGATTAGGGATGAAAACATAGAATGAATTTCGAACACGCGCCAATAAGCTCTCGGCGCGCAAGCGCATGAAAACACCAGTGGTGCCCACATGTCGGCTAAGAGTCCTTATTCTTTCTTTTTTTGAGAGCCCGACCTTTTTTAGGATCTTTTGAGAGCCCGGCATGAGAGTCATAATTAACCTATTTGGCATTGCATTACTACTCGGCCCATATTCAACGACACCTCGCTGGGCCAAACAAGTGTACATCATCGAAAAGACAATGAGCTAAAATTATAACTTGATAAAAGGAGATATACTATGAACACTGGAGAATGGTGATGCCCTCATTAAGCCCACCAGCAGTTCGAGACAATAAACAGTTTGAAACAATGATATATACAACATTCAAACACTGACTAGTGACTACTACTGACATAAACAGCAAGACATGATAGTTTATAAGAAGTCTTGCTACACCACCAAAATGCACCCATCTACAACGCTCAGACTCTCGTGATCCACACAAGAATGACATTCTAAATAGAGGAAACTATTACATAGTAAGAGTGACATAGACGAGGATGACTAAATGACAAGGAATATGCATAACAAAAGAGAGAACTAGCCATCCAGAACAAGCAGCAAAGACAACAAGACATTCGAAGAGGGATGATCCAACACCATGATAATTTGCAGCCCCGCTTTAGCCACGAGTGACCCGGAGACACCAGTACTCCACCCTTTTGACGCAACAGCCCAATTACCTATCAACCTGAAGGCTTGAACCACATCACTGCCTGTCGGACTTGATACATCCAAGGATCAAAGTTAATCCAGATGCCTGTGTCATTCTCACCTTCTTTTGGGTGCAGGTTGTATCATTGACAATTAGGGGAGTTTGCTCCCGAACTCCTAGGCCTCGCCATGTTGACACAGTTTTCCATAGCAAACAGAGCCTCTCTGCCATCAAGGTCCTTGCCAACAGTGATCTCCTGGTTAATCAGATAACTGAGTCTGAGAAACAAAGATTGTGAACCAAGGTTGTTTACCCACCTCCAACTCAAAAATCCTGAAGGCCCCAACAAGCTGGTATCATGCTCATAGACATAACAGCCACTGTACGGATACTCACGTTTTTCACGGTGCTTGTACACAGTGGGGTTTTTGCAATATAACTTTTTCGGCTCATGTGTGCGAATGATCAGTCTTTTGTCATTGTCTGATCGAGCAAGGAACCAGTTGTGCTTCCCTGTTTTGGCAAAGGTGGTGTAATTACAGAGGGCTGTAACTATAGGGACACTGCATCATATCAAAAAGGACATGCTTTGTTAATGTAAGATCAGGACTGTTTAGAGTATGAGTAGGATAATGCAACAAACAACATTGATATGTCCCTATCGGAACAGAGAGGAAAATACAGGGAAAAGTATACTGGGTTCAAAAATATAGAAGTGACATGCATGGTTATACTCATGTTATCTCGCAATCAATTCTTCATAGGAAACTACCATGTCATGCATGTTATGTAATCATGTTCTATCCTCACATACAAATACTTCAAGGAAACTAACAGACCATGCATTGTTATATACTCATGTTCTGTGGGCAAAATTTCTGTGAGGATATTATTCTAGCCATTAATTGGTGAAGGGCGAATATGGGTATGTACACATGGTAGGCATTACAGGATTTCACTACTTCCAAATATAGAAATTTCACCTTATGCACATTTACTTTCCTAATGTATGGTTAGATGAAACCAACAGTGTAATGCATGTTTCTACATCTCGAAAATGAGGAAAATATCATGGCTATTGATACACACTCATATTTAGTAGTATATAGATTACTACTCAAATTCGAGGGTACAAACATATTTAAGGAGAACAAATTAAGGAGAATATCCATATCTTCCTAACCGTTTGATTATTCAAGGGTCCAAATTGGCTGTAATGACATGGTCACAATCGCATGAATTAACTCATTCCAAATATAGCTGATTTATGGTGTCTCTAATACATTGCCATAGTTCTACTCAAATTCTGCTCAAATAGGGAGATGCCAATCATCACAAAATATTCAAACTGTGTCATGGCGTTATCATGAACATCATACGAAAACAACTTACACGCACCGTCCCAGCAATATGTGGTGCCATCTACTTTGTCGATCCAGTAGATGATGCCATTGTGTTCAATAGCATCATGGAATTGTGTATAAGCTTTGATGATCCACTGCGAGATGAGTTGTCTCCAGCTAAAGAAGGCACCGGCGTAAAGATAGGCGAGTCCGCGGTCGAACAAGGCAACTAGCTTGAACTATGCGTAATCTGCATGTCATGTGGGCACTTGGCAGATTACAATCTACTTCAAAACAAGGTCCGTCCAACTGACGTGGTAATCTAAATGACTTGGACCGTGACGGTAAAACCCTATATAATCCAACGGAGGAAGGATAATCTCATGGGAGGTCTAGAAGTTCACGAGCACCAACTTTGTCCCGTCTTCTCTGACGGCAGCCATCTAGTGGGAGTTCATGCCGACCCGGTACATACCTGCCAAGAAGATTCGAGCGATAGTGATCGGATCAAAGTCGAGGGAAATGATGTACGACGAGCCACTACATACCTACAAAGAAGTTTCGGCTAATGGAGGTCGGATTGAAGTCGAGGGGCATCATGTACGCCTTCATGTCATGGTAAGCAAATCTCGCAAGACCAGATAGCAGCAAGCAGGGTGTCTTGAAAAGCTTAGGCCTCGCTTCGATGATGGCCGTGTGCATGTCCCTTGAGCATGCAGCTAGCTGCACGGCGCTCAACATATCCATACACAAACAACAGAGGTCGAGGATGTCACTGGGGAGATTGCTCCAATTGCGGCTCATATGGGTGTTGCGCGGTTCGCGTTCGGCCATGGTGGAGTTTGGAAGGTGGGGTTTCGGGGGTCTTGATTTACGGGGGAGAAGGCTGTCGGTGCTGGAGCATCTAGCAAGGGAATAGTGGAACTGGGGGAGGCGAGCGAGGCGAGGGTCCGCGGGGGCATAGTGAGATGGAGATGGAGATGGAGATGGAGCTGGAGTGGTGCTAGGGGAGAGGGAGATGAGGTGAGGCTTGCTAATGTGCTATACAGCAGCGGTGATAGACTGCACAGTGCAGAAGGTGAGGCTCACTTTGGAAACCCGAACACGCCGCCTCAACTAGTGTCAGGCGCAGAGTGCTGTCACTTCACTGTGAGGACCGGATGAATAATATTTTGACCATCAAGTGTACCACAGTTGTACTACTGCTAGTAGTAGTAGGAACATGAGTACTCCAGTACTGTATAGCGGAAATAGGTCTCCCGTGCTAGCATGCCTCTGGGTTCACTTCATCCTCCAGGTATCATCCATATTGCAAGCAGAAACAAATTCGTGTGCATGCAGAAGCGTGAAGAATGGCTTTTTCTTTTTTGAGGATAACCGCATATTCCTTAACCAGAGAATGTTGTGTCCCCCACACACGTACCAATATCCATCCAAACCAGCTACAACACATTTTTTTATCTGTTTGCATAGGTCCCACCTGTCAAGAAAGGTCCAGAAATAAAAAGGAATCATAAAATGTCTCGCCACGGTGACTCGAAGAGTGACCTCAACTAGCCAGTGGCACATGTAGCGCTAGAAGGATGGCCACATACACGGACAGGTACTACTCCTCAAACTACCCGCATAGCCTTTTCGTTTAGTCTACCAAGTCATCTAATCAACTGCATGCAGGCCACTTCTCTCATTTACTTCTCCATCGGGAATCGATTTTCCTCATCTTCTTCACCTCTCCTTCGTCTTCATTTGCATCCAAACCCCACTGCATTCACATTGTTTTAACCTCTTCACATACTCAGAGTAATTCCGAAGCCCCTTTAAATAATCATCCTCTTCAGTTAGACTAGCCATCTAATCCTAATTCTCCAAACCATAGCCCTCCGGTCCAGCGGTTCCAAATGGCGAAAGAGATCTAGATGCAGGTTTTTAGTGTCCAACATGTCCTTGTCGAAGGCTCGTTGAGCAGAGTTGCCACCGTCACCGACCACCTAAGGGTTGTTTGGAAGTGGATCAGCAATGTATCCAACTCCCTCGAAAAGTAGAGATGAAGGTCATCGGTCTCGATGCAGAGTACACGGAGCGTGCGACTGGCAAGATCCAACGCGCCGCCGTCCTTCAGCTGTGCCTCAAAGATGATGTGTTTGTGTACCACATCATACACACGACCTCCATACCAGGTGAGCTCCATGATCTCTTGTCTCGGGAGGATATATACTTCTGTGGGGCAGCCATCACTACAAAAAAAAGACACATCCGTGACATTTTGGGCCGAACGATTTTTTTTCTGTCATACTTATGACACTTCTATGACGATAATTGTGAAAAAACCCGGTATCATCATAGATGTGGTGGGCTCCTACTTCTATGACAAAAAATCATGATAGAAAATGGGCTTTTCGTCCTGGGAGGGCCGGAGAAGCAGTTGCATGACATTCTTTGGGCCATCCTTGACAGAAAAAACCGTGGTAGAAGCGAGGGCGAGGAAAATTTCAGGGAGTTCCCGGTTACGGTGGGCGGTCGGGGCCGAGCGATGCACGTTTCTCTCATACACGTACGTGCGTGTGTGCGAGGCATTGGTTCTAACTGAACCCGAGCGAGGCATTGGGCACTAACTGAACCCGAGCGATTGCACTGCAGGCTACGCGTTACTGAACCTAAGCGATCGATCGATGGTTGTTAACTGAACCCGATCGAGCGATTCCTTCGCTACTGCTGCTAACTAAAGCCGATCGATGTTACCTCTTTGGATGAACAGTGAGCGGTGCGGGGGGGGTGGATGAACAGTCAGCGGTGGCGTTGCCTCTAGATGAATAGGACCCCGATCGATCGAGCCGGTTGGGGCTGGATGAACAGGACCCCGTGGAGTGGAGGGCTGGATGAACAGGATGAGCCCGTGGAGGGCTGGATGTACAGTAGACACTAGAGGGGTGCCCGTGGAGGGGTGGTTGAATAGTAGCCGGTGGAGTAGCGCGGTGTGGAGGGAACAGGAGCCCATGGAGGCTAGAGGAGGTCGACGGTAGCCCGTAGAGGCTGGAGGAGGTCAACGGTGGAGATGAACAGTATCCCGTGGAGTCCTGTTTTGCGGTACACCACACCCTCCCAATGAACAGGACCCCCGTTTCGACCGTAGCACTCCAACAGAAGTCCGTTTCATCCGTTTTGCGGTACGCCACACCCCTCCAGATCAACAGGACCCCCGTTTCGACCCTTGGAGGTCCGTTTCATCCGTTTTGCGGTACGCCAGACCCCTCCCGATGAACAGGATCCCATTTCGAACGTGGCCGGTCGAACACCAGGCCGTTTCCTCCGTTCTGCGGTACGCCAGGCCTCGTTTCCATCACATGTTCCATGCAAGCCCTCCCGATGAACATGATGACGCATTCTGTTCCGACCCAGCAGGTTGGCTTCCAATGAACACGACGACGAAGTTGTTTCTCCGTTCCGACCCAGCCATGTACACGAGCCCTGGCCGTACGTATGTGTGAGTAGGCGTTCGAGACCCCGCCCGTATGTACACATATGTGGCCGTATTTTCTTTATTGCACACTGGCCGCTGTACGTACGTGTACATGCTATGTGCGCGCCTCTAATACGACACGTGCGCGCCTCTACATCCACCAGTATGTACGTACACGTTCGCGACCAGAATAACAACGCTAGGTACGCTTTGACCAGGTGGGTCCCGACTGTCAGGCACTTCCTTGCGTGCGAAGATGTAGCTGGTGGCTCCCGCAGTCAGGGGGGCGAATCGTTTTTTTTTCGGACGCACTTCCTTGCGTGCGAAGATGTAGCTGGTGGGTCCCAGCAGTCAGGGGGGAACATTTTTTCGGGAAATACAGTGGCATGTCCGGTAGGTCCCAGCAGTCAGGTGGAGGAATCGTTATTTTCCGCGTAATACAAAGGCATTTCCTTGCTGCGGCCATGGACCCAGATGTCAGCCTCTCCATGTATAGTCCACGTCCGATGGAAGTTGTTCATTGACCACGTTGACCACGCCACACCGAGAGCACCACGGCGGTTGACGATAGCGAGGCCTAGGAAGGGGATGACGCAGAGACGGGGAAGACGCGGCAGTGGATGCACACGCGAAGAGGAGTATGAGGGTTCACTGGTTCGGCTGCGATGTGAGGCTGTTGAGGGAGTCCTGGATTAGGGGGTATCCAGACAACCGGACTATATACTTTGGCCGGACTGTTGGACCCTGAAGATACAAGATTCAAGACTTCGTCCCGTGTCCGGATGGGACTCTCCTTTGCGTGGAAGACAAGCTTGGCGATCCGGATATTGTATTTCCTTCCTTGTAACCGACTCCGTGTAAACCCTAGCCCTCTCCGGAGTCTATATAAACCGGAGAGGTTGGTCCTTAGAAGGCCAATCACGATCACAATCATAACCATCATAGGCTAGATTCTAGGGTTTAGCCTCTATGATCTCGTGGTAGATCTACTCTTGTACTACTCATATCATCAATATCAATCAAGCAGGAAGTAGGGTTTTACCTCCATTGAGAGGGCCCGAACCTGGGTAAATATTGTGTCCCTTGCTTCCTGTTACCATCAGCCTAAGACGCACAGATCAAGACCCCCTACCCGAGATCCGCCGGTTTTGACACCGACATTGGTGTCGTCGCTGCAGGGCTCGATGGCTCCTTCAATCGTCAACAACACGGTCCAGGGTGAGACTTTTCTCCCCGGACAGATCTTCGTGTTCGGCGGCTTCGTGTTGTGGGCCAATTCACTTGGCCAATTGGAGCAGATCGACCGCTACACCCCTGGCCACCAGGTCAGGTTCAGAAACCTGAACTACACGACCGATATCCGCGGAGACTTGATCTTCGACAGAATCGGGCCTGTGCCAGGAGCGCCGGACAGTCACGATGAGCATGGCTTAGACCTGTTGTCGGACAATGCTCGGGATATCACCCCTGTAGTAGCCCTGGACCTAAATCTGGAGCAGACTGCATGGCCCAAGGATGGGTGGATGGACCCCGCCCCGCAGGCCGCACACTCA
The DNA here is from genome assembly GCF_002162155.2 of Triticum dicoccoides. Classification (NCBI taxonomy): domain Eukaryota; kingdom Viridiplantae; phylum Streptophyta; class Magnoliopsida; order Poales; family Poaceae; genus Triticum; species Triticum dicoccoides. Next base: position 269,530,586 of record NC_041393.1, read on the forward strand.
TCGGTGGTACAGCCGAACACAGGCCTCACCTCTAAGGAAGCCTGTGACTCCTGAACCCCGGACTCATATCTGGCGGTAGGTTCCAGTCCGCGCGCTCCCGAGCCCGCCGGGCCTGGTTGGGCTCTAGTAATGGAGTTTACCGCTGCGGATATCTTCCAGCACTCGCCCTTTCGCGACATGCTGAACTCGTTAAAGTCTATCTCTTTGTCAGGAGGCTCTAGGCCGAACTATGTCCGGCTTAAGTGGGAAGCAGGTGACGAAGGAATTCGTTGCCCACGCACCACCCACTTCATTGCTAGGGTCGATGATCTAACCGACGTGCTTGACTTCTACTCCGAAGACATCGACGGTATGGACGACAATGCAGGAGAAGTACAGGAAGCACCGCTCACGGGGCGGTGGACAGCCACCTCCTCATACGATATATATATGGTGTACACTCCAAAGGAAACCAATGGCGATGAGGCAACGGAGGATAACCCCTCAGGGAGAAAAGCAAAGCATGGGTGTTGTTGGCGCCACTCCAAGCCCCGCCACAGCAATACCGGCCCAGGAGACGAAAATAATCCAGATGGTGACGAAGAGGAATACAACCCTGATCAGCCTGCCTTCGAGCAGGCCGAGCAGGAAGATGGGCAGGTCAGCCCAAACGAACATGCGACGGAGGACATCCGGAGGAGGACAACTACATGCCCCCTCCGAGGATGAGATTAGCCTCGGCGACAACTAGTTCAGCGTGCCTGAGGATCCCGCGGAGCAGGAACGCTTCAAGCGTCGACTTATGGCCACTGCGAGAAGCCTGAAAAAGAAGCAGCAGCAACTCCAAGCTGATCAAGATCTGCTCACAGATAGATGGACTGAAGTCCTGGCAACCGAGGAATATGGACTCGAGCACCACACGGCTGACCGGCCACCCCGTGGCCGGGATAAAATGGCATATCAGCCCAAATACTAGCCTGCACCCCCACGCTAATACACTACGGCCCGGGGCAATAAGCAAGACCTGCAAGACATACTGGAAAACAAAGCAGGACAACCAAGATCGATCTACGGATCGCGGGGGCGCGCCCCAACACGCGACGATGACCGTCACGCCGGATACACTATCAACAAGTCCGGTCGGGCCGAACACGGCCACCCAGACCAATTCGAACTACGTAGCCACATAGCCCGGCACAGAGGCGTCGCACACCCCCTCTGCTTCACTAACGAAGTGATGGATCATGAATTCCCTGAAGGGTTCAAACCCGTAAACATCGAGTCATATGATGGCACAACAGACCCAGCAGTATGGATCGAAGATTTCCTTCTCCACATTCACATGGCCTGCGGAGACGATCTACACGCCATCAAATATCTTCCCCTTAAACTCAAAGGACCCGCCCGGCACTGGCTAAATAGCATGCCCGCAAATTCCATTGGCAGTTGGGAAAACCAGGAAGACGCGTTCCTCAACAACTTCTAGGGAACATATGTGCGACCACCGGACGCTGATGACTTGAGCCACATCACTCAACAGCCCGGAGAGTCAGCCAGGAAATTCTGGACTCGGTTCCTAACTAAAAATAACCAAATAGTCAACTGTCCGGACACCGAAGCCCTAGCGGCCTTTAAGCATAATATTCGTGACGAGTGGCTCGCCCGACACCTCGGCCAGGAAAAACCCAAGTCCATGGCAGCTCTCATGACACTAATGACCCGCTTTTGCGCGGGCGAGGATAGCTGCTTGGCTCGCAGCAGCACTACGCCACATTTTGGCACTTCAGACGTGACAACGACGGCAAGCCACGGCGCAACAGACATAAGCGACGGAACAACGGCGACAACACTGAAGACACGGCAGTCAACACCGGATTCAGCGAATCCAAATCCGGTCAGCGGAAGAAGCCATTCAAAAGAAACAATCAGGGACCGTCCAGTCTGACCGCATACTTGAAAGACCGTGCCAAATTCATGACACCCCGGATAAGCCAGCCAACCACACCAATAGAGACTGCTGGGTGTTCAAACAGGCCAGCACAATAAACGCTGAAAACAAGGACAAGGGGCTGCACATCGATGATGACAAGGAACCCCGGTGTCCAAACACGGGGGACAGAAGAAATTTCCTCCCCAGGTGAAAACGGTCAACATGATCTACGCCACCCACATTCCCAAGCGGGAACAGAAGCGAGCACTACGGTATGTCTATGCGATGGAGCCAGGCGCCCCCAAATTAAACCCATGGTCAGCTTGTCTGATCACCTTTGATCGTAGGGATCACCCTACCAGCATCCGTCACGGCGGCTCAGCCGCATTGGTCCTAGACCCAATCATCAACGGATTCCACCTCAGGCGAGTCCTTATGGATGGCGGCAGCAGCCTGAACCTGCTTTATTAGGACACAGTGCGCAAAATGGGCATCGACCCTTCAAGGATCAAGCCCACAAAAACAACCTTTAAAGGTGTAATTCCTGGAGTAGAGGCTCGTTGCACGGGCTCTATAACATTGGAAGTGGTCTTCGGATCTCCGGATAACTTCCTGTCAGGACCCCGACTCGATGTCACGTCGATCTAGCCTGTAACACCTCATATCACTTTGCGGCCTCACGCACGGTATCCCCACGGGTGTCGCCTTACCTTTGCCCGGGACCGTTTGCGCCTTTTGGCTCACGTATATGATAGTGTTGCTAGCATCCATATGATAAGGAGCCCAGGCTGACATGACTAGTCGTAAACCCAAAGTGGCACAGACTTACAGGGACAGGCATCCATGACCCAGCTTCGAACGTGTCGGTCATCAGCAAGTGGGTCCGGGCTGTAGCACTGGGCTAGCAGGACTCCGGTAAACCGGGCTGTAGCGGGCTAACAGGACTCCGGTACTCAATGCGTGACATTTCCCCGAAGGGACAGACACAGGAACAAAGAAGGACACATGCCGGCCAGCCTAAGTGTTCCAGAGCAGTAGCAAGCTACCATGGCTCAGTGGTAACACTAGGAGACATTTCCCGGTAAGAGAGGCTACTAAAGATAAACAACTAGATAGTCAGATCCCACACATACCAAGCATTTCAATCATACACACAATATGCTCGATATGTGCAAATACAACAAGGCATCACAACATGACTCTACGACACAAGTACTTTATTTAAGGCTCGGAGAGCCATACATGACATACACATAGGTACGGGTCACACGACCCAGCATTCAAGTTATACAGTCATACAAACCAGCAGCGGAAGTAACTTGTCTGAGTACAGACAACTAGTAAAATAAAAGAGGCTTGGAAAGCCTAGCTATACTACGTGGTCCTTCACAAGCTCAGGATCACCACCTGGGCCTTAGCCTACTCATTGATGTCAACGTCTACGAAGAACCCATCAGAAGGGGTTGTAGCGTCTTCTGTAAAAATGTAAATTATAGCAACATGAGTACAAAGGTACTCAGCAAGACTTACATCAGATCCTACATACATGCACATTATCAAGAAGGGTTGGTGGAGTTGTTGCAGCAAGCCAGCTTTGACTCTTGGCTAGGCTATCCTACGAGACTCCAACTTGAAATGGTTTTGCGCACACGAGTCCACTACTCACCACTTCAATACACCACTGAGGATTCACCTCCGTCTCCCTACGGAAGAGCCATCCTCGGCACTCACACTTATCTTGAGGCTTTTAGTAGTTTCCATTTACTTGTCTATGAACTGTATAGGCAACCAAGTAGTCCTTTACCGCGGACGCGGCTATTCGAATAGATTATGTTAACCCTGCAGGGGTGTACTTCTTCATACATGTTTCCACCACTTAGCGTCTGCACACGACATGTGCTCGGCAGACTTCAAGCGAAAGCCGACGTGGGTATAGACCACGACCTACCTAAACACCTAAGTCTCCAATCCAGGTTTATCGCCTATCCAGGTTCCATCCGCAGGGAGTCTGGCCGAGGTTTCCCATACGGCCCTGAACGATGTGTACAGGGTTCCGTGACACCTAACGGGTGCCCGGTATTCCCGGCCACGTACCTACCGCATCACAGCCCACCCCTACGGTCAGCGCTGTCCACGGCCTCTAGTAGGCTACAAACACCAGAAACTACTTGCAACTCCTGGACAGAGAACTAGGGTGAATATGAAGTCGAGCGGGGTCATATTTCATAGCCCAATGCATGGTAGTAGCTGTATCTTAAATCACACATACAGATCTTAGTGCTTAAGGTCGGCTTCAATGAAACAACCCACCATGTACTCCTACATGGCCTCTCATCGATACCTTTACCAAATCGTGTTCACCACATCACTCTCATTACTGACATAATCATTTCACTCTAGCTCATCACCCAGACGAACCAGACCTGACACGACTCTAAGCATAGCAGGCATAGCAAGGTAGGAACAACACATACATATGGCTCAATCAACTCCTACACATGCTAGTGGGTTTCATCTAGTTACTGTGGCAATGACAGGTCATGCAGAGGAAGTGGGTTCAACTACCGTAGCACACAGCAGTTTGAAACGCGTTGTCTTAATGCAGTAGAAGAGAGCAGGAGCGAGAACATGGGATTGTATCGATATGATCAAATAGTTGGTTGCTTGCCTGATGGTTCGATGCACTGATATGGCTCTTCGCTAGGGTAATCACGGTACTCCTCGGAGGCAGAACCTGCCGCAAAGAACACCGATACACAACAATCACCAAACAATGTGCGACAATATGATGCATGCATGAAACATGGCAATATGAGTGTGTTGGGCTAATGCAACTAAAACCAGAAGGGTTTGAACCAATTTGAACCAAAGATTCAAATTTCAAACTCATACATGGCCCTTTAAAGTGTTTTATCTTGTTCTGCAATAATCATCAAGTTTACTTGTTTAATCATGCATGAAAGTAGTACAGATGGATAGATTGGATTTTTCTGATCATTTTTCATATATAACTTGTCTGATTTGGAGTTACAGATTAAAAGTTATGAATTTTTGAAGTTTAAACTATATTCTGGAATTTCCTATATTAGAATAAATCCAGAAATTAATTTATTGCGTCAGCCATGCGTCAGGATGACGTCAGGGTCAACGGGGACGTCCAGGTCAAACCTGACTGTGGGTCCAGGGTGTCAGGGTAATTAGATTACTTAAAGTTTAATTAAAACTAAACATATTTAATTAACAGGGCTGGGCCCCACCTGTCATTGACTCATCGGAGTCAACCAGGGCCCACCCGCGGTCAAACCCAAGTCGGCTGCACCGGAGTTTAGCCGCCGGCGAGCCCGACGCGGCGGCGGAAGTGGTTTTGGCCGTTCCGGCAACCAAACGAGTCGCGGAGGCCATCGGAGTGGAGCTGGGGAGGAGCCGCAGCTCTTGGTGGAGTCCGTTGAGGTCGGGGTGGCCGGAGTTGGCGCCGGCGACGACTTTGGCAGCCACCGGAGTTCGGCCGAAGGCGAACTTGACGCTAGAGGGGTCGGTGAGGTGCGGGGAGTAGCTGGTTAGGTGCTACGTGACGTGGTGAGCATGATGGACACCAGTTTGTGGCCGGAGGGTGACCGGGAGCACGTCGGCGACGAGCTCCGCGGTGGTGGGTGCGGTTGAGCTCCGGGAGGTCACTACACAGCTCGGGAGCAAGAAAAGAAGGGAGGGGAAGATGGCTAAGCTCACGGGGAGTTCGACGAAGCACTTGGTGCGGCCGGGGACGGGCCGGAGCGACGACGGCATTGAAGGGGATCTCCGGCGACGGCGGTTCGGTCGAGGTCGATGCGGTGGGCTCGGGCCTTGCGAGCGCTCGGGGCTCGGCTTGCTCGAAGGAGAGGAGGGTGGCGGAGCTCCTAGACACGGCGGCATGGCGTGGGGTTGACGAAGGGCGTGGCTACGGCGAGGGGGTGGCGGCGATGGCGTCGGCCATGGCGGGGGAGCGCGAGAGAGAGGAGTTGGGGGAGAATGGAGGTGTCCTGCGGGTTCACGGCGCGGCGTGGAGTTCATCCATCCAGCCACGAGGCGAGGAGGTGAAGCAGGGCGACGGCCAGCTGCGTGGCGCACGCTGCGGCCACCGTCGGGCACCTACCTGCCTGCCTGGCCGGCAAGCAGCTCGCTGGAGCGGCGCTGGGCTGGGCCGGCAGGTGGGCTGGGTGCTGGGCGCCAGGTAAGTTTCCCTGTTACTCCCTGTTTTCTGTTTTTTTAATACTTCTGCAACTTTGTTGAATTATTAAAAATACTTAGGCAACTCCTAAAATCACCAAACTACTCCTGGTCCATAGTTGGATTATTTCCAACATGAAACATTTTAGTTTGGAGATATTTGAGCATTTGAATATTTTATATAATTTTAAATGCCCAAATTCAAATATTTATGATTTAATTCAAAGACCCTAAGATGACCTAGGAAAATGTGCATCACTTTTGGCAGAGGTTCTGAACCAAGACAAAAATGATGGGCATTTTAGAAGGGCATTTCAGGTTCATTGAAAAAGTTTTTAGTAAACCCTAGTTGGTTTCAGAGGGGGCTGGGGGTTCTGTCATCCCCATTTCAGGTTTCTGATGAAAAAATAGACATGATGCAAGACTCTAATGCATGAACTAGCTAGGGTGTGACAACTCACCCCCACCCAAAAGAATCTCGTCCCGAGATTTGGGTTCCTCCGAGAAGAAGGCGGGATACTCGAGTCGAAGACGATCCTCCCTTTCCCAAGTTGCTTCATCCTCAGAATGGTGCGACCATTGAACTTTGAGAAACTTGATAATCTGACGTCGAGTGGTACGCTCGGCCTGATCGAGGATACGAATGGGGTACTCTCGATACGTGAGATTATCTTGGAGATCAAGCATTTCGTGGTCCACTACACGGATAGGATCCGAGAAGCAACGCCTGAGTTGAGAAACATGGAAGACATCGTGGACTCTGGAGAGATGCGGAGGTAGCTCCAACTGGTAGGCAACTTCTCCTCATTTAGCGAGAATGCGAAAAGGTCCAATGTAACGAGGAGCCAATTTGCCTTTGATACCGAAATGATGGGTTCCCTTTAGAGGAGTAACCCGAAGGTAAGCCTTCTCGTCAACCTCAAAAGTCATAGCCTTATGTTTTCGGTCATATTGACTCTTTTGACGAGATTGGGCTGTTTTCAACTTTTCACGAACGATGCGAACTTGCTCTTCTGCTTCCTGGATCATATCTGGGCCAAAGAATTGTCTTTCCCCGGTTTCTGACCAGTTAAGGGGTGTTCGACACCGTCGTCCATAGAGAACTTCAAAAGGGGCTTTACCCAAGCTAGATTGATAGCTGTTGTTGTAAGCAAATTTGGCAAATGGAAGGCATTTCTCCCAATCCATTCCGAATGAGATAACAGAGGCTCGAAGCATGTCTTCTAGGATCTGGTTGACGCGTTCTACCTGACCACTCGATTGAGGGTGGAAAGCGGTGCTAAAAGAAAGGCGGGTTCCCATAGCATTTTGGAAACTTTCCCAAAATCGAGAGGTGAAAAGACTTCCTCGATCCGAGTTAATTTCCAAAGGTACACCATGGAGAGATACTATTCGGGAGATGTACAGGTCTGCTAACTGACTAGCAGTTATACTCTCACGAACAGGTAAGAAATGGGCCACTTTGGAAAGACGATCGACAACGACGAAGATAGCATTATTCCCTCTCTTGGTCCTGGGAAACCCGGTAATGAAATCCATACCAATTTTATCCCATTTCCATTCAGGAATAGCTAGGGGTTGAAGGGTGCCAGCAGGCCGTTGATGCTCTGCTTTTACACGACGGCAGACGTCGCAATTAGCAATATACTGAGCAATTTCTCTCTTCATCCTAGTCCACCAGAACCTCTGGCGTAGGTCCTGATACATCTTGGTACTACTGGGATGAATGGTGAGAGGAGATTCATGAGCCTCCTTAAGGATCAACTGCCGTAGATGCTGGTTCTTGGGAACCACTAAACGGTTCTCAAAGTACACAACACCATGATCATTTGTGGAGAAACAACTAGCACCTCCGCTAGCAATGTTCTCCTTGATTTTAGATATTCCCTTATCTCGCTTTTGGGCAGCGATAATTTGATCCGTAAGAGTAGGTTTCGCCACCAAGGTGGAAACAAATCCTTGAGGAACAATGTGAAGGTTAAGCTTTCGAAATTCCTCATGGAGAAGCGGTTGACTTTGTTGTAACATCAGGTTGTTACAATAAGATTTACGACTTAGTGCATCAGCCATGACGTTGGCTTTCCCTGGGGTGTAAGTTATTCCTAAGTCGAAATCTGTGATCAACTCGACCCAACGTCTTTGCCTGAGATTCAAATCCGGTTGGGTGAAGATGTACTTCAGACTTTGGTGATCAGTGAATATTTCGCAACGATTACCGAGGAGGTAATGTCGCCAGGTTTTAAGTGCATAGACTACAGCTGCAAGCTCTAGATCATGAGTAGGATAATTCTCCTCATGTGGGTGCAATTTCCGTGAAGCGTAAGCAATTACGTGTCGATCTTGCATGAGAATGCAACCTAGTCCTTGTCGCGAGGCGTCGCAGTAGATAACAAAGTCCTTAGAGAAGTCTGGCGGTACCAGTACGGGAGCAGAGGTCAGGCGTCTTTTCAGTTCCTGAAAGCTGTGCTCACATTGTGGAGTCCACTCAAACTTTTTATCTTTCTTGAGGAGTTCGGTTATAGGTTTAGCAACTTTGGAGAAGTTCTCGACAAAGCGACGACAATAGCTCGCTAGGCCAAGGAAACTCCGAACTTGCTTGACCGATTCAGGTGGAGTCCAATTGAGGACGGCTTGAACTCGCTCAGGGTTAACAGCAATACCTTTACCAGATATTACATGACCCAGATAGGTCACTTCTGACAACCAAAATTCACATTTAGAGAATTTGGCATAAAGGCGATGCTCTCGAAGTTTCTTCAACACTAGCCTTAGATGTTCGGCATGTTCTTCCTTGTTCTTGGAGTAGATGAGTATATCATCGAGGTAAACCACGACGAATTTATCCAAATACTCCATGAAGATTGAGTTCATCAACCGAGAAAAAGTGGCTGGAGCGTTGGTTAAACCGAAGGACATGACGGTGTACTCGTATTGGCCATAACGAGTAACAAAGGCCGTTTTAGGAATGTCCCCGTTCCTGATTTTGATTTGATGGTAGCCCAACCTCAAATCCATTTTGGAGAAGACTGAGGATCCAGCGAGCTGATCATACAGATCGTTGATCCTGGGAAGCGGATATTTGTTCTTGATTGTGACCAAATTGACAGGTCGATATCTACAACCATCCGGTCCGTACCATCCTTCTTCTTGACAAAGAGGACGGGGCAAGCCCACGGAGATGAACTAGGTCGGATGAAACCCTTTTTCAAGGACTCATTGAGTTGTTTCTTAAGCTCGGCTAGTTCTAGTGGTGCCATCTTATAGGGTCTTCTAGCAATCGGGATGGTTCCTGGAATGAGGTCTATTACGAACTCAACATCCCTGTCGGGTGGAACACCTGGCAATTCCTCTGGGAAGACATCCGGAAAGTCACGGACTACCGGGACGTCCTCAAGGTCTGGCAAAGGGCTGGCGTTAAGAGAATATAACTGTCGCTTGGCTATTCGGGTCAAGACATTGACTATCTTCCCCGAAGGATGGGTGAGTTGAACAGTCCTAGAGAAGCAATCAATTTTGGCATGATGGGCTGACATCCAGTCCATACCCAAGATGATATTAATATCTGAAGATTTAAGAGCTATCAAAGATGCAAGGAAAACAAGTCTGTCGACTTGGATTTCATTTCCATGACTTACCCTGGAGGTTTGCCATCTAGAACCGGGAGTGGAAATTTCCATAGTGGATGGCATGTCACAAAATGCGGTGTTATGCAAGCGAGCATAGTTCTCGGATATAAATGAATGAGATGCTCCTGTATCGAAAAGAACAGATGCCGGGTGGCAATTAACAAGGAGCGTACCGAGAATGACGTTGGGATCCTCTTGAGCTTCTTCGGCAGAGATACAGTTGACATGGCCACGTGTAGCGGTGGCCGGCTTGGCATGGAACACTTTACCTGTCGGCTTGCCACGGCCAACAGCTTTAGCAGGTTGGTTGGGGTTGGTCTGGGGACACTCGCGCATATAGTGGCCAGATTCCCCACACTTAAAGCAAGTCACGGAACTGGCGCGTGGAGGAGCATTGTTGGTTGGACCACCATAGGGCTTGGCTGGTGCAAACTGTTGAACGGGGCGAGGCGCCTAGAAGGATGGCCTCGGTGTGAACCTGGGTGGCAGGGCAGTGTTAGGCACCCACACACGGCACTTCTGAGGACCAGCACCGGATGAGGAACCCACGTCACGGCCATGCTTGCGTGTTGCGTCATAATCAGTCTGACCAGTCTCAGCACTGATGGCCTTGTTAACAAGCTTCTGAAAAGATGTGCACTCATGCAGACGGAGGTCGCGGCGAAGCTCAGGACTAAGTCCCTTACGGAACCTTGCTTGCTTCTTGGCATCAGTAGAAACTTCCTCAGTTGCATATCGTGCGAGGTTACCGAACTCCCTGCTGTAAGCATCCACAGAGAGTCGGCCTTGAGTGAAACTGCAAAATTCCTCACGTTTACGGTCCATCAGACCCTCCGGAATGTGATGTTCACGGAAAGCCTCGCTGAATTCAGCCCAAGTAGTGACATGGCCCGCTGGGCGCATAGCTCCATAATTCTCCCACCATAGACTGGCGGGGCCTTCAAGATGATATGCAGCAAAGGTGACCTTGTCAGCCTCAGCTACTAGCGCGGAACGCAGTTTGTGAGAAATACTGCGAAGCCAGTCATCAGCGTCGAGAGGCTCGACGGAGTGGTGGAACGTGGGTGGATGTAACTTGATGAAATCACTGAGTGACACCAAGTTATTTCTCTAATGGTGTGCTGTGTTCTGTTCAATACGCTCCAACAAACGGTTGGTCTCCCGCTTGTTTCTCTCGGCTTCCAGCATAACCTCGGCTAGGGAAGGAGGATGAGGCAGATTTGCATTCCTGACTTCACTGCCTTCGGCCTGCTCTTGAGGAGCAGGGTTATTGCGCGTGTTGACCATCCTAGGTAAACAAGACAATGATTTAGTCTGAATGATAAGATTCCGACATAGGATACAGAATGTAAGGAATAACTCGGAATGCAAGATGATCATCTGTATGACATGGTAGATATAGAAACTGCTTCTTTTATTCCATCGTCATACACACCATACAAGGTTTAGTACAAGACCAAACAAGGTACTATTACGGTGAAAAGAAGATTACATCTCATCGGAGGCACTCCGAGCTCCTATACATTATTTTTCTACACCTCCGGAAAGCGGTACAAACTAGGTCATATCCCACGAGTCACGCAGGACGATAGACGACACAGCTAGTACGAACTAGTGATACTACCACTAACTCAGACCGATCCGTAGTAGTCCTCATAGAAGTCACCTCCATAGCCTGGAAGCTCAACATGATCATCCGGGAACAGACGATCTCGCGGAGCTTGTGGACCATAGGGGCTAGGATGAGGTCTTGGACCAACAGACGATGGCCTGCGGGGACCGCGAGGTGGGGTGATGCCTCCTACATCACGCCAACCCATCATGTCTGGTAGAGCAGATCTCACAGGATAGAGATCGCGCATATCCGAATATCCAGCTTGCACAGCCGGTGCAAACCGAGTCAACGTGGCCCAATGGTCAGCACGGGTATTGAAAAGCTCTAACCTCAAGGCCCGATTTTCACGGTCCTTATCCTCGAGCATCTCAGCAGTGGTGCGAGTCCGTGAATCCTCCTGAGTGGGGTCAGCATAGATAGCCTGGAGATACCCTTGTGCTCCCGGAAGTGATGCTGGCATATACCGGAAATCAGAGTCCCGAAATAGGCCAGTCCTGACTCGCATGATGGTCATCGTAGAGTAGGCGACATCCTGCACAGCCATCTCAATAGTAACCCCGAGTCCATAGGAGCAGTGAAGGGGCTCGGTGGATCCAGGATAAGATGGAAATATCCTGACAGTGCAAAGATACTGGCTTTGGTTAAAGTCTCGAAATTGCTCTTCGACCGTGTACTCAGGATACCAATGGTATCCAGCCTCAGTCATTACCCTGACCAACATGGCAGTATGGACGGGTACATCTAGGCATCGAGTCAGGAGAACCACTTGATTGAGGTCGCGAGTGGCCATCTAAAAGCACAACCATAATGCAAAGGCATTAGAATTTCTAGCAAAATTTCGACAGCATAACAGCTGTAAATGCTCAAAAAGGATTTTGAGACATTTGACCAAGTATTTCATACACACTCAAAAACATCATATCAAAGTTCTGAGTCCATCCCAGCAACATAATGTGGTAGTAGAACTGAGCTAGGCTTGTATCCATCAAACCTATAAGGTACTACTGATTAGTAACACGTGAACCTGATAGAGAGAAAAGATCCTAATTCCTTAACCCCCGGTGGAAGAATAGACTGACTCAGATCAGAATGTCATAAGATAAAGGAGTAAAAAGAGCCTTACGTTCCAACCCACAAACAATTCCCCTACATATAACTAAAGAATTTCTAGACTCAACATCGACCAGTTTGGCTTGGCGAACCTACAGGCAGTCCGGCTCTGATACCAACGCTGTCAGGACCCCGACTTGATGTCACATCGATCTAGCCTGTAACACCTCATATCACTTTGCGGCCTCACACACGGTATCCCCATGGGTGTCGCCTTACCTTTGCCCGGGACCGTTTGCGCCTTTTGGCTCATGTATATGATAGTGTCGCTAGCATCCATATGATAAGGAGCCCGGGCTGACATGACTAGTCGTAAACCCAAAGTGGCACAGACTTACAGGGACAGGCATCCATGACCCAGCTTCGAACGTGTCGGTCATCAGCAAGTGGGTCCGGGCTGTAGCACTGGGCTAGCAGGACTCTGGTAAACCGGGCTGTAGCGGGCTAACAGGACTCCGGTACTCAATGCGTGACATTTCCCCGAAGGGACAGACACAGGAACGAAGAAGGACACATGCCGGCCAGCCTAAGTGTTCCAGAGCAGTAGCAAGCTACCATGGCTTAGTGGTAACACTAGGAGACATTTCCCGGTAAGAGAGGCTACTAAAGATAAACAACTAGATAGTCAGATCCCACACATACCAAGCATTTCAATCATACACACAATATGCTCGATATGTGCAAATACAACAAGGCATCACAACATGACTCTACGACACAAGTACTTTATTTAAGGCTCAGAGAGCCATACATGACATACACATAGGTACGGGTCACACGACCCAGCATTCAAGTTATACAGTCATACAAACCAGCAGCGGAAGTAACTTGTCTGAGTACAGACAACTAGTAAAATAAAAGAGGCTTGGAAAGCCTAGCTATACTACGTGGTCCTTCACAAGCTCAGGATCACCACCTGGGCCTTAGCCTACTCATTGATGTCAACGTCTATGAAGAACCCATCAGAAGGGGTTGTAGCATCTTCTATAAAAATGTAAATTATAGCAACATGAGTACAAAGGTACTCAGCAAGACTTACATCAGATCCTACATACATGCACATTATCAAGAAGGGTTGGTGGAGTTGTTGCAGCAAGCCAGCTTTGACTCTTGGCTAGGCTATCCCACGAGACTCCAACTTGAAATGGTTTTGCGCACACGAGTCCACTACTCACCACTTCAATACACCACTGAGGATTCACCTCCGTCTCCCTACGGAAGAGCCATCCTCGGCACTCACACTTATCTTGAGGCTTTTAGTAGTTTCCATTTACTTGTCTATGAACTGTATAGGCAACCAAGTAGTCCTTTACCGCGGACGCGGCTATTCGAATAGATTATGTTAACCCTGCAGGGGTGTACTTCTTCATACATGTTTCCACCACTTAGTGTCTGCACACGACATGTGCTCGGCAGACTTCAAGCGAAAGCCGACGTGGGTATAGACCACGACCTACCTAAACACCTAAGTCTCCAATCCAGGTTTATCGCCTATCCAGGTTCCATCCGCAGGGAGTCTGGCCGAGGTTTCCCATACGGCCCTGAACGATGTGTACAGGGTTCCGTGACACCTAACGGGTGCCCGGTATTCCCGGCCACGTACCTACTACATCACAGCCCACCCCTACGGTCAGCGCTGTCCACGGCCTCTAGTAGGCTACAAACACCAGAAACTACTTGCAACTCCTGGACAGAGAACTAGGGTGAATAAGAAGTCGAGCGGGGTCATATTTCATAGCCCAATGCATGGTAGTAGCTGTATCTTAAATCACACATACAGATCTTACTGCTTAAGGTCGGCTTCAATGAAACAACCCACCATGTACTCCTACATGGCCTCTCATCGATACCTTTACCAAATCATGTTCACCACATCACTCTCATTACTGACATAATCATTTCACTCTAGCTCATCACCCAGACGAACCAGACCTGACACGACTCTAAGCATAGCAGGCATAGCAAGGTAGGAACAACACATACATATGGCTCAATCAACTCCTACACATGCTAGTGGGTTTCATCTAGTTACTGTGGCAATGACAGGTCATGCAGAGGAAGTGGGTTCAACTACCGTAGCACACAGTAGTTTGAAACGCATTGTCTTAATGCAGTAGAAGAGAGCAGGAGCGAGAACATGGGATTGTATCGATATGATCAAATAGTTGGTTGCTTGCCTGATGGTTCGATGCACTGATATGGCTCTTCGCTAGGGTAATCACGGTACTCCTCGGAGGCAGAACCTGCCGCAAAGAACACTGATACACAACAATCACCAAACAATGTGCGACAATATGATGCATGCATGAAACATGGCAATATGAGTGTGTTGGGCTAATGCAACTAAAACCAGAAGGGTTTGAACCAATTTGAACCAAAGATTCAAATTTCAAACTCATACATGGCCCTTTAAAGTGTTTTATCTTGTTCTGCAATAATCATCTAGTTTACTTGTTTAATCATGCATGAAAATAGTACAGATGGATAGATTGGATTTTTCTGATCATTTTTCATATATAACTTGTCTGATTTGGAGTTACAGATTAAAAGTTATGAATTTTTGAAGTTTAAACTATATTCTGGAATTTCCTATATTAGAATAAATCCAGAAATTAATTTATTGCGTCAGCCATGCGTCAGGATGACGTCAGGGTCAACGGGGACGTCCAGGTCAAACCTGACTATGGGTCCAGGGTGTCAGGGTAATTAGATTAGTTAAAGTTTAATTAAAACTAAACCTATTTAATTAACAGGGCTGGGCCCCACCTGTCATTGACTCATCGGAGTCAACCAGGGCCCACCCGCGGTCAAACCCAGGTCGGCTGCACCGGCGTTTAGCCGCCGGTGAGCCCGACGCGGCGGCGGAAGTGGTTTTGGCCGTTCCGGCAACCAAACGAGTCGCGGAGGCCATCGGAGTGGAGCTGGGGAGGAGCCGCAGCTGTTGGTGGAGTCCGTTGAGGTCGGGGTGGCCGGAGTTGGCGCCGGCGACGACATTGGCGGCCACCGGAGTTCGGCCGAAGGCGAACTTGATGCTAGAGGGGTCGGTGAGGTGCGGGGAGTAGCTGGTTAGGTGCTACGTGACGTGGTGAGCATGATGGACACCAGTTTGTGGCCGGAGGGTGACCGGGAGCACGTCGGCGACGAGCTCCACGGCGGTGGGTGCGATTGAGCTCCGGGAGGTCACTACACAGCTCGGGAGCAAGAAAAGAAGGGAGGGGAAGATGGCTAAGCTCACGGGGAGTTCGACGAAGCACTTGGTGCGGCCGGGGACGGGCCGGAGCGACGACGGCATTGAAGGGGATCTCCGGCGACGGTGGTTCGGTCGAGGTCGATGCGGTGGGCTCGGGCCTTGCGAGCGCTCGGGGCTCAGCTTGCTCGAAGGAGAGGAGGGTGGCGAAGCTCCTGGACACGGCGGCACGGCGTGGGGTTGACGAAGGGCGTGGCTACGGCGAGGGGGTGGCGGCGATGGCGTCGGCCATGGCGGGGGAGCGCGAGAGAGAGGAGTTGGGGGAGAATGGAGGTGTCCTGCGGGTTCACGGCGCGGCGTGGAGTTCATCCATCCAGCCACGAGGCGAGGAGGTGAAGCAGGGCGACGGCCAGCTGCGTGGCGCACGCTGCGGCCGCCGTCGGGCACCTGCCTGCCTGCCTGGCCGGCAAGCAGCTCGCTGGAGCGGCGCTGGGCTGGGCCGGCAGGTGGGCCGGGTGCTGGGCGCCAGGTAAGTTTCCCTGTTACTCCCTGTTTTTTGTTTTTTTAATACTTCTGCAACTTTGTTGAATTATTAAAAATACTTAGGCAACTCCTAAAATCACCAAACTACTCCTGGTCCATAGTTGGATTATTTCCAACATGAAACATTTTAGTTTGGAGATATTTGAGGATTTGAATATTTTATATAATTTTAAATGCCCAAATTCAAATATTTATGATTTAATTCAAAGACCCTAAGATGACCTAGGAAAATGTGCATCACTTTTGGCAGAGGTTCTGAACCAAGACAAAAATGATGGGCATTTTAGAAGGGCATTTCAGGTTCATTGAAAAAGTTTTTAGTAAACCCTAGTTGGTTTCAGAGGGGGCTGGGGGTTCTGTCATCCCCATTTCAGGTTTCTGATGAAAAAAATAGACATGATGCAACACTCTAATGCATGAACTAGCTAGGGTTTGACACTTCCGAAGCGAAGAGTTAATCTTGGATATCGTCCCTTTCCATAGTGGTTACCACGCACTGCTTGGACGAACCGTATTCGCTAGATTCAATGCGGTACCACACTATGCATACCTCAAGCTCAAGATGCCAGGACCGCGCGGGGTCATAACAGTAAACGGAAACATGGACTGCTCTCTCCGTACAGAAGAGCATACTGCAGCCCTCGCGGCGGAAGTACAATGCGGCCTCCTCCGACAAACCACCAATCCGGCGACGACAACCTCGAACACCATCAAACGAGTCTGAAGCACCCCGCAACAGGATCACCAGGCATGCCAAGAGCGCGACTAGCAGTCCCGCCTCCGCTCAAGCCCCATCAAAGCAGCATTCGTGCCACGCGTACTTAGTCAACAATGCGTTATCAACGCAACATACCTTCATAACCCTCCCTTTTTATCTTTCAGGACATTGCTTTAGGGCAGCCTCTTCAGAAGAGCCGGATTGTCGGACTTACATAGGAGAGAAAACCAAGGAGGCAACAGGCTTTGGACACAAAAGGAAATACCCAGGTGGAATCTGTTCACGATCGTTATACTTGTTTTACATACCTACATGCAGCCTGCCCTTGGATAGGACATGTTAAATAGTCCTATTTACTTATGCTTAAATGCAACCATTGTAAACATACGCTTAAACGTATTATTCATCAATGGGAAATAATATATAGCGTCAGCTTATTATTCCTATTTGCCCATTTTTCTTACAAATGTTCATTTAATATTGCATCCGTACACCTTGGTACGATTAGTTTTGCCAGGGGCTTCTTATGGCACCCCATAACATGGCAAAACAAGTCCGAACACTTTCAACAGTGCGGCACCCCGAACTTATAGCACTATATGCATCAGCTCCGAATCACGTCTTGGGTCAATAGTTGGGTTTGCCCGGCTCCCTTGTTTTGGTACCTTATGTTCCATTATATCGGCTAAGGTAGCGCAGGGAGAACTACTGTGATTGTGTCTCGGTTCTTCCGGACGAGCACCTCAGTAGAGAAAGCCGAAAACTGACCGGCATGATGCGGCGAGAGCTGGTCGCTGTTCGAGAGGTCTTAAAATCCTTAAAGATTTTTCCGCTTTAGGCGAGGAATCGGCTTCATCCGATTTAGGCGTATATAACGCCCCAATTCGGCCTTCCGAATTCTAGGGGCTTCGCCGAAATTTAAAATTGTAGACTTCTATGGCTAAGTGAAAGTTATAAAACCACATAGTCCGATTGCCTTGTTCGCTGCGCCGGGTACCTCCTTAAGGGACCAAAAACTTCGATAAAGAGTGTCTGGGTTTTTCCAGGAACACCCCGGTACTAGTTGCATGGGGGCGGAAGCCGACGACTGGCCTACTTTCAAAATTTTATAAACAGCCGTACAGAAGGTAATATTTTAAATCAAACAGTGCTACATAGCGCAAGTAACTTCGTATTTACATTCCAACAACGACAGAGGTACATTTACTCAAGGATTGTGTCCTTGGTACATTCATCATCCACGAGACGAGCGCCCTTCATAACGCCATCATAATATTTCTCGGGACAGCGATGCACCTTGCCCTCCGGCGGCCCCTCCTTTACCAGCTTCTCCGCATCCAGCTTGCCCAGTGCACCTTCGCACGGGCAAAGGCCCGACGGGCACCCTCAATGCAAACGGATCGCTTGATCACTTCAAGCCGCGAACATGCATTCACCATCCGCTTGATCAGGCCGAAGTAGCTAGTGGGCAGGGGCTCACCAGGCCACATCCGGACTATGAAATCTTTCATATCCACTTCGGCCGCCCTGTGGAGTTCAACCAACTGCTTTAGTTGGTCACTCAGAGGCGTTGGGTGTTCGGCCCCAGCATACTGGGACCATAACAACTTCTCCATTGCGCTCCCCTCCTCGGCACGGTAGAACTCCGCGGCGTCTGATACGCTGCGTGGCAGATCTACGAATGCCCCTGGAGAGCTCTGAATTCGGGTAAGTAAAAGAAATGCCTCCTCCACATGCTTGCTTTGCATAAAGAATGTCTTACCCGCCGCTATCTTCTTGGCTGCCTAGATTTCCTGCTATGCCTTCTCAGCTTCGGCCTTTGCGTCTTTCATACTAGCAAGGGCCTTCGCAAGCTCGGCCTCTTTCACCTTAAGATCATGCTCCAAGGACTCGAACTTTCTGCCAAGTTCCTGGAGCTCTTGCTGTACCTCACCCACTCTAGCATCTTGCTTCTCACGCTCTTTGCACTCCAGAGCCACCTTGTCCTCGGCCTCGGACAACGCTTTCTTAGAGACGCCACTTCGGGGGTGGCCCCTGTTACAAAGTCACGATGCTTTGTCGTTAGAATAACCAATTTTGCCTATTTTTCATTATATGAGAGCGGGGAATTACTCACCTTTGTTCTCTTCGAGCTGCCTCTTCGTGAGGTCGAGCTCTCCCTGCGCCTGCTCCAGGTCCTGTTTCAGTCCGGCGACCTCAGCTGTGCGGACATCAGCGGCAAGCAGCACAACCTGCTTATTCACATGCACACTTATTATTAGACTCCTGCGGATTATAATTGACCCTCCGTTTGGCTTTTCTTTCCGAACACCAAACAGAGTATCAGGGGCTACTACCTATCGGGTGGTAATTTCACACATTTTTATTACTTACGTCAAAGCCTGTCAGGAGGCTGGTGCAAGCTTCGGTTAGTCCGCTCTTGGCGGATAAAACCTTCTGAATCACCGCACTCATAAGAGTACGGTGCTCTTCATCCATGGAAGCGTCGCGAAGCGCTTCCAGCAGACAATCCGACGCCTCGGGCGTAACGGAAGTCCTCAGCATGGATGGCTCACCCTACCTAACGAGGGGCTGCCCGCCTGAGTCCAGAACCATTGGAGGTTCCGGAACAGTATTCGGCTGAGAGCCCGGCTTACTGCGGCTCTCATCGACACGATCCGCGGGGATTTTGAACCCCGCGTGTCCGACGTCTGGAATTCCGCCTTGGGGCGCCTCCAGAGTCACCCCCCCCCCCCGCTCTGGGAGCCTTTGGGACAACACCTCCGTGTCATCCGCAGGCTGAGGAGTAGTGGCCGTCGCGAGCGAGTTCATCGCTGAATCACTCAAGGACCCATCGGAAGACGATACCTCAGGATGGTCCCTGGCCAGACTATATACATGTTCGGCGTTATAACAAGACTATGAAGCAAAATCACAATAGAATGCGGATACTTACGATCGTGCTAGGGGCTTCCACCTGGGCAGCCACCCCTCCTCGCTATCGGTGGCCGTGGTGGAGTAGTCCGGAAGGGACGCCATTCCCTTCTTGGAGGTCCCAGCCTCCCCCTCCGGGGCGGCTTTCCTCTTTTTCTCCCCCCCCCCCCCCGGTGCGGGGAGGTAGAGTTTCTTCTTGTTTCCCCCCGCCTCCGCGGGAGGAATCTGCCTCATCATCGTCGGACGACGAGGGTATGACGGGCTTGCGCCGGGGGCCTTTCCCGGCCCCCTGGCCCGCCTTCTCAGGCCCCCCATCCTCTCCGGATGGGGTGGCCCCTTCCTCTTCTTCCTCCCCTTTGGGGGAGGAGTGTGCCTCATCATCTTCGGACGAGGCGTTCGGTACGACCTTACGCCGAAGACCCTTCCTGGTCCCCGGAGCCTTCTTTTCGGCCTTCTTATCCGGTGCCTTGTAGGGCGCTGGGACTAGCATCTCCGCTAGGAGAGCATCAGCTGGACCTTCCGGCAGCGGAGCCGGACAGTCAATCCGCTCCGCTGTCTCCACATAATCCTGGTCAAATATCCATGATGACTTAAGACTTCCCCACGAATATATTGGGGAAAATTGAATCCGGAGGTAGTCAGAAAACTCACCGGAC